>NW_011888863.1:970245-982581 GCF_000151845.1 Pteropus vampyrus
TTTTTTAAAAAAAGGCAAAAAAGTTTTAAATTGGCATTATTCCTGCAACCTAGGTATAGCCTTTTAGCATTTTGTATATATTTTTCAGTATTTTTGTTCTACACATGATATACACACTACGTGTATGTGTGTGTTGCATATGCTTGTGGACACACAACCACTTATCCACTCAACAAATATTTCCTGAATGTTTATGATGACTCAGGTTCTGGTTTCTCCTGTCATTACAACATCATTTTAAATAAAATTTATACTCCGTAATACAAAAAAAAACACATTTTTAAAAATCCAGAGCCTATTGTTTAATATACAGTTTGTTTTGAGTTTTGTGTTACTACAAACACATATATAAAATGTTAGGTAACTTCCTAAAAGCACGAGATAAACACTAACAGATTTTAATGTGCATTGTGTGAAATAAATTGTACTTTGGTGCCGTAATACAATACATACCACTAGCCACAGTAAATAAGAGCCCTCATCTCACAGCAATCTCTTCAGCATTGGTTATTGTGGCATTTTAAATCTTTGCCATCTTGCTAAATGAATAAGATCTCATGATTATTTTTCATTTCCTGAATTCTTATAAAAATCAAACATTTTATATATTTATTCCCCAATTTGACTTCTGCCTACTAAATGAATATTCCAATTATTTCTCTACTTTTCTATTAATCCGTAAGCAGTTTAAATTATATTTTAATTACATATGTTGAACATACGAAATTGCCAATAGTGTGACAGTTTTCACAAAAATGGCAATTTATGTCATTAAACCTAATATATTTTGAATGTATTTTTCAGTTCCTCATTTGTCTGTCATCATTTAAGACACAAAGAAGCTTTTACATTTATGTGATCAAACCTCGCATAATTTTTCTTTTGTGATTTCTGTCTTTGGTGTAATACTTAAAAATAATTTCTAACCCTCCTCTCAACTTACTTATACAGACATTCACAAAAACTATCTCCTAATATTTTTATGAGTTCTTTTATTAACAATTTAAATCTCAACTCCTTCCAGAATTTATATTGGCAATGGTATGAAAATCAAATTTTTTCTAAACACTTAGAAAGTTGTCCTAAAACCATTTTTTTCACAGAGATTTGAAATGCCTAAAATTACACCTGTATCAGAAAGCTTTCCCATGTTAAGAGGGAATGAAATTCCCTAATTATGGGTCAAACATCATGTTTATATTATGCTACATTATGTTATGTACCATTATTTTATATTATGTCATGCCATATTATATTATACAACACAAATTCTTCATTATAAAATATAAATTGTTTTTAAGATTTTCTAAAAGATTCATAGATAGATGCATCATCTTAGAAAATAAAAAATATCATTGTTCACAATTACTTTAAAAATTAGTAAATATTTATTACACTGTACAATGAATCTCAGCAATTCAACTTCACTAACTTACGCAAAATGTATTTTCATTTACAGAATGTGACCGTGGGCATGACTTCTTCTATTGAGAATATGTATAACCTAATTATGCAAAATGTTTTATGGAGGCAGTTTGAGTTTGAGGTTTGTTCTCAAATTAAATTATTACTGTTAGAACTTCTTTGTTTTTAGTATTAGAAAGAAAGATGCAAAATTAAGCAATTGCTTTCTCACATACATTATTTTAAAGACTTTTGGTCAACAGTTCATGCATTATTATATTTGCAAGGAAAAATATCTCAATTACAAACAATTGCTGAATAAGAACACAATGTTCAAGCAGTTATTATTAAATTATTAAGACTCATATTATGATAATCTGATTTTTATAAAGTAATAAAAATCTAATTTTCTTATAACTTTTGAATGACTCTCACTCATTGCTTTATCAGTCAAGAAGCTGACAGCCAAAGGACTTTTACATAGACCATTATTTTCTGCCAGGTTCCAGTTTTAGGGCTGCTGCAAATAGATTAGCATTGGTTACTCAATTAACAATATCTTATTCCAAGACCAGTACAATGGAGCATCTCTACTTAACTGCATTATGTTACTTATGTTACATTTTGAAATGAACTCTGCAATTCAAATTGTGCTAATAAAATTCCCCCACTGCATATGTACATATACTTGAAACACCCAGAAAAACAAGCTTATAACTTTATGCCAAACTACCCAGATGGATCCTAGATACTTGTAGGTAGAACATGAAGACAATCAGTATAATCAGGCATCTAAACAAATAATTTTGAGTTAAGAAAAAATTATAAGAGTAGAACGTAATTAGATTTAAATATTACTTGAGCATGGTTTTCATGGTGTTTTTACCTATAATGTTTCATTAACTTGAAAAATCTAAGCTGAAAGTATATCGAAAAAAGAGTCTTATTCAAGAGATTGAAGTATAGCAAAAGATGATCTACAATGATTTATAAAGGGTTATGAAAAAGAATGGGATATAGAATTTCATAAAGTTCAGGAATTATATGATCAGATCATATAATGAGTTAATGAAGAAACAAGGAATTCAAATCAAAGACTGTACTATCAGGAATCAGTACAATCATGCTACTAAAAAACTGGATTGTTATGGAGCATGAACAGTAAATTGTATAGGTATGTAGCATCACAAGCTTTGTATCTATATAACTACAAATCAGCACCTTCTCTTTTGTTTTTGTTTGTTTGTTCGTTTTGTGTATTTGTTTTCTTTTTTAATTATAAACAGGGTTTCGATTTCAGAGGGTCATTGGATTTTGCCATGGTCTTTCAAGTCTTGTTAATTATTATGTGTTTGGAGTAATGCACACTTTTATCCACAGGTGGCAGACCTTTTTAAAAAAAAACTTCAATCATATTCAGTATTTTGTTTTGGTAGTGTTTCACCCCCCACCCCTTAAACTGCCACCCACATTAAAATGTAAGAGTCTGCTGCTCAGAGTTCTCATTAATGTTGCACAATTTAGATGATAGATTTGTCAACAAAATGGCTCATTCTCAAAGGCCAGTGAACCCTGTCGGGATAAATGCCTTAAAAATTGTATATTGCAGAATAATCTTTAATTATAAAGAACTCACTTGACAATTTATAATATATTGTGATTATTTTTCTTTTTCAAGCAATACTTTATTTTCTAGATTAGACTGAGAGTAAAGAGTGATTTGATTTGATAAACAAAGCAAACAGCTTGCTTATTTGCAAGTAAAAGAGAAAGGTGACCAAAAGGTATGTACAAAAAACAATTACTTAGGATCACAAATTATTAACTGGCTAAATAGTTAAAGCAAATAACAATAAGTGTAGTGACATTTTAAATGAATGCTAACACAGGAGATAAGCGAAACAAAAAAAAACTGCCATCAGTGGTACAACTAACCAATATCCTCAATTTGCAAAATCTTAGATTTACAATACCAAGTGATGTATTTATTTTTGTTGTGCTATTTTTGTTCAATGCTGTATAAAATCTTATATTCAGCTAAGTCTTTTTGTATGTATTGTTGATGTATGCAAAGGATGTTTTAACATAGTGATGTACTTCAATATAAACATAAAATACTCATAATTTTATTGTTCTCAAAATGTTTTGGTAAAGCTTGATATCCTGTATTAGATTTGTTAGAAAAAGAATACTAGAAAAAATAAATGCTTATCTAATATTCTATTATTCTTCATTTCTAATGTAGGAAATTCTTTACAAGCATCTTGAATTATTTTACCTAATTTTGAAAGTTGTATCGATTTAATTTATACTGTATGCAACCATGTTTCTCCTTCATAAAACACTTCACACCGCTAGAGAAAGAAATAAAACCTGTCATAACTATTTGCTGTATTTTAACACTTATATATGTATACGATATGGGCAATTTAACAAATGGTAAGAAAGCATGTACCCAAGTAATCACCACACAGGACATAACTGACACTCTCCTGGGTCAAAAGTGCTCTGACCCAAATCTCCCTCCCTCAGCTCAGCCTGTTTCTTCATTCTTAGAGGTCAGCACTCCCTGGCTCTTTTAGTGGTATTTCCTTGTTTTCCTTTATAATTTTACCATCTGCAATGCAACTCTGAACAATATAATTGTTTGCTTGGAATCATCCTGTATGTATTCTTATGTTTGTTTTTTTTCCACTTAATATTAATTATATCACTAAAATGTGTCCATTTACATTACTTCGTATTTCATTGAATGACTATTCTACAACTTTCCATCACATTGATGGCAACAGAATTGTTTCCAAGTTTCAACAAATACAAATATTTCCCCTGTAAACATTTCTGTACATATTTTTCTGGTACACATATGCACAGAAGCTTGAGCAGGGGCTACAAATTTCAACTGTACTAGGTACTATATCTGAAAGTGGTTATTCCAATTTATATCCCAGCAAGCACTCTATGAACATTGCTGTTGGTCTGCATCCTTGTAAATGCTTTGATCTGCAAGTCATTTTTGTTTTCCCCATTTTGAAGCATGTGTGGTGGGATCTCATTATGAGTTAATTTGTACTTCCCTGGTAATACTGAGATTAAGCACTTTTTTATATGTTTGGGCATCTGGACGTATTATTGGACATTTGGATTTCTTCTTTTGCCTATTTTTCTATTGGATTGTGTAAATTTTTACATCAATTGTGTTTTTTAAAAAGAATCTATTCCGGATACTGTTTTTGTCAATGACATTTTGCAAATTGTTTTTTACTACTTCATGTCCTGTCTTTTCACTCTTGTTATCGTGCTTTCTTATAAAGAAAAAAAAAAAAATAACGCAGCCCCTAATATAAATAGTAAACTCAGGGTGATAAAGATATGTCAATTCTGAATTATAAAAACAGCACTGCTCTACTGGGGATGTGATAATGTGAGTGGACATGTTGGAGGGGGGTAGTTTATGGGACATCTCTATACCTTTTGCTAATATTGCTGTGAACCTAAAACTGCTCTGAAAAATAAGGTCTTTAAAAAAATAATGTAGGCTGCATCTGTCTTTTTTGTCTAAAGAATTCTTCACTACTCCTAGATAATAGTTATTTTCTTAGATTCTCTTATAGGAGAATATAGGAGAATCTCTTATGGGATATACTATTATCGTTTTGCCTCTTACACTTAATTTTTTGACCAACAGAAATTGATTTGTGTGTGGTGTGAAGTCGAGACCCAATTTCTTTTTTTTATTTTCCAATTAATAATTGAATTTCCTAGTACCATGTATTTAAAAAGTCTGTTAATTCTCTACTGCTTTGAAGTACTATTCTTATTATAAATAAAATGTCTACACATCTAAGAGTCTGTTTCTGAACTCTCTCGTCTGTCTCATTTATCTACTTGTCTACCTAGAGTAATGCCACACTTTCTGAATTAATAGAGCTTTATAATATCGGTAAGTCAAGTACTCCTACCCATTCCTTCTTTTTTCAAGAGTGTTGTGACTATTCTTTTGCATTTTAAAATCAACTTGTCACATCACACAAATGCACACATGTGCATACCTATCCAAACAAATAACAAAGAAACAAACACAAAACAACCAGTTGGTATTTTGATTGTGATTATATTATACTTGCGTATCAGTTTGGGAGTAACGGACATCTCTACAATACTGGATCTTTCACTCCATAAACGTCACTTATTTCAACACTTATTTCAACCTTGAAAGTATTTCTTAAGAAAGTTTCACAATTTTCCCTATAGAGGTAATGCACATATTAACTGTATACTAGATAAAAATTGATACTGATATATAGAAATACACTTGATTTCACTGTATTACACTGCATGCATCAACCTTGCTAAATGCTTTTATTAACTCATATCATTTGCCATAATGATAATTGGCTGTTTATTTTTCAATCCTAATAACGTTATTTGTCTTTCTTTACTACATTGGCTTTGTAATATTGCCTTTGTCATTCTCAGTAATGGTTATTTGCCCCTTGTTACTTGCTCTCTTGCTTGGTTTCATCAGAGGTTTGGAAAATTTATTCATCTTTTGCAACAATCAATTTTTCACTCCCTTTGTCCTCTCTTTCATATGACTGTTTTCTACTTCATTAATTTTGCTCTTACTTTAATTAATTTCTTCCTTCTACTACTTTGCATTTATTTTGATGTTCTTTTTGAGATTAATTCTTGGCCTATTAATTTTACACTTTCTTTTTTTCTAATACATTTACTTAAGTTATAAATTTCCCAGTAAATACATCTTACAAGCATTATACAATTATTACATGTACGATGTTCACTTTTATTTAGTCTAAAATACTTATAATTTCTACTGTGATTTCTTTTTAATTTTGAAACTTTTTTCTAGCTATATGTTTGTTATTCATTTGCAGCTTAATTTCATTATGATATTCCAATTCTTTAAAAATGGTTGAGAATTAATTTGTGACAGCATACAGTCAATATTTATAACTGTTCCATGTGTTCTTCAAAATAATGTGAATTTTGCAATTGTATGCAAGTTTCTAAATATGTTTATCAGGTCAAGTTTCTTAATCTTGTCTTGAAATTCTACATCCTTACTGATTTTTTCTGTCCATTTTATTCCATTTATTTCATTAAATGTTATCCAAATGAACAGAGTAGAAATGTTGCATAGAATGCTCTGGAAACATTTAAGGCTCTTAAGAAAGATGGTTAAATCACTTCCTGGAAAGTTGAGCAAATAAAACCTTTTTCCAACATTATTGAAAGCACCCATCTTCCTATATTCTTATTACATTGTCATTGTAATAAGACATTGTAATAACATTGTCATTGTAATAACATTGTCATTCTAAACTACTTTTTACTAGTTAGTTAAGTAATAGTAACTTTTTGCTAGATAGATAGTAACTTTGCGTTTCTTTTATTAGCTTTTTGTATTAAAATTATATTCCCCATTAATTGTTTGTTCATATATCTTTTATATTAAAATTTGTCTTTCTTATAATATCAGTTTTTTACATGTGATGTTTGCCATATTTATTAGAAGTAGCCCCAGTTTTTGGTATGCCTTTTACTTTTACTTACACTGGCATTTTACTTGTTAATCTATATTTTGTATTTGCAATATTCATTTGTGACTTATTCCACTTTTATCAGCATAAAATCCATTACTCACTATGCTGTCCTGCATATTATGTTTCATTTATCTGTGAATATACAAAGTCTTAATTACAAATTTTTTTCAAATATTATTTAGATTTGTAACAATTTAGTTTTTAAAGAAGGTAGAAACCATTGATTCTAAGGGTTTTCACAAATAAATGTGTATCTTGAAGGTATAGAAACATTAGTCATAAGATTTTAAGAGTAGATTAGTGAGTGAATGAATAAATTGTAGTTCAATCTGCATGAAGACCATTTTTTTGTTATTCTCTTTACGAACTGTAAAATAATGCCTTTTCCATCTTACTAGGGACAAATCTCTTCTGAACAGAATCCCTTACCTCCAAACTCTTCTGCTGCCACCCCATGATAGTTAGTCAGACACGGGATTATGAAAAGATTTTCAACTCTAGGTCTGTGGTCGAACTTTCAGTTCCTGTTCCCAATAGTATAGTTTTTTTGAAAAAACAAACAAGCATTTCATAAATGCATACACAGAGAGCTGTCCACTAAAGTTTTCTATCAAGCAAATTGGAATGTATCTGTTTAGACTCAGCAAAATTGCATTTTTATATGTGTTTATAAAAACATGCCCTAGAATACTTAATAGCCTATGGAACTTTCTGTGAAATGTGTGATCTACCCGTTGTGACCCAAAATATTTCTTTTACAGCAACAACAAAAAAGCAGCATCAACTATTTTAAAAAACAGTTTTCAATGGAGATAAAAAGCTTTTGCAACTTCAAGAAAAGTGTATCTCATTACGAAAATGAAAGAAAAGAAATGTTGATATCATCTGCCAGCTTAAAGACAATACCTTTATGAGTTTCAAAATTATAATTACATATCCAGTTGTCATCTGAATATAAAAGACTAAGTACTATAGTTTTATGTGCATATGTCATGTATTTTACTCATAAATTAAAAATAAGAGAAGACATGTAAACTGCTATTTTTGTGAAGCATCAAATGAAGCAATCAATTTTTCAAGGTATGTGTTGTTTTTTATAAATATACCTTTTTCCTGCCCAGTGCAGTGCCGAAATTCTCTGTTCAGCTTTCAGAATCTTGTAAACAGATTCAAACAGGAATCATATCATCAGCAAAAAAAAATCTAGAAAAAGCAAAATTAGAACATTAATAGTGCATATTTCCTTTTTATTAAATAATCGACATATGACTTTTGGAAGCAGGAGTTATCCAAGGTTTTCAAAATAATTTTATATATATGTAAATTTATATAAATATATATAAGTATAACAAAGTCATTGTTTATGGGAAAGAGGCATTAATTAGTCATTATAATGCCACCAGAGTTAATCTAAAAACTTATATGCATATAAGTTATGTTATATGCATATATACATACATGTTAATCCCCTCAGAAGTTGTTAATTTTGTCTAATTTCATGTAATCATCCTGTAGATGCTTTAGGACAGGAGGCATTAAGGAAAATTCTTACTTCTTGGAATGATTTATGAGACATCTTCAGGTGTCCTCATAGGTCCCTTTCTTGATTCCATTCAAATGTATGACAGCAATGTTCAACACATAATTGTTTAGCGGGAGTCACTCAGCTACCTCTACATTCACAACCCTTGCTATATCTGTGATTGCACTGCCCTGCTAAACTTCAGAAAGACTGTTCTTGCCACTTTCATGAGCAAACAAAATTCTGGCTTTGTTATCAGTTTCCCCAGGTTGGACAGAAATGGCCTCTGGCAATAGCTGAAATTCCCAAGAATCAGATTTCTTAAAGCAAGGAACGTGTGTATGGTGGCAGCCACAGTATCGACTTTAGCTCAATCTCTTCACTATCAGCTCAATTTATAGAGAACTGAGTAATGCTTCAGTTTTCAATCTTATTATGCCACCGATTATTCAGTTTTGATCACAAGGTTGATGGTATTTGAGGCATTTTATTACCATATTATATCCATTTGAAGCATGATCTGTAGGGAAGAATTTTACTTCATCAGAACTTTTGTTAATTAGCACGGGATTCCAAAAGTCACCATGTTGACAAAGAGAAGACTGCACATTATTTCATTAGTTCATTAATTACTTCATCAGAGAATATTCCAAAATGAAACAAGTTTTTGAAATGTTTGAACATTAGAAATTATGCTGCTGTAGTAAAATTAAAGTTGTTTATATATAGCCTGCCAATTAAAAAAAAAACTAGTTTATTTTCATTAAAATTTTTGCTTAAAAATGTACCCAAAACTCTTTTTTTATGTTAAGTGAAATGTCACATCTGACTACCACAGAATTTACCTAAAAGTGAAACAGAAACTGTGCCATATCCTATATGTGAGCAACACAGAAATCCATAGGTAGTAATTTTACCCACAAGAGGGAGCCTGTATTTTTATGTTTTTGTCACAAAGTTAAAAAAAATGTGAATTAAAATATGAAATTCTAAAATGTTTGTTTGATACCAAAATCTTTATGTCAGGTCAAGTTTTGCGATAATCAGATTTCAGTCAGCATATTTTTCTTCAGCCATAACATATCAGTGCATCAGAAGACTGAAAATATAACTAGAATTTTTTAAAATGTCTTATCTATATTATAATTAGCTTTTTTTTCAGATATAAGAATACAGGTATAACAACCAAAGCAGCCTAAAGTAAAATACCTTTTAGGTGGTAGTAACATTAGTTGGGTAAAATTGACTAGAATTATTATGAGTGCTCTAAACCTGAATTTAATTGCATAGACATGAAATGATATTTTAGTCATCTTCTTATCTAAAAAGAGGCTAGTAGAAAACAATAATTTTCTATGTGCTTAAGGAATAAAAAACACTCTATTTTAAATATAATGGTGATGGCCATTTTCACTAATATGACTTAAAAACTTGCTTATGAAAGGATATAGCTGGCATGACACCATGATGAACTTTCCTTTCCTAGAGCAGAGAATAAGATCTTTATTCTAAAAAAAAAAAAAAAAAAAGAACAAAAAACTAAGCTTGATTCCTTCATATCCTATAATCTCCCTGAACAATATCTTAAATTACTAAGACTCTCTAAATAAATATACTCTGGGTTTTATAAAAATAAAATATATTCATCAATTTGAAAATTACCTTATAAAAAATAATCTTGGCAACCCTTATCGACTCAAAGTAATCTGTTCTATCACATTCAGAGACACAGTAATAATCCAGTTGAAATTAGTTTTGCGATCTCTTGTAGAGTGCAGAGAAGACAGATGATAAACTGTCCCTTTACCCCAGAGTCCTCTTCTCAGCTCCTTGACAATATTACATAACGGGGCAGGGAGTTGAGCAAGAAGGGGTTAATCACTGCTGCTCTTCCTTCTGGAATTCCAACCTACCCATTAATTTTTTTTTTTCTCCCACTAGGGACTGTGAATCTAATGGACCTAAAATCAATACCTTATAAATGATATAAAAAATATATTCATTTTATGGACTAATGTACCCTAGTGTCTGAATCCTATTTACACCGTCTACTTTAAAAAGGAACAACAAATCCATTTCTGCCAGTAAAATGTTACTCAGTCACTTTGGTGACATACTGCAGAATGTACTGTCGTACTACAGTGTAGCATGAGGGAAAGATCAGTGGCTGCAAACCCACCACTGCAGAAACTTTAAATCTGGTACCTTGAACTCATGTTTAGAAACAGTCAGGGAGGAGCATGCAGGTTGATTCAAAGAGCATTGACATGTTCTGAGATGGGTTTACAGGTTTGTTTCCTTATCTTGTTTCACAACTTACATAAAATTTTGAGTGCATCAAATATTACATAATAATTTTGAAAAAAAAACCCATAACTTCTATTTAATAGGAATTCTATAATGATTAAAAAAGCAGGTAAAAAATTCTAAAAAGTAGAAATGCTCACTAACATACCAAAGAGAGATTAGTCAGTCAAAGGTAGTGTGAGGTTACAGCACATTAAACCACAGTCACAGACAAGCTTTAAGGAGACTGAAAGTATTTAATCTATCAGAGACAGAAGTGAAACAACCAAAATAGATACAATGACTATCTGTTGGTTTTTTACATATTAAAAAAATACAATGAGGTTTTTTTATTTACAGAAATTCTTTAAAGAATACAGATATTTCAAAAGCCATTCTTGTCATTTAGAAAGATTGTGCTCAGTCAAAACAACCAAACGAACAAAAAATAAAACAATAACAACAACAACAAAAAAAGAAGACAAAAAACAAACACGTCAGTTTACAAACTACTGGGAACTCTATTTTGAGAATATCTTCTTCTACCCTTAATATTTTTAAGACATTAAACATAGAGCCAACCTGTAAAACGCAAAGATACCTGTGATGCAAAGATAAAAGTGCGGTCAAAAAAAAGAAAAGAAAAAAAGAAAAAGAAAGTTAAAGCTAAAGGAAGACCTATTTTCCTGGGAAAATATCATTTGACTTACTTTGTTTCCATGGGTACAAATCGAAAGAGTCAGGGAATAATGGATAGAAAAGAGCAACATTAAAACAGATACTTTTTGAGAGAATTCTAGCAACAGGTCAGCATGAGAGTTCCTGTTCGATTTTACTAGCTTAAAATCCATACACTTATACTATTTCAAAGGAAACAAGGAAAAAAGAGAAAAAAAAAAAACAACTGTTGTTCTTTATTCCATTGCCAACCAGAGCCATTTATCCCCTATTAGATAAAGTATAATAGACTCTACCGAAAGGGTCACTGGCCTTCCATTTAATGATATTGCCAGCCCCAATCTGCATTTTCCCGGCAATGTCCCTCAACACAGAATAAATGGCTGATCTCTTCACAATAACAGCTGATTTCTATTTATTAAGCTAAAAAGGTCACCATTTTCTACGGCTGGGCCGCCCTGCACTATTGATAATTTTATGCATAAACAAATGGCAAATTTGTGCCACATAAATATGCATTAGCAATTACTTTTTCCGCGGGCAACACTCACCGCATGCAAATGTATACCTCGCAGGGCCTGGTAGCTTTTGTTTTAGCTCTTGAACAGTGAAACAAAAGAGCACAATAAACAATTTTAAAATTGCCAATCAATAAGCAATGCAAATGCAAAGGTAAATGGCAAGAAACTTGCTTAAAAACAACAAAACAAAAAGTGAGATGGGGGTAGGATGGTGGAAGTATTTTCTTTTTTATATTGCTTCATTTCTTTCTCTTTCATGAAAAGGCTAAAGTACTCTTGACACAGAACAGCTAGCTAGACGGATGCTCAAGCAGATGCCAGATGGGGAAAGTAGAAAATATACACATGTTGAATAAAC
>NW_011888863.1:982631-997564 GCF_000151845.1 Pteropus vampyrus
AAAAAAAAAAAACAACTGTTGTTCTTTATTCCATTGCCAACCAGAGCCATTTATCCCCTATTAGATAAAGTATAATAGACTCTACCGAAAGGGTCACTGGCCTTCCATTTAATGATATTGCCAGCCCCAATCTGCATTTTCCCGGCAATGTCCCTCAACACAGAATAAATGGCTGATCTCTTCACAATAACAGCTGATTTCTATTTATTAAGCTAAAAAGGTCACCATTTTCTACGGCTGGGCCGCCCTGCACTATTGATAATTTTATGCATAAACAAATGGCAAATTTGTGCCACATAAATATGCATTAGCAATTACTTTTTCCGCGGGCAACACTCACCGCATGCAAATGTATACCTCGCAGGGCCTGGTAGCTTTTGTTTTAGCTCTTGAACAGTGAAACAAAAGAGCACAATAAACAATTTTAAAATTGCCAATCAATAAGCAATGCAAATGCAAAGGTAAATGGCAAGAAACTTGCTTAAAAACAACAAAACAAAAAGTGAGATGGGGGTAGGATGGTGGAAGTATTTTCTTTTTTATATTGCTTCATTTCTTTCTCTTTCATGAAAAGGCTAAAGTACTCTTGACACAGAACAGCTAGCTAGACGGATGCTCAAGCAGATGCCAGATGGGGAAAGTAGAAAATATACACATGTTGAATAAACACACACTCACACACACACACCCAAAAAAGAAGGTATGAGAAAAACGGTGTTCCTTTGTGATTTCAAATGCCTCACCTACAGAATTTCTGATTTTCCAATTTCAGAGACTCAAATAATATTAAAACTGGGAGGAGCTACAGAGATATTCAGCCAAATCTTAATTCCACTGCACTTTGCCATGTTGTTGTTTTCCAGTGTCATCTTCCCCAGACAAAGCAAATATATATGATCAATAAGCAGAATATTTTTAGGAACATGAGAAAAATCAGTAAATGAGGAATATACAATAAGAGATAAAGAGCGTCTCACAAAATATTTACATGCCCAGATGTTTGGGATCAAAAACTCTTATCTTGGAACAATTCAAGAATAGTATCAGGGCACAAGGATAGAGGGAGAATAGGCTAATAAAGAAAGAGGCAACACAGGTAAGAAAACCTAGGAAAATAAAAGTGTTACCTAACTTGAACATGAAAACAAATGTTAACTCAAGCAAAATTGGTATTTTAAAATCAAAAATGAATTTTAATAAGAGTTTTTTTTTTTTTTTAAGTGCCCTCTACCATGTGCTTTTCTAAGTGTTTTACACTTGGATCCGTCGTACTTGATCTTCACAAAAGCCTCTACAGGTTGGTTTATTTCATAGCACAGAGGCACAGGGAGGTTAGGAAAGTTGATCAGTGACTTAAGGCAGTACTAGACCTGGGCTTTGACACAGTCTGATAACAGCACCTGCAAGCTTCACTACCACCTAATACTGCCGTTCTCTCCTTAAAACCCATCCATTTAGTCCCGACTGAAAAATCTCTTCCTCAGTGCGTAGATGGCTTTGCCCTTGTATAATAAAGAAGTCAAACTGTATTTTAAAAATTTTAATTGCCAGGCTTTATGTCAAGTTTCTTTAACCAAGTTATTAAAATACTTTAGTTTCTATAAAATATACCAATATACCAATATTAATTTGCATATTAGCCCAAATGTACATTAGTCCATGCACACTGAGAACATGCCATAGTCTTAATGTCATTTAAGAATAGAAAAACACTTTGTGATCCCCATCTTGATCCTAATATGTAAAGGTTTTACTATTATTACACAAAGGATTAACAAGAACGTAGTAAAGATAAATAAATAAAGTATTCTTGGCCTAAATGCAAATAGGCAAACCTGAAAATCTAAAATCTGTGTGTAGTTCTGTTCTCAGAGCCAAGATGTTCTTCAGAGGTGCCTCTTAGAATCCTGATGCAGATACTCAAAGTCAAACTTCTTCCTTCAGGAAGGCCATAAAACTTCTCTTGGCAATATTTCCCCCTGATAATATCAGTGTTGGAAAATTTGGGCTGTTGCTAGCACATAAAGTACCTTTGTATGAATAAGAGAAAGTTGCGCCTAAGACATGGACCATTCAGAGAATGTGCTACCTGCACAATCATATATTATGGCCCTGGAAGAGACTAGTGAGAAAAGTGTTATTTCTAGTATGAAACCTCACCTTCTTTAGAGTTAAATTTTTTTGAGAGTCAAGTACTCACTTACTAACATAAAATCAGTACAAATGGATTCTAATATGATAGTAATGATTTATGTTATTTCAAATAATTACAGCTAGCATACTTCCATTTTGCTATGTTTTGTTTCAATTTTCAGTATTGGTGACTGAGCATACAATAACTTAAGTATGGTTTTTATTGTCGACTAAATGCAATAAATGTGTGCCAAAGATCATTATTTTGTAAAAAGCCAAACTTTTCGTTATCATCATTCCTTGCCCAATTCCTCACTCTCTATGCAAGGTAAAGATTTCAAACTAAAACTGAATATTCCAATTGACTTGAAATTTGTACAAAATTTGTAAGCACTTGTATAGTCTACTATGTAGAATACATGTAAAAATAAAATAATTGCATTGTGCATGCTCAATCCCACTTTTATAGCAATAAAATTAGATTGAGACAGATGGTACTTCTGAGGTGTGCAGAAAGTCATAAAGATCAACAGGATCGTATAGCTAGGATTTTGTGTGGATGGCAGGAGGGAAGTCACTGCCTCATTAGTCCTGGGTGAGAGTCTGCCACCTTCTTTGTCTTACATCCTTTGTTTGTTGGTCTTCTGCTCTACTGACCCCTGACATGGGCTGGCCGCTTGGGCCAAGTTTCCCAGGCTCCCTGGTATTCGGCTTCCAGGTGAATTCAGTTACAGTGAGGAGATCGGAGTCTGGTGTTGGGAGGTGCTATGTTGCGCATGTACATGAATACATGTGTGCCCATGTGTGTGCTCATGTGCCTCAGGCTATCTCTCGCTCATTTACTTAAAAAAGGTTTTAATAGACAATTACATATTCAAAAGAGAGACACTAGTGAAACACACCTCCATCACCTATCTCTAAGGATCAACATCTATCAACCTTCTGCTGTTTGAATTTCTCCTCCTCTTTCTCTACTTTTTCAGGGGTCTCAGGCAGCAGCTCCATCTCTGTTTGGCTCCATTTCCTGCCAGACAGGTCCCCATTGTTCCAGCTTCCATCCTGTCACCTGGAAACCCTGCCTCCTCCCTTTGTCTCCCAGCATATGGGTGGTAGTAACTTCTTGCTGTTCCTGACCTCTAGAGTTGCTCGTTTACCATTTATTATTGTCAATGTGTAACGATTTTCCAACATTACATGCCCCTTTTTCAAATAATCACAGTGACTTCTCTCTTTCTGCTTGTACCCTGACGACATAAATAACCACCATATAGAGTGCTTATTTTATTTTAGTTTTTATCACCTATTTGCAAAACCATTGTTTTCTTTTATTCATAACTCCCTTGAAGCAGATCAAGGCAACCAAAAGTATAGGACCCTTTCAACCGCATGGAGATGAGCATGCTGCTCCAATACTTGCCATGCCTGAAGAATGGTTCCCTATATATATAATATTCATAATATAATCATGTACCAGACAATCTATTCTTATTCCATTTCTTTTGTCAATTTGTTATTGATATCCTGTTTTTTATTGACTTGTCTTAATCTATGGGCCAATGAAGGAGCATTAGGGACTTACTACTGCTCCTGGAAATTATACCCCTGTGCTTAATATCATGGGAATATACCAGTCTATTTTAAGGAGCTCGATCTGTAATAAAAATATATTTTTCCAAGGATAGATGACGGAGACTTGTGAACCAAGTTTATGTCTTAGATAAGACATGTTTAACACATAGGCATTTGTTTATTCATAACAAAATATGACCTTCTGATGTTAGGAATACACACACACACACACACACACACACACACACACACACACACACTCACTCCATAAAAATGACTGATGTTAGATGGCTCTTACAAAATTACATTTTGAAAAATTATGGGACTATGAATCAAACATATAGATTAAATTTCCCTAAAACAGACATGTGCTTAATAATTAATTGGAAAGGATACAAATAATATTTATGATTTTATTTTACCCAAAACACTTGAATAATTATACAGTAATCATATAGCTAAATGAAGATATACTTATCAAATTTTAACTTTAATCTTTGAGGAAATCTTAAAATATAAAACAATCTTAAAATTGAAATGAAGGACTTACACTCACAAGCTGAAACTTTAATCTACTTTAATATAAAGTCATATTATAAAAGTATCAAGACAAAAAGATGTGCTTTAAGAAAAGTTCACATGACTTTGTAATTTTTAATAGCAGCAACCATAATGTGAGCAAAGAACAAGAGGTACCAATGAAAAAAGAGAATACAGTTAATAATTGTAGAGTGTCCAAATCAAAGTTAGGTAAAACCAATGCCAAATGGTAAGACAATATTTCAAATACTGGTTCCAGAACTTGTTTCCATCCTACAGGTAGAGAATTGAGTAAGGATTCAACGCCCACAAAAAGTCAACCTGAAACAAAGTGAATATGACATCTGTGCTAAATCAGGTAAAATTAAGAGAAAGTATAGTCACCTTTTCAAGGTCAAACTTAAAAGAGTAATGGCAGAGTTATGGAAGTTGGAAGTAGATTTTAGTGCATTGTGAAATTAACTTTTTAAATGAATTATCCAGCAATAGGATTGGTTGGAGCAAAGCCAACCGATTTAAGGTTTTAGCAAGGGCTCTGGATTCAGACATAATGGGTCACATTCTGGCTTCGCTACTTATTATCCAAGTGATCTTTGGACACAGTCACTTAACCTATCTATGCCTCAGTTTTCTCATCTGCAAAATCTCCAAATATAATTCATACCAAGAAAAGGTAGATCAATCAGAGACTTCAGGACCATCTATCAGAGGTCCAAGAATAAGATTTCTGAACTGCATAGTATATTGGATCATCTAGCTTTTAAGATCCATTCTAATCTTAGACTAAATTATTCTATTGCCCAAAGTTCAGACATATATTTTCATACAATTTCAGGCAAGGAAGGTTAGCACTAAATATTTAAAAGGGAGAAAAGTTTGCAGCTATTCTGCATTATTAAAAAGGTTTTAGCATTACATAGAGAAAGGATATTCATTTTTGACCAAAGATGAAACTATTAAATAAAACACGAAGTATTTTTTGTTAATCAAAGACACATAAGTCAGATAAATGATTACTTAAATCAGTAATATCCGTTTTGAATAAATTTACAATATTAACTTTTTTTTCTCCTTTTTAAAGTCTCTAGTTACTCAACTGATAGCTACTTCTTGGATACTGAGGAAACATGAACAAAGTACTTAATGCTTTTTGAACACTGAGTGCTGCTTTCTTGCTGCTGTCAGCCAAGCCTTTCCACTACTCCTTCAACTGCGCCTTCTGTCACAGCCACTCAGCACATGGCAACCAAGAACACAGAAAAGTGAGCTAAGCAGGGCTAAAGGGCATCTTCAAAAGAAGTGATTCGCAAATCCTTTTTTCAATGCCCTGGGGGTTCCTCTAGTTATTTCAAGGAATGCTCTAAAATTTCAACATATTCTTAAAACAAAATCATTTTACTTTTTCTCATCCTAACAATTACAAAGCTCTTTAGACTTTTCAAGGCGTTTTCACTTAAAATATCTGATTTGATCCACACAGCAATTCTCGAAGGGAGGTATGATAAGGAATGATCCCTCTCTTGCAGATTTTAAAAATAAATCAGTAAAAAACTCAGAAAAATTTTGACTTGACTTCATATCACAGAACCACAAAACAGCTGAAAAAAGGGAAGAACTTAAGTCCAGTCTTCTTTCCTGTCCATGATGCTCTCTGTCAGAGATCATAGGCATTAATTTAGGAACTGGTAGAGAGGTCATTTTCAAATCGCTCAAGCTATGGAAGCATCAGTTTACTGCTGGAACTATGAACATTTATCAGGATTATGCTACACTCTCTATTTACCTTTTCATTCACGATAGAATGTTCTGAATGTTCTCAATGTTAACAATGGCAAGAGCACAATGGTTCTTGATGGAGGGTGATTTTGCCCTCGAAGGGGACAATTGGCAATGTCTACAGACATTTTTGATGGTGACTGGGGTTGAGGATGGATATCACTGGCATCTAATAGATAGAGGCCAGGGATGCTTCTAAACATCCTATAGTACACAGGAAAGCTCTTCACATCAAAGAACTATCCTGTTGAAAATATAAATAGTGCTGAGGTTGAAAAACCCTGTATTAGCAGTATTTTTATTTAAAACATGCTTTTATCTTATTTTTGTTATATAATAATAATTCTTTCAGAATGTAACATTTGCTGACTACTAATGACTGGTTTGGCATAAGGCTATCAGCTCTTGGGTAGTCCCTAATTCCATAAAATGCCCTATGCCTTAATCTTTGCTATTTGACAATACATTGAGCAGTGGTTCAAGTGACAGAGGTCACCATTACTGAGATAAATGGATCATAAAATCATTTGTCATGGTATTTATAACACTTTGCTTATAAGAATGTTGATAATAAAGTGATGTAAATGGGAAAAGTCAGAAGCATACATTTTGATAATATGAAATTAAATGGAAATTTATTTGAGTTAAGGAAATAACCTCAGATTTATCCATTATGTATAGCATACATCGAAAAATTCACAACAATGCACAATCTTAAAAAATAAATTTGGTTATATTTCTATACACTAGATCATTTCAATAAGCATTACAAAAATTAATAATATCCTCTTCACAGAGAAAGCTGTCATTCCTTGCCCTTACCCTGCTCACATTCTTCACTGAAGCCAGGGCTCTCCATTCTGTTTCCTATGCACAGGAACCAGGGGACCATCTCTGGGCTTAGTTCCAGTTTTAGTATTAGCCAAATAAAAGCCCTGATTCTGAGGCAGCGAGTTGCCTCAGTCATAAAGATGCTTCATGGTATCTCCTATGTGTTATCCTGCTTCCTTAGTCTTTACCCTTTGGTGTCCTCAGATGTGTTAGAAACTAAATAATGAATTAGGGATTTAGTGACAACCTTTTTTAGTTCACATATCCCACGCATAGAAATTCAAATTTCCATTGTGAGAGACCCTTTTCTGTGAGTCTTTTGTGTTACTATACTTCTTGTGGGTGAAGACACCAACTGCCTTTCTTCAGGATGACTTTTTCAAGCATATTTGCATTGAGAAAACTTTAGAAGATAGAGTTAGTGGCTCCCTCCAGAGCAAAGGGCAAGTTTGTTTACTGTCCGGTGTAATATGGATAATATCTCAGTGACAAAGGTTAGTCATGCTTGCTGGCCACTATACAGGCTTGGGTTCCCTAAGCTCATGTTTTCTCCCCTTGAAGTGTAGGTATCATCAGGCTCTGTTTGAATCACCATGTGAGAACTGGTTGGAGCTCAAGGAACTGGTACAAATGCTAAACTCTGGCTACCACTATTGCTGTGAGTGATAAATTGTCTTTCGTCTCTGATCCAGGATTCCAGTGTCTTCTGCCAGCATCCATGAAACTGTGGCAGGCTGATGTACTAGGCTGAAAATAGGGTAAACCTCTTAGACCCTTCACAGTTCTCAACAATGCACAGAAACAACATTAAGCACACCATTTTAACAGACAGCCGTTTTGTGTCCATAAGCAAGTTCAGAAGGCTAAAAGTATCTTTTAACTTCTTAGTCAATAAATGGAATGGAATGACTATATACTCTAATATCTTAAAGTACCTTAAAAAAAAAAAACATACAATACAATGTTAAGTTTATTTTAACAACAACAATAAAAAAAATAGTTGGCTAACAACAATAATAGTAACAGTATAGATTGCTTTCTATATGCCAGGCACTTTGTTAGGAGCTGAACAAATATTACTTAAGTTTATTCTAACAACAAACTGATGAGACAACAGTTATTATCATCATCTCACAGGAAGAAACAGAGACCTACATAAATTAAGTATCCTGGCCAAGGCTACATAGCCAATCAACGTTGAAGCCAAGATCTCGGTTCAGAGATGTAATGTAAACTCAGTTTATGTTCCTAATCACCTTTCTTTACTGCTGGGCTACACACTGGTGATACAAAAACATGGTTCCTGCCCCCTGAGAGGCTCATGCTCTAAATAAAGAGAGAGAGAGAGAAATTAACAGATAGCTTCAACAGAATACCATAAGGGCTTTGATGGAGTACGCACAGGAAAGGGACCCAGCCTCCCCTGGGTGTCAGCAGTAGCTTTCCAAACAATGAGATTACTGAGATGAATCTTGAAGGATAATTAAGAGTAGCCAGGCAAAGAAGTAGTAGTAATGTATTTTCTGATTTTATACTTGAGGAAATGAAAGCTTTGACAGACATAAAGCCAAAATCACATAGCTGTTTTGAAAAACAGGACTGCGGTTTGATAGTTGGTAAACTTTTATCATCCCTTGCTTCTGTCAAAAATTATTCTTCACTTTTTATCAGGCAATAGGCAATGCTCAGAATTATACAGTGCTTATACAGTTATTATTCCTCTTTTATTATTTTTTAAAATATGAAGTTATTAGGCATTGGACATTCAAGGAAATAATATATGAATACAGTGTCATAAGAGTGTCTGTTTGCTAAGATGGGCATAGCACATCATAAAATATTCAAAGGGTTAATGAATCACTTGGAAATTTAAATGTCGTTTTGTGTTAGATTTTATTGAAGGACTTATCATGATTATAGACAAAGTTCCAACAAGGTCAACATCAATGTTCCAAAGGCATGAGCAGGTAAGCTAAAGAGAGATCAAATAAATTGTTTAAATGTTACAACATAGGTAGTTCTCACGCATGTTTCTGCTACCAGTCTAACTTCCATTAACACAGTTAGAAACTCTCTGATATGAAGAAAATTACTGTAACTTCAGATATTACTCTAAGGAGCTATTGCTGTAGAATAGAAATGAAGAGATGTATATAAATCTGCTAATGTTCATCTTATTCACATAAAGTGTGCCTAAAGGAACAGAAAGTTGAAGCAAGAAATTCAAGGAAATCATGCCCAACAAAAAGACTTGAGTCCAGTTGCAACACTTTCTAAGATATGGGTACAGTACATTCATATAGATTTTAATAGAGATTTAGGATGTTTTTGTAGACAATACTCAGATTTTAGAAGTGAGGTAACAAGAAGTATATTTATATTACCACAATATTCCTGGTTGGCCAGACTATGTTTTTTTAGGATGGTTAACACCATCACCACCAATAGCACTGCCGCTGCCACCGCCACCACCATCATCACCACCACATGTATTTAGTGTTCCTATAGAAAAGATAGTATAGTGGCTGCTAGGAAAAAATGAAGATGAGTAGGTTATGAATATGCCCTGTAGTTGTTAATGAAGGTAGAGGTAGCAATAACACAAAGCTAAATAAATTAACTATTGTAATTCATCCAACAAACATTCCAGGAGTGTCTCTGTGAGCAAGGCACTATGATAGGTTGACAACTAAAGAAATCCAAGTGAAAGGTATAAGTGAGGATTGCAGCTATGAAAAAAAAAAAAAAGTGCTATGAGCTTCTGGCGTTTCAAGTACAGTTATTTCTACTTCTTACCTGAGCCAGAAGTGAGCAATGGGGACAGGGTAACCAGATTAATGACAGCCCAGGATCAAAATCACTAATGCCAATATTATCAATACTATTTAATCTCATCAAATTGAAGGATTATTTTGGGGTGAAAAAAACTGAATATTGTTTCAACAGAATTTGACTAAAAGGGAAACTAATACTTTAGATTTAATTACTTGAAAAACTAAAGTTACCCGGCTACAATTTTGACTGAGATTTTTTAAAAAATACTTAGAATCACACTTAGGACACTCTGTTAATTCAGGCGAATCCCTAGTCATGTGGCAAATGCTTTTCAATATTTAAAAAATATCTGTGGATACTTAGCATTTGTGCAACTGTTGCAAAATGGTCCTTAGTAGGGGAGGATACAAGTTTTGTGAAACCTGAACTTTACATGATTTGGGATGTCTTCTTTAAAGAATTTTAAATTATGACCTTTTCATATCAGCCATAATTTCGCAGAGAGAATTTTATGTACAGAAAAGAAATTTACAGAAGGAATTTCATAGAGACACATAGATACAAGGAAAAGACAATTTAGTATTTCCAACGGGATGGTCGATAGAATTTTGTTGTCCTTGTTGTTACTGATAGTTGGGAAAAGACTCATCTTTATATCTTGTTTTTGGTAAGGCCATGTAAAAGTTTTAGATGGTATCAAATTCGAGAAAACCTTTATCAAGTTTCTCATGAGATATAAGACTAGCTTCAGGCCCCATACATTCAAATCTAGTTTCTCTTCCACTACTTACATACGTATTTCCAGTGTCTGGTGACACAGGAGATGTTCATAGCATGGTGTGACCTCTGGCCCTAAAACTTGCAGTTAGAACTGATGGGCAAGTCAGTCACAGGACTACTCCAAAAAGCTATTCCCATCGTGGTACAGCTACTGATAATATAATCATACATAAAAGTAACTGGACAATATGAATATATCCCACTGAACCTAAACCCAGTGTATCCCCAAATCGATTTTCCTTTACATGATCCCCCAAATGCCCACATCACTCCAACACTTATCAGTATAAAGTGAAAGTGATGGAAGGAAAATTCAGATAAAAGTACTGATACTAATAATTTTGCAAATTTAACAAAAACATGTGCCCATGTAATCATATTATTAGGGCTCACCCAGGACCGTGGAATGAATGGACTTAAGCTTTATATGCTTCAAGATAATCCTGTCTCCGGTTCTCATCAAAGATTTTTAATTTTTCCGGCTTTAAAATGCAGGTGGTTACACTGGCTATCAGTTAAATTAGTAACATAAACTATTATTTCCTGTAAATTTGTTTTAATAATTATTTTTAAACTTACACGGCCATGGTTGTACCTACAAAAAGAATCTTCAGCATAATGTACAAATACCTCTGAAAACATCAGAGATGGAATGAACCCACCAAACACTGCTACGTGGCAAAAAGAAAAATAGAAACTAAAACAATTATGAACAACAACAACAACAACGACAAAAAATAGGAGAAAGAAACTTCATGAATTATGTAATTTAGAGACATAGTAATATTCTAGAAGGTGCTCGTTTGTATGCCACCATCAGCACTGACGAACTATGATGCTTTATTGATTTTCCACTTTCATTCTAATTTTTTTTGAGGCCAGGGGGAGTAATCCCACACCCACACCTGCTAACATGGCATATTGAAAACTAAATTATACTTTTCTACTTTACTTTTAGAACTGGGTTGTTTATGTAGTTTCCTTAACATGTATGTCTCTTTCTCAAATGGCGTAAGTTATCAAATCTAGTTTATCTATTTAGATTATCTTATAATGTGTCTAGTGAAATAAATCATCATGACACAACAATAAATAGTAATAGAATAGAACATCTACATTAAATAGTAAAATGCCATTTTTAATATCATTCTGATAATCTTAAGTCCCACACACACACAAAAAAGATATGGCAGTGGCTTATGTGAAAGCATCAGAAATATGTGCATTGTAACTGCAGATTCAAAATGCTAAACTGAATTCTGATGTAGAGACTCCACAGAATTTGATCAAATGTATCCATCTGTTCACCTTTGTGTAAATAATGCTTACACAACCAGTGCTGGGATCTCTTCTAGGACAGACCCTGAGACTTTCATTACATCTGTCACTTCCCCTGTTTACAGCTGCCTCATCAGTAACTCATGGGATTTTCTTCCTAAACACTCAAAAACAGCATCCTGAGAAAAAAGCCCCAGGAAAAAGCCATTTCTGTATTTCTCCTCTTTCTACCTGATTTCTGCCTCAGTAACTAACATTAATATCCAGTGCAATATACTCTTCATAAAAGCATGGAAATGCTTCAAGAAAGCCCTTTAATTTCTCATTTCTGCTTCTCGAACCCCCAGGGACTATTTCATAAGCAAATGTGAACACCTCCAAGCATGTGCTCACACTGAGAAAGCAGAGTTCCTCTCACACTTCCTACCTCTCACATGTGGCACATGAAATGGAGTCATGAAAATGCACAGTATCCAAACATTTTTAAATAGTTTACACCACTGACACCTCTAACAAAATCTCTAACAGTACACTTTAACCCTTATCTGTGGATGGATTCTATTGTTTGGGTGGCTGCCACTTCCTGAATGCAACCGAGTTCCCCCCAAAATGAAGTGAACTTGCTGAACCCTAAGTGACTCTAACTCGACAGAAGGATGAAGCAGGCAGTGGTCAAGTCAGGGAATTCTGGTCTATGGAATCGAAGGGATGCATTGCTATTGGGCTTACAACAGGCCTATGACTGCAAATTCTGCACTCTTTCCTCTTCAAGAAAACACATCAGGTCTTAACATCCACGAAATGTAAAAGATGGAATTCCATTGACACATGTGGTAGGGGAAACAGCCTAGCATTCCCAAGTTTACAAGATTTTACATTTAGTAAAGATAAATCTCCTCCAAAGGTTTAACACATAGACTTCATTACACACACACACACACGCACGCACATATACATATAAAATTATAAATAAATTATATATATACACACATATATAAGATACACACATTTCCATTTCGTTTCTTTTATTGCCAGCAAATTGTTTTTCCTTAACTAATTACTTTATTGTTAGAGGACCTTAGTATTTACTTCTACAACAAACTAATACTTTTCTTCCAATTTCCTCTTGTTTAAGCATACTTATCTATTCAAAATAGTTGTTGCAACATAGAAAATTAAGTGAGGAATGATGCATGTATTGGCTAGTTCAGACCCTTAAAAGTACTTTAATCTTGAAATTTAAAACTGCATGTATAGTATATTTAGCCTGAAGAAATTTGAAGGGAAATGTGTGAATACTAAACTCCTAGTTTTGTATCATATTTTGCTTACTAAAAGATATTTTGTTCCATGAAACTAATACTGTTTTTCACATATTTTTCATTTGGTGAATCGAATGTGCTGTGGTAGACTATGTGAATCAGGACTTGTGTGTGGTACCAAGCAGACTTACTTTGTTAATGAACGTTAACTGTAAACTTCCTTTCCTCAAGTGTATAATTTTGGAATATGTCTCTTCTTTGAAATCTAAGCCACTCATATCCTAAGATGGTACTGGAAAAACTTCATAATATCTTTTACTAGAACATCAAACAAAAGTTCATCTGAGACTCCATCAGAGGACATTTAGCTTCTGAATTAGCAGAAATGTCTCTTTATAAGCTGATTTTATTTTTTAAAGATATGAGCATCAAAATTCACCTGCTACATCTTTTAAATAAATTTTTCAGTAGCAATACCACAAAATAATTTAATGGGAGAAACAACTCTGTTACCACATTACTGTGAGATTTCCTCAGTGATACATTAGGGAAATCACAAACATTTAAGACTACTTTATATTGTTACAGTGCCCTTTCTACAGTGCCCCTCTCTAAAGCTTTGTGTCCTTGGTTCGGACGCCAGAATTCTGAATAGACCTTGCCATGGTTTACAACAATGAGGTCTTAGACTGGTGCTTTTCACGCAAGTTTCTCCCTTCACCTTTGACACAGTTGTCAGTTGAAAGTGTGACCTGGATATTTAAATATAATGTCAGACTCATAAATAAGTAAGGAAAATATCTTTTGAAGACTTGAAAAGCAACAGTTGTGGCATTTTCCTCATGAGTTTTAATAATCCAACTTTCTGAGAGTAGCAGCCGTATAAAATGACAGGGCAGTAGAATCAACATGAAATCTCTCTCCTATGCAACCAACGTGTTCTCTGGATTTCTTTTCCTAGGGTATTATCACTTCACAGTTCTAAAAGGCAAATCTGTACTCATCAGATATTGTGATTGTAGGAGGACTTTGAAAAATGCTATACCTGTTTATTTCTTAGTATAATTTCTTCCACCTGGACAACCATACACCCCACATGGGCCTATAGAGACAGATACACAGACACACATGTATATACCAACATGGCCCTGCTGTTAATCCCTAATCTACAAATCACCCCAACTGCCAGACAATTAATTGAATTAATGATTTTTTAAAAATATTTAACAGTCACAGACATAAAAGTAGTTATGCAAAGTGGTTTACAGTTTTAACTTAGATGAGACTAAAATATAGACTCGTTCTTATTTATCTGATTAAGTTTCTTCCCTTTAATTAAAATTGTAGCTCCAACCTGTAATTCAGTCAAAATCTTGAACCGTGACTGATGCTTACTACCAAGGAGGCTTATTTAACATGATGTACATTTCAGAGGACAGTATTTATGGTTTTTAAATCATTGGGTCTTTCCGTGCAAAATAATTAATACTGAGCTTCCTCTTCTGCAGTTTTCCCATTTCAAAAGGCTTTTTTCCTTTCTTTACAATAAAACAAGCTGTTCTTTCCTTTCTCTACATATCACAAGCTCAAAAAAGGAGCCCAAGACTACAGCACAGGTATCTAGAAATGACATTTCATTTACTACAAGTGACTGACAGGCTGTCAATTAACCAAAACAGGTAAAATCTCTATGCTCTCCCTTAAATATTGCTAAAGTTACAGCATTGCTTGAGATAATGAACAACAGATCCATCATAACAGGCAAATGACTCAACAAGCCAAGAAGCTATGATTTCCCTTAAGAGTGTCCTGTATTCTCACTGCATTCCCAGTGCTTCAAGTGGGCAAGAACTCTGCATGCACTGTGGATATACTGTCTGTGGGTTTGCAACTGTGTATTACTGCTCAGAACATTTTCCTAAGGAAAAAAAATTGTACAAGGGTACAGTGTACCAGCTGCTAGCCCATAACCGGCATTGTCTGCTGGGC
>NW_011888863.1:998734-1001762 GCF_000151845.1 Pteropus vampyrus
GTTGCAATGACTCACTTGAGTAGCTCTGACTCTCGATTCCTCTATAATATGAAAGACTATGTAGTAATCTACAACATGCTTCATATTTGAGGTCAAACCCCTAACTTCAAATGTCAAAATAAGCAGAAAAAATAGACCTAAGTCTAAAAGTAAGAAGGTTTATACAAAGTATCTCTCTCATTCTTGGTATCTAGCCAGGTGTGAATCTCATATATTAAGTATTTTCCTTTGTAACTGCAAATGCTTATATCTGGGTACATTAAAAAGCCTTAGAGATTGTAACCTCTCCAAGCATGGGTTCGCAATTTACTATTTACTGTCTAGTGTTCAAAAAATTTAGAATTTTCTGCACAGTGTTTTCAAATCTCTAGAGAAAAGAGGTTATATATACATTCAAAATAAACTAACATTAGATACAGCTTACATGATAGCACTTTTGATTTTCCTGATATGCTTTCCTACTGGCTCATGGACGTAAACTCATTTAACAAATTAATTTCAGAAGGAAAAAAACTAATTTATCTGTAGTGAATGTCGTCGTTTCCTACTACGTCAGCTAAGGGTTTCCAAAGTTCTGCATCAAAGAAAGGTGTCAGTGGGAAAATGTTTCTCCTCTGATCTGATGCTTATCATCATCCTTTATTCGATTTTAGGACCACATTATCCTGCTTTGTAGGTGGTATTTAATTTGCTAAGACTAAAGAGGGCATAACAAACAACTCTTAATTTTCCCAAGATAATTTCAAAGGTAAATAAAACTCAAGAGGCATTCTCTTTAAGGAACAAATAGAAATACAAACTTTTCCTTATAAACTTCAATAAGAAAGAAACAATGCTGGAACTTTGAGAATACCTGGTACCAAATAAAACACTGCTGCCGTCAACAATTTAAAACTTATTTTAAAAGAACTGTAGCTTTAAAGGTTGACAGAAATCTGAGACTGAAATCCTGCCAGTGGTAACTTCTGGGTTCAGAAAAACAGAAAAATAAAACATGCCAGAAAGGGAAAAACCTGAGGAAAGATGGAGGGGAAACCCTACATATAAGAATTAAAGTATACTGCAATTCAGATATATCTGCATTAACTATACACGTTAGCTAGTTACAGGAAGCATTCAAAATGGTGTTAAATCTACCATCTGGAATCATGTAAAATGAACTTTTACCTGATGGTTAGTGGCAATTTATTACTAAACACAAGAGAGATGTGAGAGCTATTTTGGACTCAAATAGGACATTATCCTTGCAACAAGACGAATATTCACTAAGCAACATATCCACTGAGCAGTAAAACAGACCACTAAAATTGTGGGAAAGATCCTATAGCATAATGGATTTCAGTCTGTGAACCAAGAGCCTTTTTATTCCTTCTGTTAATTTCTCCTCACAACTTATTTCTTCCAGGAAGCCATCCAGTAATAGTTCTTCCAAAACTATAATCTTTCTTCAACTTTCATACTTTGTGTCTTAAAGAGTGTAGTGCCTATTCAGATATCCCCAAATCCTTGGGTAACTGATAGTCTACATGCCATAAATTATGAGAACCCAGTGTTAGGATTTTAATGCTGGGGAGATCAGGCACATTTTAAAATTTCTTTCTGCTATACCACATTTTATATATGCATACATTAACTGTAATTTAATCTGCATTTATCTAGAATGCTGACCTCCATCTTTCAAATGATCCTTGCATAGTGTTGCAGAAAATGTTCCACCTCTACCACTGCCACTATAATACCTTAGGACTAACAAAACTCCAGGGTCTCCAGATACTTAGCACTACCCTGAGGAAGCCTCAGTGCTTCTTGCAGTGAGCCAGCAGCTGCTGTCACCTTCTGCCATGTAGAAGACCCAGGCACAAGAAACCTGCAAGCTCTGCTTCCCAATTCACCCCCAACTGAATACATAAAGTCACTGTTGATCCTGACACTGTAATGCCAATATTAGTTATTGAAAAATGTATTTCACTTCAAGAGGCAATTTAATTCTCTGAGAATTAAATTCCACTTCATACTGCAATGTCATGACAGCTGTCTTAAAAAGTTGCCCAAAATGCCTTGTCTTAAGTGTCTGGATTATTCATGGAAAACATCAATCTCAGTGGATGTATCTTATAATAACCATGAATACATCTTATGATAATGATGACTACATCTTATGATATATTTTATATAACCATAATATTTCTTATGATATCTTATGATATATTATGAAAACCATGAATTATGCACATTCCCCATCACCACAGTTAAGTAAAAGAGCAGGGGCTAAATGTAACTTTGTAGGAAGTTTCCAGCAAAGCTAGAACAATTAGCTACATAATAAAATACTGTTATAAAGCAAAGTAAGAAATATATTCCAAGTTCTTCAGTCCCTTATTAGAGTTTCCAGAAATATATGGTTCTGACCAAAACACATTTACTTCAGAAGTAATTCTTTTTCTGTTACTTTTTAAACCAGTCTGAGTGACCACATTTACATTTGTGCTGTCCTGGGTGGAGGATAGAGAAAGATGTATTTTGCAGTCTCTGGCTACAGGAAGTTGATAAGCAATGCAGATACCAGGGATAAAATGACTGTGATCGAAGCTGATTTTAACACACCAAAAATGTTTTTCCTCAGTGCTGTTCTTTGGGCAATATATGTCAACTGATTCACTATTGATAAAACAAGAAGAAAGAGTAATTTTTTGCTACAATTACATACATATAATTATTCATATTCACATACATAAATACATATTCATAAGGTCTTTATAAAATCTTGATAACTTTAGCATAATAGATTTTTTCCTTTAAGTTTCTCTTTGTTATTTTAACCAAAAAATAAAATATTAAAATCCAACTGATAGAAAGTGCTCATCTTTTTGACATGGTCCCAACAAGATGTAAGAGGATTCAGAGATGTCGAAAACAAAAAACAAAAAAAAAACCCTAAGGTGTTTCTATATTAATGTACACATTCTCATTTACTCCCATCTCTCTCCTCTCTTTCTCTCATTCTCCCTCTCTCCCTCTTTTCCTGTCT
>NW_011888863.1:1002796-1026889 GCF_000151845.1 Pteropus vampyrus
ATTATAAAAACACATTTACTTCAGAAGTAATTCTTTTTCTGTTACTTTTTAAACCAGTTTGAGTGACCACGTGTACACTTGTGCTGTCCTGGGTGGAGAATAGAGAAAGATGTATTTTGTAGTCTCTGGCTATAGGAAGTTGATGAGCAATGCAGGTATCAGGGATAAAATGGCTGAGAAGAGTATGAATTCCAAACCAAAGAGATTAAAATAAACGAAGAGGAGCCCCAGAAGATTTCTGAGTAAAGAAAGAATATCTGCAGAGCTGTGATTCAGAAATACAGCTGACCCTTGAACAACAAGGGTTGGAACTGCACAAGTCCATTCACATGCAAATTCTTGCTCATCGAGGACTCGACCAGCAGCAGATCTAAAACAGTATTTTCACATTCCCGACCAAGATCCAGGGATCGAAATGACCGTTTTCTATTTGCAGTTGGTTGAATCCACAATGTGAAGGGCCAACTGTAGTTAAGTTTGGGGGAAGTCAAAAGTTACATGTGGATTTTTCACTGCATGAGGCGGGTACCCTTCATTGTTCGAGGATCACTTTTAAATGTTTGGCAGCCATGAGATGAGCTGAGTGCTAGACTACTAGAAGACACGTGAGCAGTTTGGCAGGAACATGGTCTGAAAGAGGGTAATAGCAGTTGGGAAAGAAATAAAAGCACATTCCACAGTACTGGTGTTTTATAGATGTTGCTCTCTGGCTACATTCTCTACTTGTTGTCTATTTTTATCTCAAATCTCTCTCTTGAACCACATTTCCAATATATTATTTAAATGCTCATAAGCACAGCAAACTTAGCCCATCTCCCGTTTTACTTATGATCCCTCCTCTCAAATCTGCTCTCCTCTTATGTTCCTTTTATTTGTTACCAGTGCCATTATTGATTCTGTGCCCCACGACAGACTCCAGGCATTCCAGAAACTCATCCTCCCTCACTCCCACCTTTTAATCAGTCCAGCCTTGATCATTGATTGTTGGTCTATCTTTTATTCCATTCCCAGTATCCCTAGCTTATGGCAAGTCCTCAGAAGTCTTGCTACTACAACATAAAGATAACTGAGCTTGGGGTCGTCTTTCATCCTAGTCAATACCATGGTCCTGAAGAAGATCCTTGAATGGTTTTGACAATCAAATCAAAAGGATGGGTTCAGAAGATGTAAGAACAACTGATATTATTAGATTTTCCACTAGTCTGCTAAAATGGCGACCTGAGAGTCAATAATTATATTATTATGACTAATTATGTTATTATAAGATAATAAAGTCAATAATTATGTTGAATAGTAGAAAATAAAGGTAATGATATTGCTCGAACAGATGAGATCGTATTCTGATGTTTACTACAGTATGCATGGTGACCTCTTTAAAGATTGCTAAAAATTCTTGAGCATGCATAACTATAACAAAGAGAGATGTTAATCCTTAGAACTAAACTAAATATGCTTGGTGACAGTGATTGTGATTCTGTTGGACACTTGGTATACAGAGATGAGGTGGTAACATATTATTTTTGAAATATCAGTGGCTTGTAATGAAAATGAGTTGTGCTTTAAATTCTATAAGCAGATAAAAGGCAACTGGTAGAAGGGAAGGAAGGTGAGGCAGTCCTGTTAAATTTGGCTGAAGAGATTAATCTTTCCTGTAATTCCTAGGAGAATACCTAGGAGAGAGAGAGGTGAGAAAATACATTTTTTTTAAAATCTCTACCCCAGACTCCGAATTCCTTAAAAACAAAACAAAACAAAACAAAACAAACAAACAAAAACAAAAACAAAAAAACAAGACAAAACAAAAACAAAAATCCAGGACTCTTCCTGGAAAGGGATGGGTTCTGCCCAAGGAACTTTAGAATCAGAAAGTGCAGATCTGACCTATTTAGAACAGGTCGTGGCAGGTGTAAACTGAGTACCATGCTCTGCTTTGGCAATGTCGGATGGAGTCCCACACCCATCAAAAATTCTCCTGAAGCTGGAATTCAGAGCTGGCAAAAGATGAGGAGGGTGGGGTGTGGGGAAAGTTGGCATTTGCTGCTCACGTGAGGAGCCGGAGAGCCAGGCAGAGACTGGGTGAAGCCTGCAGCACCACCTCAGATCCTGGAGATAAGAAGATGGGGCTTGGCACAGCAGTTTAAAGCTTGTAATGATTTCAGATTGTCAGTAGCAAAATGACCCCAAAAGGACAAAGGGGCATTGCCCCTTAACTTATGATTCTTCCACTGAAATTGTGGCCTAGGATTATGCAAAGACTATTGTTTGGAGTATAAGATCATTCCTCATGAGGAGAGCAGAGAGAGTTCTGGCTAGCTTCACAAAAGGAAAAAAATTTAGACTTCCCTATAACCATAAGGAAGTGCAATCACTTTTCTGGCTTTGTTTGTGAAGAAGACAAATGTTTGTTGTACCTAGATAGAGCCCATAAAAAGACACACCCCACTCCCCTCCCTGGCAGCAGGGAGAAAACTAAAGAATGCTTAAAGAAACAATAATCTGGAAACTTCTGGAGGCTCAGAGAGTAGACCATGTTCTCCGCACGTTCAGGATAGCTGAAACCAAGGGAGGAAAGAGAAAGGGGGAAAAACACCCTTTTGGAAATAGATCCTGGATGAGAATGGGCTGGGGATGGTAGCTAACCTTCAACTCTTACCTTTTTTAAAAATTAGTTTTAAGTATACACTACATTGGTTAGACATTTGTATAGTTTATGAACCAATCTCCCTAAATGCTCCTTGTCTCCTCCAACTCTTACCTTTTAAGGTGAACAAATGTCAAAAAGGTGCCCAATTTCCAGCCTAGTTCTCAGATTCAGGGAAAGGACTCCAAGAAAGAGAAGAGAGCTGGACATACTGGGTAGCCTCCACTGACTTATATTGTGTCTTCCATCTTCTGCCAGAGAACATTGCTCACTTCCCAAGGTTTCAAGCCTGATTAAAGATGGCAGCAATGGCCAAATGTGGTTCAATTTCTTTATGGATTCAACTATGGTAAGACCACTGCTCAGGGGATTGGCCACACTCAGGGGCTCTTGGTTGGCACTAACTCCTCTTATAAGTATCAACACCACAGAATAGCATCCTGCAGTGTTACACATAAAAGAGTTTGGGTTGTCTATCAATATTTATTGAAACATGTTCAGTTCATCAAGTACCAGCCATATATATTTAAAAGGAAACAAAAGACTTGTGATGTTTGTCTTTAAAGACAAATATAAATGTAGGTATATATTTGTCAATGAGAAGATAATTGTCAAAACAATTTATCTGAAGTAATTTTGAAGTATGATAGTATATTTACATATTCTATTCTGTGTGATTTTCTGCAAATCCACAGTAACTAAAATAAATGAATGAATAAACAAACAAACAAATAAATAAAAAAGAGCTAAACAGAAACTTGCTCATTACTTCTCCTCCAATAACAAATCCAAATTTCATTTCTTCTTTGTTCCTCAACTTTATTTTGCAAATGTATAGTGGATCTTTGATAAGTCTAAGGGATGATGTCCTGAGTTCTATAATTCTCAGTTGTGCAAATATAGATATATTTATACAAGAGCTAATTATTCATGAACCACAATTCTATTGAGAATCTGGTGTTGTCTAAGTTTAACTCCATATGACAAGTTAACAACCTTTCTAGCTTCCACTAAACTTTGATTTATCATTTGATGGCCACACTTCAGAAGGACAACAAGGGCAAAAATAATAAAGCCTTGCTTGATGAGATAGATGCAAATGCTGGGTAGCCAGTTAGGATTCTTCTCTAGCTAGTAATTAAGTTGATAATACTAATCTTAGATTTCATTTACTGAGGGCTGACCATGTACCAGACACTTTATAAATGATCTTTATGTCATCTCTGTGTTACAGCAATCCTCACAACCAGTTCTTTGAGATAGGTTTTATCATCTCCATTTCACATGAGGAAGCTATAGTTTAAAGAGACTGCCCAAGTATGTAATGAAGACTCAAACTAGGTCTTTCTGTCTCCAAAGCCCAGGTCCGTGACCACCACACTATGCCACTTCCCCAACAGTTACTGCCTCTAAAACTCTCAAATTTTAAATATTTGCCTCAGTAAAATTACACATTACTACATCAAAGAGCTTCAGAGGCTATGGAAAAAGCGAAAACTATGAATGTTAATAAAATAGAATATCTATTGTATGATATAACTTAACTTCTTCCTTGACTTAAACTGACCTCTTTTCTAAATTTATAGTGTTCATGTATACAACTCTCTTGGAACAGGAGAATTCTATTAACCTCTTAAGTACAAACTTTGCAAGAACGTGCATACGTATCATCTCCACATCTTCCCCCAGAGTCCCCTGAAGGAGGTATTATTTTTCCTATTTACTAGTGAGGAAACTGAGGCTTAGAAAGATTCAGAGATTTAGCCAAAAGATCACAATTCTTGAGGACAGAGATTATGTTTTTGTCATTTCTATATTTGCATGTAGTTTTATGCTTGTGTACATAGAACCTGTCTCGATAAATGTTGAGCAATAAACAGACCATATAAAGGAAGTAGGATCTGGCAGGGAAGGGTCTTTCTCATTTACCACTGTACAGCTAGATGCTCAATACATGTTGCTGAAGGAAGGAAGAGAAGGAAGAAGGGAAGAGTTCATACTCCAAACTTCGCTCCCCTTTGAGCTTAGAGAACTACTAGACTAATTCTTTATCATCTTTGTATTTATAACATCTAGCACAATACCTGACACTCAGTAGCATTTAGTAAATGTAGATTGACTATGGGATAACTACTGAAACAAAGTAAGAAAAAAAAAAGAAAGAAATCTTTTCAATACAGCCAGAGACTTTCAATGTCAAAGTAAATCTAAGCTGATGATCAAGTCAACAACTGCAGAGAAGTAAATAAGACAAATGAAACAGAAAATCAGAGAATATGAAATGTCTATCCATGAAAATTGAGTGTTAAGCATATAGAGAAACCACCATGACAGAAACTCACAAACACATACATAGCACAATATAGCCCTAGAGAGACACAGGTAAGTATTAAGTATTACTAGATTCTTCTCATTGAGGTCCTAGACCATTTAATACTTTAAAAGTAAAGGTTAGAACAGAGAACGAAATTAGCAATCATTGTGAAAGCAGTGCTGTTAAATATATAGAGAAACTGAATTCACACATTCCCCTCACTTTTGGCTGTGATTTTTCAGACATTAACTGCAGAGAGCAGTAGAATAATGATATCACTATAGTTTGTATGTTCTACTTAACAAAAACGGTCAAATTCTTATTTTCTTCTTCCTTGGGGAGCCTTCATCTCAAAATAACTTTTAAATAGAAACAACCAGCTTTTCAGCAGAGCCTGATTATCAATTTGCACCTCTGGCAAAGAAAGGCCTAGAATTCTATTGTTTTGTTAATTGTCAATTTGCATCTTTGAAAGGTGTTGCATTTTCTCTTCTTTCTAGCAGGTTAAGACTAATTCTGTATGTTAATAAATATTATAAACACTTTCCACAGAAATGTAGTTTGCTGAAAAGTATGTTATTATTCTCTATTTTCCTCTAATTAATTACGCTTTAGATTTTTAAGTTGGTTTTATTAATACTAGTTAAGCTCTTATTTAAACTGCTCTTCCTTCAGAAAAAAAACTTTTAAACAAAATGCTCTTTAAAATACCAGTTACTGACGGTCATAAAAAGTTACAAATTAAGGCAAAATTTCACAAGGAGACTTTTGATTTTTACCTTGAATAAAGATTTGAAAATATTCCTTTCTTTTCTTTCTTCTGGTACATATACAGCATAGAAAATATAACAAGTAGAAACAAAAGTCTATTTTACAAAGTAACAGAGAAGACAAAAATACAAGTTGTAAAAAAAATTAAGAAATGCAATACAAATTAGACAGATTATTCTTTACATTTACTGAGTTACAGTAGTAACATAGAGAACTAAAATTTCTTAACATGCCCTTTCAGTACTAGTTCCAGTACTTGAGCCAAAATGATACGATCTTTTTGATATGCTTGTCAAAGCAGGTATTTTTAATTCACTGTACCATTTTCCCTATATGATTGCTAGATACGAAATACTAAGTCAAATATTACATGGTAACTCTCAAGCTTTTGAGCTTAGGGAAGTGGTGTTTAAACAGATCAAGTGATTACTTCCCATTACATCCAAGTGAGGATGTTTAAAGGCCATTTATATTGCTAAAAAAATGGTTCCACATCTTATAAGTAGTTTTAGTTTACTAAATTTATTTATATTCTACCTTTTCTAATATAACTTGAGAAAGATAAACTCTATTTGTGTTACTTTGGTTTCTCAAGTACAAAATCACAGGTAAACAATATCCATCAATAACAAAGATAATATATTTAACATCTGTAAAGTGCTTTATAAAATATGAATGTTTCATGTGTTATTTATTACTGTCTATGGGCTTGCTCTTAAACCAAGTCATTACTCCAAGAGGTATTCACTTAATGATATACCTTACATTATAAATATTTAAAAGGTTTCTTGAAAGTATTAACACCATGAAAAGAAATTTTCTTTAACATGTAAATCAACTTCCTCTATTCAACCTATCCCTAGCCCCAGGATAGTGTAACACACACACACACACACACACACACACACACACACACACACACACACACACTTTATGAACCCATTGTATTATACCTCTTAATACTGTTATATATTTCATTTAACAAAATTTATGCTATTGGCCAAACTAAATCTATTTGGGAGGAAAAACCAGGAAAATGATAATATAGTAACTGGAAGGAGAAGTCATTGGATACAGAGAATTGGTGAAGTAATGAAGAGTCGAGTTATAACAATGCAAGGAGTTAATTCCACGTACAGATAATTCAGTCTCTTCAAGTAATATGTCAGGGAAACAGACCACATTCATTTATAGCTTAAGTTAAATATCTAAGCTACAAAGAACTTTCAGTGTTTTGTATTCTTTTTCCTCCTGTCCTTTTTTTTTTTCCTTTAAAGAATATAGTTCCAAATTTTAAAATGGTTCTGGAACAGCAAAAATCGCTATTGTATGTCATGGACTTTTAATTGAACATCTACTATGTACCGAGTTTGTTGAGCTAATTTTGGGAAAAAATAATCAGAATTTGCACATGACATATTTTAGAAATAGGAATGAACATGATGTTACACACAATATATTCTAGTTTTAGCTCAAACCTGATATAGCTGGGCGAAATAAATATAATTAAGTGAAACTTCACCAGAGAATGATTTTAACCATTTTATGTAAATTGATTGAAATTATTTTTAGGTCAGGCTGTTAATAGAAATTTTGAAGATGGGCAGCCACAGTTTTTTCATTCTTGACACCATTTAATTATGTCTAAAGACTGAGGAGGTTTCTATTAGACAATTGGCCTCTTATAGATTCCTCAATTCAGTGCCTTCCTTCAGTTATGAAGTGACTACCTGCTTCCCTCTTTTATCATGATTAAAGCTGTCATTGGGAGTATGATGTCTGAGATGACCTTTTAAAATATATAAAATGACAAAAACAAAAATCCAGGCTTAGTCCCATGCAAATATTTATCAAGGTATGAAAGTCATAAACTATACCCTCTCTTCCCAAAAAGTATGCAGAGCTTAAAGAGTTTTATGATAGTCCTTTAAAAACAAGAGGTTCGAAAAATTCTAAATAACTTAAGTTCAAAGAAATTGGTACTTTAGAAAAGAAATTAAAGACCAGTTTATTTAACAAAGAGAATAAAAACATAACTTCTTTTCAACTTACATTGAGATCATTATAAATTCTTTTTCAAATCCCACTGATGCTGGATATATGGGAATTAGATTTAAATTACAACATAAAGGATGCAAGTAATATGTTCAAAAACTTTCTGAGTTTCTGCTAAATTTTTTTTTCTCAAATTTTCCTTCTTTTGGCTTCATGATCACATATCTCCCCTCTCTGAAATGCTCAAGAATTTCCCATAATATTTGCAACAAAATCTAAATCACTTTTCCTGGGTTGCCAGGTTCCAGAGAACTACTACTCATAGTATGTGTCCATTATGTGAAATTTATTGCATTTATTTGTGCTTTAGGATTTAGTCCTTGTATTTATATTCACATTCCCTCTCTTTCCATTTTTGTTCATGCTCACTTTCTTGCTGATGACTCTAGTATTTCCACCCACATTTCTTTTCAATATTTCTACTTGGATATTTAATAAGAATTGCAAACTTATGTTCAAAGTCAACTTATTCTTTATCCTCAAATCTGTCCTCCAAATCTCAGTAAATGAAAATGGTCAATTCCCAGTTACTCATGTCAAAATCCTCAAGTCATCTGGGATTTCTCTCCTTCTCTCATACCCCATATTCACCTGAGTCAACAAATCTTATTGACTGAATCTTTAAAATACCCTAAATCAAGGTTTTGACCATTTCTAACCACTTCCACTGCTACCACCCTGATCTAATCCACCATGATCTCTTCTCTGGCTTATTGCCATAGCCTACTAACTAGCTTCTCTCTTTCCATCCTTTACCAAAACCTGTGTCTCTTACAATGTCCTATAAGGCAGGGGCCCCCAATCCCTGGACCGCCAACCAGACCGTGGCCTATTAGGAACTGGGCTACACAGCAGGAGGTTAGTTGCGCCTGCAAAGCTTTGTCTGTGTTTACAGCCAATCCCCAGTGCTAGCATCACTGCTTTAGCTCCACCACAGATCATCAGGCATTAGACTCTCATAGGAGCACTGATCTCTGGTGTCAAAAAGGTTGGGGACTGCTGCAGTAAGGCCTAAATGATCCCCAATTGTTCTCCGACCTCATGTCCTGCGTTCACTCCTTCATGCACTCTGCTCAAACTATATGAGTCTGCCTACTTGCTCTTTCATAAGCACCACAGACATGTTCCTATCTGCTGTTCCTTATTTTATTTTGTCCATTATCTGCCATTCTCCACGAAGGCAAGAATTTTTTTTTATCTGCTTTGTTCCTCATTATATCCTTGCCCCCTAGAACTGTGCCTGGAACATAGTAGGTATTCAGTACTTTATTGCTGATGCTGACATGTCTGTATCCCTCTAATACCTTGGAACTCTTTTCTTCCTTATTAACGCATCCTCAGTGTCAAGAACAATTCCTTGTCCACAATACTCAATAAACGCTAACTAAGTAATGAACTAGTGGATTCATCAATGAACTAATAAAACACTTCTGCAAGGAACAAAGTTTTAACATAAAGCAAACTCCCCGAAATCAAATAATATGAATTGCCTATTTACCCTCACCCCAGCTATATTGCATTTATCTTCTTTTTTCACTTCTACAAAGATTTCTTCTATTCTCCTTTTATTTTAACACATCTTTTGTGCTTTTACTAAGTATGTCTAATTAAGTTACACTTTCATTTCTTGCTCTCTAGAGAGAAACAGCTATAAAATAGCTAAATTGAGGTAAGACTGTTTTTTTCTATTTTCTCTTCTTGTTTATACACATTAATAAATTTTAAAACTCTTTGCAATTAACATATATTATAGGTAATTTAGTTAAAAGAACATAAGTTTAAAAGCTTAAGACATTAAAAAGAAAAAAAAGGAAAAAATACAGAATCTTTTTCTAATTCTCTGAGTATTAGTAGTTTTAGAAACTATGAGTTTACCATATTTAGAAAGTGATTTGCACATCTTAATAATTTTCATTATGTAAAAATATATGTGTAAAGATACTCTACTTCAAAGTTTCAGATTAATACATATATAGGTTACAGCCAACCAGATTCCTCTCCATTTTTTATGGCTTTATTATGACTTTCATTACCAAAATCAAGAGCAGAAATATCAAAATGAAATATAATTTTTAAAAATAATTATCATTCAGCAAATCATTGAGAAAGCTTTACTAATTTCCGCTAGGTTCAAATATAAAGGGGAAACTAGTTCAGATAAAAACCATCCTTGCTGCACCTTTCCAGCATGTGGTCTTCTTTATTCTGAAGGCCTTAGGCACAAACGAAAGTTGCAACTTTAAGTCCTACAAAGAAATCTTGAAAGTGCCAAGTATCTGTTCATCTAACTCGGGCTTCAGAAAACGGAGGCATGCAACTCTTTTTGAACTTGCTTTCAAAGCTAAGGATCTTCAGCCACAGGCTTCTCTCTCACATCACTGGGTGCCACTTGTGCTCAGACAACTGTGAAGCTGCCTGCATTACTTCGAAAGCTTTGTAGCCTTTGCAGGCACAGCCAAGCCAGTACTGTCACCTATATAACTTGTAATATTCTCTAGGTTAGTAATTACAAAATAAAAATCACCGGAATTCTAACATGTGAAGGAAGTGCCAGGAAACAGTTCTCTCAAGATGATTTAAAATTACTAGTTTCATCTTTTGCTATATCTTTGGAGTAAGCAGTGGGAGGGGTGAGGCGCCTGTCTTGGCACCCAGTCATACCTACCAATCAAAAGCCCAGAGGAATCACTACTTCTGCCACCTATAAAAAACTTTACCTAATGAATGAAGTGCATACATTCATTTGCCTCTTTCTGACATAACAAGAGACTTGACATTGGCGCAATCTAAATGTTCTGCCATGAGAGTATTTTTTCAAAGATTGCCAATTTCCCCTACAATTGGCGAAATTTTCAGCACTCTTTCAACTCACTCATCAAAAGTGCCTGGAATTCCCTATTCTGGCCCTCTAACTGGTGGGCTTGGAGGAGAAAGGAAGCAGAAAATCTGCAGAAATACAAATTAGTGCACAATCTACTATATTTAAATTCTATATGTCATTTCGAAGTGTATTTGGAGATAAAATTTAAAAATTAAATCAAAATAGAGGCTCGCTTTAAAAACATTCCTTGTTAAGTAGGATAGTCTTTATTTATTTTTTTTTCTGAAAGCAAAATACGGTTTCCCTTTGTACAAACCCCTTCTAGAGTGCAGCAAGAAACTTGTGGGGCATGAAATAATTTGGTCCTAAGTCAAGATGATATAAACAGAAAACTTTTTATAGGTTTTAGTTTTTAAAATTATAGTAACCTTTTACCCAGGGGTCGGCATCTCACAATCTCTAATTCTGGGGAACCAAGGAGTAATCAAACTGTTAAAATGACTGAGAGGAAACCAGCTCTCTAAAATCATAGAACTTCAATGCGTCATGGAGGAACTTCTATAATGAAAGAGATGGAGAAAGAGCTGAGAGTCTTTTATCTCACTCCAGGACAATAACTGACAGTTGTATTTAACACTGAGCGTCAACCATAAAATATGTTCTGTAAGAAAACAATTTGTAACACATTTTAGAAACTTTTCCATCTGAGTGGTTTGCATTGAATGAAGTCTCAGTTATCTGAAACACTATTTATTTTGAAGACTTGCAATTTTGAATTTAACGAATGTCATCTGTATAAAGCAAACTTGAACTTTGCCTAAGTATTTGTCTAAAATGAAACAGTATAATCATTATCCCAGTAATAAGAAACAGTTTTCGAAACCCGCGTCAACACTACTGTGATATATATTGAATAATAAACATTAAAGCATTCTTGGCCTATTCATTTAAGATCTTCATTTCCATTCCTTAACCACCTGGCCCCTAAGTATCTTCACCAAATACCAGCAAAATACTGAGAGCGTTCATTCCACTCCTGCATAACTTCTCTACCACCAAAATGTTCAACTCCAATACTCTCCTTCTCACAAAATCTCCATCTCAAGGAACTATTCATGAAGTTCTCAAATCACTAATAACATCTATTGACTTTATCAATTCATTCACGCCCTTCCATCCTCCTTTTTCTTCATTTCTTTGTTGTAATTTATCACTAACCATACTCTTTGTTAGTACTCTCAACTCTTTATTCTTTTCTCCTTTCATCTAGTATAACCTGAAATTGTCCAAATCTGGATCAATCAAACAAGGTAAAAGACCTCCCCATTATCTGCTCTTCCCAAATTTTATATATTCTAAACAAAAATATTTTACAGCCTTGCATGGAGCTAGTTCCAAGAGTGTAAGTAAAGATGGTGTGTGCAAATTCTGGGATGAGACATTACATAAAAGGGAAGAGGCATGACTTTCTTGTCTTCTTCATTTTTTTCTCCATGTGTGAAGTATGACAAAAGTACCAACAGTCATACTGAATCATGAAGTAGGCTTGGAAATGCCACAGCAATGACAGAAAAGACTGCATTCCTGAAACCATAGAGGCTCATATTACCACGAAATCGACAACTTTGGGATATTTTGAACAAAGAAACTTTACCTCGTTCAAGTCTCTGCTATTTGGCTTGTCCTATTACTGGAAGGTAAACCTAAGATAAACTAATTAGGCTGATGATCTATCATCTTCACTTTTATACATCTCAATGCCTCCATTTTCTGCCTGCGTAAAATGAGGATAATGATGATAACATAACACATGAATTTGTTCTGAATATTAAAGATTTAACAGTGCCTGGTACAAAATAAATATTCAAAAATATTGGTAATTAGCACTATCCAGATGCAACCAGGTGTTGCTGGGGAAATCTGCAAAACTATAAGGTTTTATACTACTATTGAGCCTTCACTTAGTAATTTCCTAAACCATTTCCTTCGATAGTTATTCTGCATACTAACACACTCCTCAATCTTTCCCCCCATTACCCAGGCTCCATCTCCCCAGAGGATACGTCGTATTTACAAAACTGAGGCCACCAGAATTCTACTGCCTCCATACAGAGTGACCCACCTCTATCCCTCTCTGTCTTCTCACTCATGCTGCCTCTTTGTCTTTTGCCATTCTTGAGAAGGAGGTGTTCTTTTGTTTAAGGCTTATCCCTGTCTGCCTCTGGATGCCACACTCTTCCTTTCTTATTTCATCCCTTCTTTGTAGATTCAACTTTTGCTTTTCTATTGACTCATCTCCTTCTTGTCGATAAACTTGCTCTAGTTTCTGTTAATATTAAGCATAAATATTTATGCATTCGCCTCAAGCTGACATTCTCTTCTTTTCCCTGTCTGGCTAATCACCACTGCACTCTAAATCCCTAACAATAAAGATATGAAATATTTCTTTGTTTTTAAATCCAGTCCTATATTTTTCAATAACAACCAGTCACCTATTTTCCTCACCAAAAAGCTGGGAGTCTCTTAGGCTATATTCCTCCTTTATGTCACATAATCAATCATTACATACTGATTTTATCCCTTAAAAATCCTTAAAAATCATCCTTCTTTCTCTGTCCCTGATGCTATTTTTTGTTTAAGCCTTCTTCATATTCTCCCTAAATTTATGAAATATCTATTTTCTTCCCTTCAAATCCATCCTACACATGGTTACCAGAGTGATCTTTATAAACTGCAAATCAAATTATACTATCTTTCTGCAGATAAAATACAAACTCTATTGTATGGTGTAAAAGGCCCTTCGTTATGGAGAATCTAATTAGATTCTCCATTTTATCTCCTAAAAACACCATCTTGCACTATCAAATTAATGCTGTGATACGCAGTTTCATCTTTCTTTGAACAAAAGTTCATCTTTCAAACCCCACCCAAATGTTATCCCTTCTCTGATGCTTTCCATGATTGGCAACCTCTTCTGTCAAAATTAACAATCCCTTCTTCTACATAATAACACAGTAGGTTGCATGTGCTTATGTCATTCTCATATGTCATGGTTTCTTGTGGTCGTTTGTTTTTATTTTGCTTCATTTTTTTCCAGTTCTATTGAGATATTCTTGACATATAACATTATGTACATTTGAGGTGTACAACATAATGATTCGACATACTTACATATTGCAAAATGATCACCACAATGGTGTTAGCTAATACCTCATCGCCTCAGAGAATTACCATTTCTTCTTTGTGGTGAGAACATTTAAGATTTACTCTCTTAGCAATTTTCAAGTATATAAAACAGAATTGTTAACTAGAATCATCATGCTACACATTCGATTTCCAGAACTTATTTACCTTATAACTGAAAGTTTGTAACCTTTGACCAACATTTCCTCATTTCCCCTACTCCTAGCCCCTGGCAACCACCATTGTACTCTGTTTCCATGAGTTCAGCTTTTTTAGATCCTCCATACCAGTGATATAATACAGTATTTGTTTCTCTGTCAGACTTATTTTACTTAGCACAATGCCTTTAAGGTCCACCCATGTTGTCACAAATGACAGGAATTCCTTCTCTCTCATAGCTGGATAATATTCCTCTGTGTGTGTGTGTGTGTGTGTGTGTGTGTGTGTGTGTGTGAGAGAGAGAGAGAGAGAGAGAGAGAGAAAGAGAGAGAGAGAGAAGGAGAGAGAGAGGAAGAGAATGCATACACACTATATGTGTGTGTGTGTGTGTGTGTGTGTGTGTGTGTGTGTGTGTGTGTACGTGTGTGTGTGTTCATAAAATTAAAAACAGAACTACCGTATGAACCAGCAATCCCACTTTTGGACGTATAACCAGAAAAATGAAATCAGGATCTCAAAGAGATACCTGCACTCCCATGTTCACTGCAGCATTATTCACAATAGCCAAGGTATGGAAACAACCTAGTGTCTGTTAACAGAAGAATGGGTATGTATATATATCCATTCATCCACTGACAGATTTAATCTCCTTACTCTTAATTAGCCTATTGAGATTTTCTATTTATGATTCAGTCTTGGTAGGTTTTACATTTCTAAGGTTTTATCCATTTCTTCTAGGATATACAATTTGTTGGCCTATAATAGTTCATAGTAGTCTTTTAAGTCCTTTGAATTTCTGTGGTATCAGTTGTAATGTCTCCTTTTCATTTCTAATTTTGAGTATTCTCTTTTTCTTGGTGAGTCTAGCTAGAGATTTGTAAATTGTATCTTTTCAAAATATCAGCTAATAGTTTTGTTGATCTTTTCTATTTTTTTTTTCTGTTTTCTTTATCATTTATTTCTACTCTGACCTTTGTAATTTTCTTCTTTCTGAAAACTTTAGGCTTAGATTGTTCTTTCCCTAGTTCCTTGAGATATAAAGTTAGTTTGTTTATTTGTGATCTCTCCTTTCCTTAATTTCTTAATGTAGACATTTATCACAATAAACTTTCCTCTTGGAACTGCTTTTGCTATATCCCATAACTTTTAGTATATTCGTTTCCATTTTAATTTGTTTCAAGAATTTTTAAAACTTTTTTTAGTTTCAACTATACAGTACATTGGTTAGATGTTTATATAGTTTATGAAACTATCCCCCGATTGCTCTTTTTCTCCTCTGGCTCTACACCTAGACATTATATTATTGTTAACTGCATTCCCTATGCCCATGACTCCAACCCCATGACCATCTATGAACTACTAATTTGTATTTTCAAGATTTTTTTCCATTTTATTTTTAATTTGACCCATTGGCTTTTTTTTTTTTTTGAATGGTGTTATTTAATCTCTACGTATTTGTGAATTTTCCAGTTTTCCTCCTGTTATTGATTTCTAGTTTCAAACCATTATGGTTATGAAAGATACTTGATATGATTTCAACTTAAATTTGCTAAGATTTTTTTTATGATCTATCACAAGAGCTCATCTGGAGAATGTTCTGTGTATATTTGAGAAGAATGTGTATTTTGCTGCTGTTGGATGAAATGTTATATAAATAGAACGTGTGTGTGTGTGTGTGTATATATTAGAGTTCAAGTACAATGTTTCCTTATTGATTTTTTGTCTGGATGATCTATTCATTGTCAAAAGTTGGGTACTGAAGTCTCCTACTATTATTGTATTATCTGTTTCTCCCTTCACTCAGATCTGTTAGTATTTGCTTAATATATTTAGCTGCTTCAAAGTTGGGTGCATATATATATTCACAACCATTACATTCTCTTGATGAATTGAGAGTTTATCATTATAAAAAGACATTTTTTGTCTCTTGTTGAAGGTTTGGCTAAAATCCTATTTTGTCTGATATAAGTATAGCTACTTCTGCTCTCCTTCAGTTTCCACTCTCATAGAATTATCTTTGCTATCCCTCCACTTTGACCTTATGTGTATCCTTAAAGCAGAAATGAGTCTTAGTATGCAGCATATAATTGAGTTTTATGGGTTTTTTTTTTCCTTCCAGCTACTCTTTATCTTTTAATTGGAGACTTTAATCCATTTGCATTTAGAGTAATTATGATAGGTAAGGAGTTACTCACACTATCTTATTGCTTTCTGGTTGTTTTGTATTTTCTTTTTCCTTTCTCCCTCTCTTTCTGACTTCCTTTGTGAAGTGATGATTTCCCTTTGTGGTATGCTTTGATTCTCTTTTTCTTTTGTCAATCTACTATAGGTTTTTGATTTATGGTTACCATAAGTCTTACACAAAATATCTTATAGCTATAACAGTCTAGTTTATGCTGATAGAAACTTAACTTCGATCGCATATAAAAACTGTACCTTTACTCCCCCATTTAAATTTTGATGCCACAATTTATCTTTTTATATTATGAAGTCAATAACATGATTATTTTTAATACTTTTGTCCTTTTATCTGTATACTAGAGTTGTTATTAACACATCATCACATTACAGTATTAAAGTAATCTGAATTTAACTATATGCTTACCTTTATCCGAGTATTGCAAATTTTCTTGTTTTCATATTACTAACTATTGCCCTTGCATTTCAGCATTTCTTGTAAGGCAAGTGTATTGGTGATGAACTCCCTTAGCTTTTGCTTGTCTGGAAAAGTCTTTATGTCTCCTTTATTCCTGAAAAAACAACTTCACTGGATAAAGTATTCTTGTTGGCCAGTTATTTTCTTTCAGCACTTTAAATATAACATCCCACTCTCCCCTGGCCCATAATATTTCCACTGAGAAATCTGCTCATAGCCTCATGAGGGTCCTCTTGTAAGTTACGAGTTTCTTTTCTCTTGCTGCTTTTAAGATAATCTCATTATCTTTGATTTTTAACAGGTTTATTGTAATACATCTTAGAGAAAAGCTTTTCGAGGTGATCTGTGAGCGTCATGAAGTTGGATAGCCAAATCTCTCCCCAGATTTTCAAAGGTCTCAGATATTACTTCTTAAATTAGCTTTCTACTCTCTCTGTTCCTCTGTTCTCCTTCTGGAATACCAACAACAAGTCACAGTTTGTTTTCTTTCTTGATGATATCCTATAGATTATGTAGGCTTTCTTAACTCTTTCATTCTTTTTATTTTGTTCTCATTTGACTAGATGGAGTTCCTGTCTTCTAATTCACAGATATTGTTTAGCTTAATCCATTCTGTTGTTGGTGCTCTCTATTGTATTTTTTTTTTTTTTAATTTCATTTACTGTATTTTTCACCTCCAGACTTCCTGGGTTTTTTAAATGATTTCTATATCTTTGCTAAAATTCTCGTTTTGTTCATGTATTGTTTTGCTGATTTCATTGAAATATCTTTCTGTGTTTTCTTATAGTTCATTGAACTTCCTCAAAATAGCTATTTTGAATTCCTTATTGGGTAAATTGCAGATCTCCATGTCGTTGGACAGTTCCTGGAAGATTATTGTGATCTTTTGGTGGGCTCATGTTCTCTTGGTTTTTCATGTTCCTTCAAGTTTTGCATTGCTGTCTTCACATTTAAAGTAGCAATCACCTCCTCCAGTCTTTACTGACTGCCTTTGGGAGAAAAATACCTTCCATCAGCCCTGCTAGGAATTCTGAACCTTTCTCAGACCTTCCATGGTTATGTCTGCTCCTTGCTTCTCGTTCCCTCTTGTTTCAGAATTCTTAAACTCGTGTGCCTTCTCTTGATCCTGCAACATATGAGGCCAGGTGCTGACAGCTTCCCTTCTGCTTTCTCAAGGGTAGTGCTAAAGCTCAAGTTTGTGGTCCCTTTTTGGCCTAAAAGTTTGAGATGTCTTTCTGCGTGTGTTCACTAGCTTTCAGCCAAAAGTCGCTCTTACCACCATTGTCAACTGTGTACACAGGAGCCAGCCATAGGGTAGAGAGTGTGCGAGTGAGGCACACAGAGCACTGTGCATTCCCATGGGCCACCTGGGGAGAATACAGGCAATGAGTCCCCAGTGATTTCTAGACAGGCTTCTTGATGGAGTTCATGTTGTAGTCAGTAAGATCCACATCTATTTTAATGTCTTCCTAGAGTCCTATCTGCTGTTCTCCCAGATGCTTTCCACCCTTGAGTCATGTAGCTCATGAATGAGTGCTCCTCTTCAATATATTCAAACATGTACATTTTTTGCTCCAGTGGAAGTTCTTTTCTGGACTTGGACCAAAGGCTCTCTCATATGTAGATTGAATGAGACAGTGTTTTCCAGGGACTCCAAGACCATGGCTGAGAGGGACTAGAAATAGTTCATAGGCCACATCAGAGTTCAAAGCTGGGACTAAGGTCTAAATGCCTATTACCAGATGCGTGGGGAGGTGAGACCGTTCCTAGGTCTCCTGGTATATGGCGCTAGATCCCACAGCTCCCGCAAAGATACTTAGGTTCATGAATGAATACCAAAATTGTTGTTGTTGAGGGAGTGACATGACGAGAAATGTCTTATTCAGCGATGTTGCTGACATCGCTCTTGTGGTTTTATTTACATTTTGATTACACTATTTAACTTCTTGTAGGCAGGTACAGGCTTCCTTTCCCTTTGCATTCTCAGTACATATCACAATGATAAAACTGAGATGAGCATGTAAATACATAGAAAATATTTGGAGAAAATTACACAAGTTGCCCAAAAGCCCTAAAGGTAGAACAATCATTACTTTAATAGACAAGGACTCCATTCCTCTGCTCCCCGTTTTGGCTCTTTTGGTTTTCATACAATCAAGCTGAAAATTGTTTTATAAAATGTTTCCTATTTATTTTCTCAAACAACTAGCTGTAATAGTTTTTCTTTATTCTTTTTGTTTGTTTGTTTGTTATAGGTCTCATTTTCAAATCTTTAATCTTGAATCCTTGTTAATCTCATCTCACCATTTATGTTTTCAATAATTTCACACTAAATTTGTTGTTCTCTTTCACAAATTTCTCCAATTTATATTTCTATTCTCTAAGGGAAAGTCTTATCTAGTGTCCTTGCTCTTAGTTTAACTATTTCCCTGAATGATATCAGCAGATTTAATTTCCTCTTTCACAAACCTGGGCGTAATTTAATTTGTACAACTAAACTAACTCATTATGAAGTCATAAAACTTGTCTGTGACTAATTTAATACAACATTCTTCAGGTTCTAAATTTTCTATTCAGTGTACCATCTATAGAATGTGACTTTGCCTTTTTTTTCCCCTATCTGTGTTGGACTAAGTCATCTACATTCCCTTTCTCTGTCTCCTTTTTAGCAGGCCTGTTTGTGTGAGAATATTAGCCAAGGGTAATGCTATAGACAAAATGTCATATAGATTCACTCGTTGTAAGGCTAACTGATGTATCCATACATTAAAAATATCTAAAACCTCAATTTTGATATTCATTCATAATAGGGGAGGAACCAATGTTTGTGACTGAATAAATTTCTTCATTAATTAATAAAATTCTATGTACTTAAGATATTGCTACTGTAATTTATGTTGGAGCAGAAATATCTCAAGTGGGTAATCATACTGATAGAATTGTTACTAATTATATTCGCATGAAATTTGAAGGTTAAACATTAAATAATTTCAATTAAAGAGGCACATGAAATATTGGCATCTTCACAGAGGTGAACATTACAGTTTTTTCACACTGCAGCAGTTAAAGGCTTACCTCATAAGAGCTAAATAATACAATACAGCAAATCTGGATAATAAGCCTATATGTATATATTTTTAAAATTTCAGGTCCATGATTATCACATGCACACTTAATATCCATACCATTCTAGAGAAAATCTTAGTTTTATAGTGTTGACTCGACATATTTGAACAATTATTTGGACTGTCTAGCTAGAATACATGGAAAACAAAAATATGTACTTATAGAACAAATTTTAACATTTCAAGGAAGCAACTTCAGGGTTATTGTAAGTAGAATTTTTACTGAACACCTACAGTAGGTTGGGTAAGGAATCTTTCATTTAATTTAACCTTGAATTAAAACAAAAATTGAAAAAATATATATATTATATGAATGAAATTCAAAAAGTTCAGAAGTTGGCCCTAATATACTCACATTCTCATCCAAAATGGAAGTCTGAAATATTCTGTTGAAAACGACTTAAAACTGTTTTTTTTTTGAAAGACTACAGGACCTTTATTTTCTCCTTCCCACCAGACTATAATTGCTGGAAGAACAACCTGTCTTATGGCATTTTGGGCACACAATTTCCCTTCCCAGCAATAAATTGGAAGTACAGAGTTTATGTCAGTTTGATTCCCATCTGTCAACTAAACAGCAATGAGATCAAATCCATCATTCAATTTCTAAGGCTGTTTATTAGTTATATGCTTGATCATGGCCCTTTAGGAATCTCATTCATAAGATGAAAATATCAAGATAGTAGCCTATGCCACACTGATGGTAAATTTAAATTAAGGGTACATATGTTTGTTTCTCATTAGCTGTCATCCATTATCATTATTAGCAAAGTATACCTAAGTATTTGCTTAAGGGGCTATTTTTGATGTTACTATGACAGGTTATAAAGATTACCTTCTTTCAGATGGAGACATGCATTTAGGAGCTATAAGAACTAAATAAGATTGCAAAGTCTATGCTAATTACTATTGCCAATGAACTATGTTTATTGTAATGAAAGGTATTATGAATGGAAGTGATGGGAATAATAGCATATTTGAAAGAAAAATTATTTATATGCTTGTGCACGTATGTGTGTGTGTCCAATTATCCATTCTTGTATAGATTTTTCTTTAAGGCTGACCTAAATTTTCTTTCCTATAAAAAGTTTGAAACTGTTATGTTGGTGTCTCAGTGAGCTGACATTTCTCACAGAGATTATACTGAATTGTCTCACATTTTCTTTGTGTTATACCTTTGATAACAAGTTAAAAGTGGAAGACAGAAAAAAAACTACCTGCAAACAAGAAACCCCTGTTAGTGAAATTCTGCATTGCACAGTCAACTTTATGCTTGGGGGAAGAAATCAAACCCATATTCACAAAAGGATGGCGTGGGAGTATAGATTGGGGTGGTGTAGAACAATGATTTATGTCATAATCTCCAAATGCTACTTCTGTCATTTTCTGTCATAATTTCTAGTCATTATTACCTCCAAAGATTCAAACAAATTCAAAATCAAGTCCATTCCCCCCATTCAAACATAAAACGTGTGTTACTACTGTGTTACTAACTCATTTTTTTTTTTCTTAAAACTCATTCAGTTTTATAAAGTAGTCCTTCTCAAAGTGGTCTCTGGCCCAGCAGCATTAAGTATCATCTGAAAACTTGTTAAATATGTATATTTACAGACCTCACACAAATGTACAGATTCAGAAACAATGGGGTCAGCCCATTAATCTGTTTCAATGAACCCTCCAAATAATTATTCACCATTATTATAATGTATTACTTTTTGTAATATGAATTATTTCACTCATTCTCAAATAAGAGAAGTTGTAGAGTAAAGCAAATAGGTAAGGATACATAAATGTAGGATGAAGATACATATATTATTAAATTAGTAATGACGGAGTAGTGATAAAAGTAAGGTTCAGAACTTCAGACATAAATCATACTAATCTTCTAGCACATATACTCTAAAACTTTATTTGTAACTTCAACTTACCCTTTAAGGTAAAACATAATTAAAATAATGCATATTTTTAATAATATTAATCTCTATTTTATAACATGTTAAATATTAATATAGTAAAGAGAATGTTTCAAATAATTAAAAAATAACTGCTACATTTTAAATGTTCATGAGGCAAAAAAAGCCTTCTTCTAGTTACTCAAGTTTGGGGTGCTTTATTACAGTTTTTTTTAAATGTTGAAAAAATATAAATGGTCTCTGAAATATTAAAGAGTGGATAAAAGATCATGTACTCAGATATAGCTGGTCCCTGCTACTGGGAAGTAGTAGTGAAAGGATTGTTTGGGAAGGGAAGGTAAATAAAGTTGACTTATACTTCAGATGAGAGCAAGAGTGAAAAAATTTAAAAGGAGAGTGAATTTAAAATTGAAAAGGAGAAGCAATAAAAGTTCCTGGAGAATAACTTGACATAATTTTGTGATAAAGACTGCAAAATGCCTATGGGAAAATGTTCAATTAGCAGAGAAGAATGCCTCAGTTATTAAATAAAGGTAATAAATTATTATGTATAAATAACGGCTGCCATGAATTATGTGCAAGAAGGATTTTTGTCTTTAAAGGAAAGATGATGACCTTAAGGTTAGGAAAACAGTTACAACAAAAGTGGACTGAACAGTCCTTTACTGTCAGTTGCTCAGATTCTATGGTTAAAGTAGAAAAGAAGCAATACTTTTGACTTGACTCTTCTATTTCTTCAAATTTTATACAAATGTTTTGCTTGAAATTTGGTTTCAAAATGTAGCAATTAGAAATTAAACATGATTCATGATATTAATTCATTAAATAGTTTGTTTGGGAAAAGCTCAATACATTCATAATGCTCTACCTTTCTGGATGTAAAATCAAGGTTCAAACATTTTCATAAATTTACTTTGGTAGAAGAGATGGATAAATAGATTAAACTGATTCCAAGACAAGCTATCTTCTGTCTGTTATTAGAGTTCTCTCAAACTACCTCTATCTCTTATTTGATCTTGAAATTCTTCTTTAATAACTATGCATGTCAGTTTTCCCATTCATAACTAAGTACAAGGAAGGACTATTTTGAATGGGTAATTCTACAGGTCTTACATTCATTCAGTTTTTAATAACAAAAAAAGTGTTTGCAATACTGTATTATATATATTCACAGTTCTTAAATTCCATCTGTTTTTAAAATCATTATTTAAAAACTCTATATCTTCTCTTATCGTGACAGGTCTATAGCATAGGAGTTAGAAGCCCAGATGTGAAGCCAAATTATCTAGATAATCATTTCTACATTTAATTGTTATCCATCTTTAGGCACATTACCTAACTTTGCTGTGCCTCAGTTCCTTTGATACAAAATAGAAATATTAACAAAACGTAGCTTATAATGCTATTGTGAACTTTCAGTGAATTAATACTTGTAGAAGACTTAATGCACTGCCTCACTCCTGCGAAATATTCAATAAAGGTTATTTATGGCTTTAGTTAGGACCTTTTATACCTAGGAAAGTTGTTTAATCTTTCTAAAGCCTCATATTTCTTGCATGTGACAAGGCAAATATTCCTTCTTTTCTTCTTCTTAAAATATAAACCACAAATTAATAAACATCTGAGATACCAATGTGGGGCAAATAGTGGAATTTGGATATATTGTTTTGGTGATTAAAAAGCAAGATAATCACAGTTCTAGCAGTCATTTATTGCATAACCTTAGAAAAGTTACTTAATCTCATCACATAACAGTTTCAAATAATTATAAAAATAAAGTTGAGGAAAATAAACCCTTAAAAATAAGAGCATTAACTGAAAATAATAAAATGTCATACACACAAAAATTACTGACTGTGAAGATAAAAAGTTAGGCTTTCAGCTGGGCTTATACTATGGAAAATTTTAAGTTATATATCCATAGATATAAAATATGAATGTAATATTTTACAATTTATTTATGATATTTTTATGCCTACATATTTAAGAAAATCAATATTTATCATATCTCAGATATGATATTTCAGAGAAATCTTAGATAATCATATAATTAGAAAGGGAAGAATCACAAAGAAGCAACAGGAAAACCAAGATGGTAGGTTATGCAAGTGATTCTTGATTTAGAAAAGATAGAACGCTGCCAATAAAATCTCAGTGTCTTGCCTTTCAAGGAAGAATCTAGCCATCTACAAGCATATACTATTATATAAAGAACAGTAAAGAATAACTTTCTCTTGTGTCTGTAGAGGAAATAGAGCATGCATTTTTCATAATAGTGGAGAAGATGTATTTTAGATATGATACAAAAAAGGACATTGTCAACAGTGTGGATTGTCAGATACTGAAATAAATCCCACGATTACTAAAAATGAGGGTTCCAGAATGACATGGATAAACTATCTCCCAACTGAAGGCATTAAAATCTTTTCACAGCCTTGTTGTGAGGATTAAATAG
>NW_011888863.1:1027489-1036968 GCF_000151845.1 Pteropus vampyrus
CTTCCTTTTACTTACTTTCTCCCCCAAAAACTAAAGAAAAATCTTCCAGCACATATTCATGCCACTCCTTATATATTAAAAGCCATACAAGAGTTCTCCTTAACCCGAGCATCTGCAAAGAAAAAGGTATTGAGAATAACCTATGATGCAATTTGGAGTAGAAACAGAATTGACATGAATTCTTTCCTGACTTTCCACATAGAACTGACTACTTCCTCTTGAGGGCTCACTGTGTCCTTAACAAACTCTCAAGACTTACATATTTTTATTCAATTGCTCTTGTTCATATGCTTAGGTATCTCTACTAGATGATGAACTTTATGAAAATAAAGAACGTCTAGCATACAGTGAGGATTAAGTATTTTTAAATAAAGGTATGAAGCAGTGTTGTGTTATTCTCTACAATGTCTAGTATGTTCCCACCTCAGAGTTTTACATTTGTTGTGTCCTCCACCTCAAAAGTCCTCTCTCAGATATTGGCGTAATTCCCTCTCTCTTCTTTTTTAAGTGTTTTCTCAAATTTCACTTTCTCAGCAAAGCTTTTCCTAACCACCTATTTAAAATACGCATGAGCACAAATAAACACACACAGATACACAATGCACACCCAGTCTCCTCTTCCTCCATCTATCACTATCTGACATAGTATATATTGCATATCGGTTTTGTCATCATTTGCCTTCCCCCAATAGACTGTAAATTTCATGAAAGTGGAATTTTTTTTGTCCCTTTTCTTCACTACCTAGCATTTAACACAATGTCTGTGACACAGAAGGTGGTCAATAAAATTTGTTGCATGAATGAATAAATTTCATTATGACATAGAATTTGGAAGAGGAAAGATACTTCTGATGAATAACAACAGATATATTTATAGTAACTTAAATGTATGTGATGACCACTAATCTCTTGATACTATGTATATGTTACTTGATATACTGCAGTTTTAATTTCTTCCTCAAGCAAAGGAGATTTGTTTCTTCTCATGGGAAACAAACTAACTAGATTTATCTAGTATTGAGTCATCTCAATTTTTCCTTATAAATATAGATCAAAGACATGCTGAAAGTACCCTCAAAGATTACACAATTAAAAAAAGAATTTAATTCACCCCCTTTGATTTACAGATGAGAAAACTAGGGGCTAGAAGGATGGAGACCTCTGAATGTCAGTGTCAGTATTGGAACTCATCTCTTCTAACCAAACCTCAGTATACTTTTGAACAAATCTATCTTTCTACAATAAAACCTAAGTATCTTCATTGCCTACATGGTATTTGTGTCATGTAGACTATGTTTAGTTTTTAATTATCCAATCTAAACTATTCAAGGGGAAGGCAGAGATCTATCCATGATAGCAAATCCTTTTCCTAAATAAGCTCTTGTCTCAACTTCCATATTTAAAACATTAACAATGTGTCCACCTGGACTTCTTGGAGGGCTCTGGTTTGCAGGGACAATATATGCTTTGGTTCATCTATGGAACAATCAGCTTAAAAAGTTGTATTCAGATATTATTAATGTTTTCAAACCCACTTCCTATTTTCCTGCTGAAATCCCTGCCAAGCACACACTTCAGCAGACACTAAAATAATTTGGGTAGTTGACATTCAATCCAAATTTTCTGTGGAAATCTGCCAGATTTGACATCTGTGAGAAAGTGGGTAATTTTTATTATCCACAGAGAGCAAAAGCTTAGTTTGATATTTCTCTACCTCCACACATCTCCCTGTAGTGGAGCTGCTACTCAGATATACACAAAAAGTGGGTAGCAAGGAAAATTATTTAACTCTTTCACCCTTGTCAGAATATGGCAAAAGCTTAATTAAAACTAATCTTAAAGAAACAGTAGCAATAAATGAAACAAGTTTCTAGGTGAGGGAGATGCAATCTACTTTGATTATTATCATTACATTTTGCCTAAACTGTTTAACTATGTTTTATCTGTTGCTTTAATACAACAGATACTACTTGTCTTTAAAGACTCCTTTCACTTGGTTTAAATGTGAAACCAAAATTTCAAGTTAATTTTCTTTTTAGAATGTTTTCACAAACACTAATAATATTTGGCTCTACAGTACTACAAAAGCATGCTTAAAAATCACACAAAAATATTTATACTGATATTAAATTTTATTCCCAAAGAGGTAAGACTAACATATGTGTTTAACTCTTAAGGTTTCTCTCATCTTTTTAAAAGAAAGAAGTAAACCCGGATATTGCCATGTCTTTATATGTTATATACTAAAATGCTACTGATTTATTCTGCAAAGAAAGTCACATTAGTTTACTACAATAAAAAAAGAATTTCTCCACTCACTCTTCCAATCTAGTTGTTTAACATCACTCAAATTAAGAAATTAAAAATGAATATAGCATCTGGTTCTGTATTGACAAAGCCTTAGAAGTAGGTCAGGGGAGTAAAAAAACATGATGAATTAGTAACCTAACAAAAGTACAATTCAAACAAACATTGGTGGTGTGTTTTTGATTTTTAACAAGAGAAATGATATTTCAAATATATATAAATATTTGAAAAAAAAAAAACCTAAAGGTAACCACTAATAGAATTACAAATAGAATATGTAACTCCCATATTTAAAAACCTAAAGGTAAACACTTACAGTATTATAAATAGAATGTGTAACTCTCAAATCACTGAAGAAAACATAAACATAATCTGTATCACAAAGGACAAAAAAGTATTAAAAATAGAAAACGTAGATCTAAAAGAAGTTGTGACAACTATGATTACACATCAATTATGACAACTGAAAAATTAAATCACCCTTTGGGGGGAAAATATTCAGGTTGGCTTAAGAAACAAATTCAACAGCATGTTTCCACAAGAGGTATACCTAAAAGAAATGTTCAAGATAAAGGGAAGAAGAAGGGGTAGAATATGCCCACGTAGAGGGATGACCTGGGCCCTTGTGGCAGCGTGAATGCTGCTTTCTGCGGTGGTGAGAGAGGGTGAGTCTGCTCAGGATGCGGTGCTGAAGCACAGCCATGACCTTCCTTTCTTGGGATCAATCCTGGGTCTACTTTACTTCTCTGAATAATAGCATGGCCACTACACTGTCTCAATTCACTACAGAGCAAGCTTCATAATTCTCTGTCTATAAGCTCCCTAAAGACAGGCATTTTTTGATAAGATTGGAAATAGTTTGGCACATGGCGGGCATGACAAGGATATGTTTTGAATGAATGAGTGAATGAATGAATGAGAAAATAAGTGAATACGTTTATATAGCATGTTAGAGACCTGCACACAATCATTTGAATTTTTTCAGCTCTTCTCTCAAACTGACTGAAATGTGTAAAAGAATTAAAAAAAAAAAAACCTATAAATCCAAATACTGAAGAATAAAAGAGGAAGACTATCAGTTCTCAAGCAATTTCACCAAGTTTCTGGAAGATGGAAAGCAGATGGAAGAGCAATGATTGATGAAGTAGCCATAAGCTGGAATATAAATACATAGGCCTGCATCTGAAAAGGGAGCCAATTTTACTATCAGAACTTCAGTGTAGGAGATAGTAGGTTTCATGAAGAAGTAGAAGTGGGGAAAAAAAACAGAGGATCTCACGAAAGTGCCCAGTCTAAAACAGTTGACTCCCCAGGTCCCATGTTATCCCATTGTAAAATAAATAAATAAGTTCTTTCCTAAAGAAATTTTCCGAATTGTCAAAAAGAACTAGATCAACTAGTATGGAAGACAGCATCCCAGAGCAAAATTTTCCTCTTTTGAGTTTAGCAGTCTTCCAAGGTAATGCAGGCAACTCACCTAATATTTTAAGCACTAAGCGGAACCCCATATTTGTAACTAACCTTTGAAATGGCTTTTCTGTTGCTTCATTCTTAAATATGATGGGCAGCAACGGATCATCTCATTTCTGAGAAAATACTACAATGCAAAAGATAAACAAACAAACAACAAAAGCCCTTTGTAATTTACTGATAAATAGGATGAGATCTTTAAAATATTGGATTTAAATTCCACTCACTACACTCGAGAATATATGACACCAATAAAGCAACTTCATGAAAAAAGAATAATTGGGGAAACCAAAAGGATTCTAGGAAATTAAAATACAGTTGCTGGAAAAAAAATTAATAGAAATGTCTGAAGTTAACAGTGTGAATGCTTCTCAGAATATAGAATAAATAGAAAGAGCCAGAATATTTGAGAGAAAAGATAAAAGTCACATATATAATCAAAACAGAAAGTGTATGAGCTGGCCAATATCATCTCAAAAAAAACATAAAAAGATGAATATTATGAAAGAAAAAGAGCAAGAAATTACTTAGAACACAAGAAAAAAGATCTTATTAGTGAAAAAAGATCTATACCTACAACAACAAGGTCGAATTTCAGAACACTGACAATAAAGAAAAGATCCTAAACACTTAAGGGTAAAACATATCCTCGAGCAAACATGAATTAGCCTGGCATCTAATTTTTAGCAACTGTATTCTAGAAGAAAAAGAACATGGCTTCAAAATCCTGAAAGAAAATAATTTTCTATTTTGAATTTTAAGTCCAACCATGCTTACTCAAATTAACCCAATGTGAGAGAGAACAACTTTCAGATATACGAGATTATGCGAAGGTTTAAATGGCTTGTAATTTAGAAAGTTATTTAAGGTGGTTCCCCAATAAAATTCAGGGAATAATTAAGAGGAACTGAGAAAGAAGATAGGAAGTTCAGGAAAGAAGAGATCTGACCCACGAGGAAAGCTAAATAATAGGCAATAGTAAGAAAACAGTCTGTATTTAAATTAGGTGAGCATAAAGTCTCCACGGAAAAGGGAAAATGGTTAGAATCGATAATCTGAGAGTCTATAAAAGTAAGAGGATGTCATAGAGGCAAGCAGAGCATAAGAATGTAGTGACCATTTGAAATAAACACTAAACATATTCTCTATTGATACTAGAACCCAGAGAGCAGGAATACAACTCATGAATTGGTTTTATTTGTTAGACTCAGCCTATAGACAAGATTGAAGTATAGAAAATAAATGTTGTCAACTATGATAATATAAAAGTGATGATAGAGCTAACAGGTTGGGAGATGCAAGAGAGTTAAGAGAGGTGGATGGAAAGATGGAAACAAGAATGTGCTCATCCTGCAAAGTGAGTAACCATAAATTGTCTATGGTTGATTTAGCAAGAAATAGATGTTTCAATTTGCTTGCAGTTGTTTGAAATTAAAAATTTATCAAAATTCAACTAATATAAAGAAAACACAAATATATGAAAAACTATGAAAGATATCTAAAGAGTTATCATACTATGCTTTGGAGTCATATTTCTTTCCACTAATAAATTATTCCAAGCTTTCTAAGAATGAAGATATAAACATAGAAAAAATATAGGAAGCACAATATTCATTATAATTAGCATATTCATTATGCTATTTAATACTGATACTAAAGTGGACAAAGTTGCTAGCAAAACCAGCATAGAATAAATTGATGATTTCCAAATTTTAAATAAATTTCTAGCTAAAATACTTTCTTAGAATAATTCTTTTATGGAAGCTCAGCATGTAAAACAAATTAAAAAAGAAAGGTTTTGGTCAAAGAGATGGCATGTAGACCAAGCTCATTTGTAAATATATATGGAAAAAATTCTAAGTAAAATGCAAGCAAACTAAACTCAATGTTTTCTTAAAAGATTTATACACTAACCTAAGAAGAGTTTATTTACTACTAGTGTATACATTAATAAAAAAATTCACATCAGTATATGATCATCTGTAGAATAAAATAGCATTTTAAAAAATTAAAAAATCCACCTGATGTTTAACAACAAAAACTAAACTCTTAGCAGATTAATAATAGACGTACATAATTTCTTAACATGAAAAAAAGGTTATCTGTTTCAATCCAACAGGCTAACATAAAAAAAAGGTAATACCTAAAAATATATTATGCCACTAAAATTACTAAGAAGACAAGGTTGCCAGCTTTCAATATCATTAATTAATGGAGGGGTTGTTAATCCTCTTATAATAATAATCCCAATGGACATTTTTGGATATTTCAAATTGCGTCTAAAGTTTATCTAGTAAAAAAACTTAGGAGAAAACTAGATTTTTAGCAGTGAGCATGATGTAGTACATACAGATAATGGTTAATAATGTTGCACATCTGAAACTTACTTATATAGTGTTATAAACCAATGTTACCACAATAAAAATAAATTTAAAAAATAAATTAATAAAATAAGGGAGAATGTCCTTAATTAGATTTACTAAGAAGCTATATTAACTGAATGAGTGGTATTATTGGTACAAGAATCAGCAATGAGATCAACTGAATAAAATAAAATGGAATCAATCTAATACAATAATATAACTCTGAAACAAATTCTAGTATATGCAGTAATTTAACAGATAGAATATTTAATGAATAGAATGAGGAATGCAGCTATTTTGAAGAAAACTTATACTATACACCAAATTAAATCATAAGAACATAAAAAGATCAACTGTAAAAAATGATTAAAAATAAAATTAGAAGAAAGTGTATAATAGTAGTTACAGTTTCTAAAAATAAAGGCAACAGAAGAAATCAAAGAAATAAAATTATAAATTTCAATACATAAACTAAAATTTACATTGAGTATGCTAAAAATTACAAGGCAGGTTAAAGACAGAATATATTTATAATAAATATAAGGAAAATTTTAATATAGTAAGAGAATTTATAATCACATAGAAAATATATTCCAAGAGAAAAATAAAGGATGTGAACAGAAGATTTACAGACTAATAAAGACAAATGAAAATAAACATATGAAAAAGATTTAGCTTCACTAAAAATATCAAAGAAGGGTCAAATTAAAATAAGGCGATACCTCATAGTGCCTATCATTTTACCAAATGTTAACATTAAAATGCTCATTCTTGGCAAAGAGACAGAGAGACCAGTACTATTTTACACTGCTGATGGAGAGGAACAATGCTTATGCCCTTTCATTTAGTATTTCCAGTTCTATGGATCTGTCTTCAGGAAATAATCAAAGATGTAAACAAAGTTTTATGCACAAAGATAAAATTTTGAACAAACAACCTAAATTCCTACTCACAGGTAATGGTCAAATAAACAATAGTACATCTTTATACACTAATATATAACCACATAAAGACAAATCATTAAAAGTTTCATTAACTAGGAATATTTAATCTCATGGAAAGTTGATTAAAATAAGTTAAGCAATAAATGAAAATATATTATCATATTTAGTTATGATCACAAATGTGTAAAACCAAGGTAGAGACCTGGATAAAAATATATAAAACAGTAATAGTGAATTTTCTCTGGCTCTTAAGATAATAAAGTAATTTTATTTTTACATTTTTCTTTATTTTCTAAATTGTCTAAAATGTAAATATAGTATTTCAATCTAAAAAATAAACATTACAACTCTTTTGAAGAAAAAAATTAGATCTTAGCTCTTTTGTTTCCAGATCATCTTTCTAACTCTATAAACCACAGCAATGCACCTCCTCAGCATCATGAAAGAAATACTCCTTTCCACTACCTCTAGATTCTTTAAGACTTAACAAATGTGAACCATTCCAACATGCAGCACATGCAGCTACCTTGTAGCTGTTTCAGACTTGGGGCAGGGAGAAGTCATTTTTCCTTCCCAAATCACTCTCCATCTACTACATGATTCCAAAATTCTCCATAAAAGGGAATTGTCTTTCATTATCATTTTATTATACCATAATAAATCCTTTATTGAGCATTAGCAGGTGCTAGGCACTGTTGTAAGTGCATTATAGATATTAATTTAATCCTCTAGACAACTGTTATTATTCTCTATTTACAGCTGAAGAAACTGAGGATGAGAAAGGTTAAGATACTTCTTTGAGGTCACTCAGAGAGTAAGTGAGACACTGGGATTCAAACCCAGGCAGCTTGGCTCCAAGGCCCACCCTCTAAACTACTGTGGTGTAAGAAATATGTCCTTCGAGGAATTCAACTATTCACATAAGGTTTGAGAGGCTTATCCTTTTTTTAGGGGCAGATTCTGGCTAGGAAGCAAGTGCTGGCATTTTGAAGGACAGGCAAGTGATACTGAAAATGTATAGAAAACTTAAAATGTGATCTTGAATATAAGCTTCATTATTTTATCACTGTCTTTAACTCCATATATAAAAAGGGTTCAGACTAGGCACATTCTCTGTAAATTCTATTTACAACTATCTGCTTTCATTAGCCAATGTTCAGTATAATTTCAAGGTTTAGGGATTGAAATATTTTATCAAGTATATTTTCAACAGTTGCTGGTTCCAGGCTAGGCTAGGAATATTACCTTTTACATATCCATAACATTAAAATTTTTGTGGCACTAATTTGCAATTGACTACAAATATTCTAAATTCAGACTTGGAAATAAAATATAGAGATATTATTTTTTATGTCAAAGTTCAGCATAACAGTCAGACAATCATTCAAAGCTCTAAAAGAACTGTCGTGAGATTGGGGGGAACAAGATCACTAAGACACAATCCTAGCTGTTGATAAACACCCCTTTATGACATCCATTGAGAGGCAAGAAAATCAAATAGGAAACTTTCGCATGAAGACTCAAATGTCTGCAGGTATAACTGAACATAGTATTAAAACACTTTAGACATTCTCATAAGGTAATAATTCTTACTTTCACACAGTACATGGTTTATAAACCATCTTATTTTGCTACCTAAATATAATTTGCTAAAAGAAAAAAAAAGAAAAAGAAAAAAAAGAAAATCTCCCTTCTCTGTTGGAGGCATAAGAAATAAGAGTCAAACTAAAAATCTGAGAGGTATAGGAGAGAGGACACCTGTAGACATAGCTGTTACTGCAGAGCAGGGGTTCCCAATCCTAGGGCTCTGGAAAGGTCTGTGGCCTGTTAGGAACAAGGACGTACAGCAGGAGGTGAGCGGCCAGCATGTAAGCAAAGCTTCATCTGTATCTGCAGCCACTCCCCAACGTTAGCATCATTGCCTCAGCTCCACCTCAGATCATCAGGCATTAGATTCTCATAGGAGCACCAGCCCCTGGTGCTAAAAAGGTTGGGGACCACTGCTGTAGAGCACTAAATACAATCCTCTTTTATTAACGAAAATGAAGATATGGCCCAAATATTTCATGGTCAAATGCAAACCTTTGAGCATTTTCCAAGCAAATAAGCTTTTAAAATGAACTCTATTAGGCAAAATAAATTTTTTGTGGAGGTACTCAACAAATGTATGCATTATAAGATTAAGTTAGGCCCAACTGGGATACTTCTGAGACCTCAGAGCTCTCTGTTGTAGTCAGTGATTTAGATGATGTGGGAATCATCACATTACCAAAGCTTAACCAGAGCCCACACAATAATCACCCACTTAGTGTTTTTGGAAAAAATCAAGGAGAGTAATATCTCCAGAGAGAATATTAGCAGTTTCCTTTGTCTTTATGGCTTTCAACACCTGAGC
>NW_011888863.1:1037018-1057308 GCF_000151845.1 Pteropus vampyrus
ATTAAAACACTTTAGACATTCTCATAAGGTAATAATTCTTACTTTCACACAGTACATGGTTTATAAACCATCTTATTTTGCTACCTAAATATAATTTGCTAAAAGAAAAAAAAAGAAAAAGAAAAAAAAGAAAATCTCCCTTCTCTGTTGGAGGCATAAGAAATAAGAGTCAAACTAAAAATCTGAGAGGTATAGGAGAGAGGACACCTGTAGACATAGCTGTTACTGTAGAGCAGGGGTTCCCAATCCTAGGGCTCTGGAAAGGTCTGTGGCCTGTTAGGAACAAGGACGTACAGCAGGAGGTGAGCGGCCAGCATGTAAGCAAAGCTTCATCTGTATCTGCAGCCACTCTCCAACGTTAGCATCATTGCCTCAGCTCCACCTCAGATCATCAGGCATTAGATTCTCATAGGAGCACCAGCCCCTGGTGCTAAAAAGGTTGGGGACCACTGCTGTAGAGCACTAAATACAATCCTCTTTTATTAACGAAAATGAAGATATGGCCCAAATATTTTATGGTCAAATGCAAACCTTTGAGCATTTTCCAAGCAAATAAGCTTTTAAAATGAACTCTATTAGGCAAAATAAATTTTTTGTGGAGGTACTCAACAAATGTATGCATTATAAGATTAAGTTAGGCCCAACTGGGATACTTCTGAGACCTCAGAGCTCTCTGTTGTAGTCAGTGATTTAGATGATGTGGGAATCATCACATTACCAAAGCTTAACCAGAGCCCACACAATAATCACCCACTTAGTGTTTTTGGAAAAAATCAAGGAGAGTAATATCTCCAGAGAGAATATTAGCAGTTTCCTTTGTCTTTATGGCTTTCAACACCTGAGCATATAAACAACATTCACTTTACTTCTCGTAAATTCTTTAATCACACACTATTTCCAGTTCACAATTCTCAGATGTATTTAAACTGGATAATGTATTACACCATTATCCAGTTTATTGGCTTGATATTTCTGAATCTGACTGTTAAAAGATGAGACTCCCATATTGCCTCTCTTTGGTTTGGTAGCTATGTATTACTTAAGGTCTTAAAAATGACATTGCAACAAAATAGCCTTAAAAAAGACACTGCCACTAAAGCAGGAAATTTTTGCTAACGTGTAAATTTTAAGGCACTGAAACTTTATTCAATATGGTTTTTATCAGACAAACAGTAAATAGGTCGCATGATATAAACTATGCAGAATTATTTGATATGTAGAAATGAGGTAAGAACTTTGAGTCACATGTAATTAAAAGGTGATACAACAAATATTTTTGCATAAAAAATCAGTCGTTTCACCTAGACTGAGGTGCACTCCATATTATTTTTAAGTGTAAAAATTAAAGGAGTAAAACATTTGAAGTCATTCATTTAAGGGATGTCAAAGACCTTTCTTTCACATTTATAAAACATTTTATTTTATAGCTATTATAGCTATTACTTTATTGACGATTTACTTAGATATTTCAATTATTTTCTATACCTTATACGAGTTATTTGAAATTGTTAGTGGGTATATATGTTATGTATGATATGCTAAAATGCTGAGGCAAAGATACCTATAAAACAAGACCAAATCAAATGAGCACATGCTGTTTCTCACATAAAATTCATCTCATATTATGTATATAGAATACATGTATATATGCCTACATATGATTGTGCGTATATATATGTACATATCTATCTTCAAGAGAATGAAGGCAACCAGGAATATACTGAAATATAGAAAAGTAAAACAAATATATTATACTTTGGACCTGTAACTGGGAAATAAAAGCTGATGTTTAATGCTTGAAATGGTGGTTTTACATCATACTGTACTTTTTAGGTTGACCAGAGTCATCTCCAGATTTTGTTTTCAGGTTGATTATTCAATCTTATTTATTTCACAAATATGAATTGATCATGTACTATGTGCCAGGCAGTATGCAGGGTGTGGTGCTAAACGAAGCTGTCAGCTTCTCTGCTCTCCTGGAGCTTACAGTCTAATGGCAGAAATACACATAATTGACCTCTGTCTCTCTCTCTTACACACACACACACACAGAGTTACTGAGAAAAACTAGAGGATATAGTACCGTGGAAGTATGCAGGATATGTGACAAGAATTTGATCCCCTCTGGAAAGTCAGGCTAGGTTTTTGTGGCAGGGCCCTTTGGGCTGATATTAAAGCAAGGGATAATGGGGCATGAGTATGATGGGGAACGGCAGAGGAAGTTGGAGCACCCTAGGCAGAGGGTACAATGTTGCAAAGGCCTTGAGGTGAGAAGGACATGGGGGTTTTAGGACACAAAGCAAAAAATGTTAAGTGGCAAGAAATGAAGCCACGGAGATAGCCAGGGCAGGAAATTTTAATCTGTCAGGGAGTTGGGTGTTTATTCTAAGTGCAGTGGGAGCCATTGAAGGGTGAACTCCATAGAGAAGTGATAAAATCAGATTTGCATTTTCCAAAGATAGTTTTGGGATAAAATGAAGAAAATACAACAGAGAGATGATTGTATGAAAGATACCACTATGTGGCAACTTGTGTCAGTACAGTCAAAAGATGTTGATAACTCGCCCTGGAATGACAGTGGTAGATAGGACAAGTGGACATTTGGGACAAGGTAGTAATCATACGTAGGGAATTCGATGGTGTGCCGCAAAGGTCCCCCTTCAGGATCCAGGCAGTCATCTCCCTGGCTCAAAGGTTAGCTGCAGAGAGCTCACAAATGAGTCACTTCTGGAAAGTGGAACTGCCTCAGCTGAAGGAACTGCCATCCCCAAGGTAATACCCTCCCCAGCAGTAGCCAGCATCCAATTTCTACATATGAAGGAGAGGGCAATGTGGTAAAAGAGCTCGGCCCGTTTGCCTGTATTAGGGATAACAATGAAGGGCTTACCGTCCAGGCCACCACCAGCCTCTGTCTAATCTTGTTTACTTCATCTTACAGACATTCTGGATAGCCCTCTTCCACAAAATGTCTGCACATAATCTCCCTCTCACAGTACTTTCCTGGAGAACCCAGACTAAGACAGCAAACGAAGGGTGTTCTGCTTGCTTGGTTTTAAATGATCGTGTAAGTTATTTCACACTCATTAATTGATAAACTACTTTAAAAGACAGCGTATTTATATAATGGATATTTTAAGATTATCTTAGACCTAGTATTAGATTGAACCACGTAAATTAAGTGCTACTCAACACGACAATGTTACAGCAAAGCTTTGGCACCCAGTTCGCTACCCAGGGAATTAAGATCCATGCAAGAGACTAGCTTGACCCAGTTAATCCATCTACAGATTTTTCGTTCATTGGTTTCCCACTAAAACTGGTAAACATTTCCATTAAAATATCCGGGAGCTAAAGCTGATGAACAAGTATCTGACTCCGGTGTGAACCAGTAGATACTAAATGGGCTTGTCTGATCTATACAACAGAGCGTTCAACCCAGCGATTTGAGCACATCCTTTCTGCTTCATTGGTCACCAATGGATTTTCTGTTAAGTTCAATTGAGTCTGGCACTCTTTTTAGCCTTTCTCTTTTGAGGGAAAGGCTGATGCTGTTTAAAGGTCTCACTAAAAGCGGAGCCCTTTGATTGAGAACCTCAAAAAAAGACTATATCAAGAGCACACCTTTTAATACAGAGCTGCACACTCCCTTATTTTAAGCTCAGCATGGGAAGCCTAATTGTCAGGAGGACTTTTTATTAGTTCATTTTTACGAAGTGCACATCCCCACTGAGGCAGCTGAATCTAGGGAGAAGACTCAGCAAGAACGCTGATCCAAGGTACAAATTTAGTATACTCAGTGGTTCTAGTTCTCATAGTCATTTGAGTAACCAAATATCAGATTTTGCATTTTTTTGGTTCTTAGACCCTACTAACCTAGGAAAAATGTACAGTCTTACAAAAATGTCACAATAAAAAGTCCTTATGTTGTGAGGTAATTTAAAAACTCTTGCTATAGAGTTTTAGTTTGATGAGGTAAGTGGAAGCAAAAGCACCTGATTAGTAATAGTAAAAAATAAAATGTCGCATCCTATTGATTATACTTTTACAATCGTGATTTTTAAAATTCTATATACAGATATGTCTTTCAACTGTCGGCTTGCTCTCAGATCAGACTAACCTTCTCCCTGCTCTGTATCACGGGGGAGTAAATCTCACATCTACTTCTCCAAGATCCATTGCTAACCAGTATTAAATCAGATTCTTTCAATGAGAAGAACTGGCAGAATAAAGTAATGGGAAAAGAGAGAAGCCTTCTTTCTCTGCTTCAGGAAGCATCACTACCAACAGCAGCCCATAAACTTTGATTCTTTTTTTTTTCCTCTCACTATTTTTATTTTTTCAGCTTTATTGACAAAGATATTTAAAATAGACAGTGTGATCATTTGATATATGTATACATTGTGAAAGAATCCCCCCATTCAGTTAACATATTCATCACCTCGCATATTTACCTTTTGTTTGTTTGTTTGTTTGTTTGTAGGAATATTTAAGTTCTACTCTCTAAGCAAGTTTCAGTAATACAACACAGTGTTATCAACTATGTTATACATTAGATCGCCATGTTATACATTAGATCTTCAGACTTTATTCATCTTAAATTCTTCACATATCTGAAATGTAATGTTTCTTGGGGTTTTAGTCTTGATTCTCTGTTTTTCTCACTCTTTGCATTCATTCTTAGTGACTTCATCCAAACTTTTAAATTATCAATTTCTAACCAAATCTACACCTCTCTGCAGAGATCCAGACCTATATATCCCCATTTTCCTACTAGATATCTCTAAATGGATATCTTACGTGCACCACAAATTTACTCTTTCACCAACTGAATCGATTATGTCAAACTTGTTCCTATGATTATTTGTTATTAAAATCTTCCTAGTTATGAAGATCAGAAACTTTGACATAATCCTAAGACCTCTCCCTTTGTTTGATATCCAATTTGTCACTGTCTTATAGATTTTAGATTCTTAATATCTCTTACATATCTTCCCTATCATCTATTCCTCCTGCCACTACCTTAGTTTAGAAACTCATCTCTTGTTTGGGCCACTTCAAAAGCTTCTTAACTGACCTCCCTGACCTTAGTCTTTCCACCTTTCCATTCGTCCCTACAATACAACCAAAGGGATCTATCTATCTTATAAATCTGACTATGCCATTCATGTGATTTGTATTTATTTAAGAGATCTACATAGCATTCAGAATATAGTACTAAATGGTAAATAAAAAGTCTTCTTTACCTGACTTCTACCTAATTTTCTTAGCATCATCACCTCCCCATACCTGCATTTCCCTCTAGTCACATCAAACTCATTCCACCATAAGTGTTCACCTAACATCTAATTAACATCATTAATACCTGCAGCTTGGAATGACCACACCCAGCTTTTTAACCTAGTAAATCAATTGTGGTGGAAAGCAAGCTCCACTAGCCATTTCCTCTCCTGTTACAGAGAAAACTTAGGAAAATAAGGGGCTAACATGATGGATCTTAAAGTGTTACCTGAAATAAGTGCCAGGCCAATAGCTTGTGGAATATCTTGGATATCCTGATTGTCGTCTTACTCACCATCTTTGTCTCCTACTCTCTATGATAGGTTTGCCTGTATCATTTCCTGCTTGTTCTTCTCTTTATAATTTATCCCCTCTACTGTATAATCCTTGAATCCAGGTCATGGTAACACAAGGAAAGATATGCAGAGTAATCAGCTTGCTCCTTGGATCTTTACCTCCCCTTAGCACTAACTCATGCCCCTTTCTATTTGAACTGTAGTCCATTAGAGAAAGACAAAATGAGGACACAAATGATATTATACAGATGTATATGACAGACAGATAGATGATAGAAAGACTATATATCTATCTGTAGAGCTGAACTACAGTATTGGAACATTTAGTCTATGTCTTTAATCTGCTCCCTAGCTTTGTATTTGATAGATTTTATTTTATTCACAGTTATAACCCCCGTTCTAAGGACAGTATGGGCATTTAGCAAATACTTAACACATATTTACTTAACAAATAATTGAATGAATCTCCCTGACCAAAAAAAAAAAAAAAGTTGCTCTGATTAAGTCACACACAGGTAAGAAGTTGGAGGGGCTGTGGAGAAAGGGAGCTGTTTGGTGGGGGCAGGGACAGCAACACTGTAAATTGTTAACTTGGGAATTGTTGGCATAAAGGTTTTAGTACTACTTTGTATCTTTGGAGGATTTAAAAATTTAGGCACTTGAGAGTAAGTTGTCAAGCTCATCAAAGAAATGAAAATCATATACAACAAATATGGTGCCTTAAAAATCCCTTGCATGTTTCTTATCCTTTCCACTGTATGCTCTCGCTGCTACTTGTGATTTGCTATTTGACATAAACAGGGGCAATGTAGGGGAGCAATTTTGGCACCACCAAGGACTACTGCTCTCTTTGAATAGTGCAGGGCCCAGTTTCCAAACTGGGCACAAGCACAGATGACTACTGTCATGCCATTTAACATAACACAAAGCTAGAGAGACCACCTCTGTGAGCTGCTAAAAGAGTCTTGACCTTTTTCAAACATTCTAATGACTCTATGGTTCTCATAACTTATAGAATGCTTCCGTATTTCTCACTCTAAGTGGAATTTGCCAACTGAAAGGGATGTGCTTGGGTGGTCTTTTTTTAGAGTACACCAATGTGCTCTGAATAACTGAAAAATATTTCTGACAAAGGTCAAAAAGGCTTCAGGCAGAAATACAAAACAAAGGCTTGTACTTTACAAGCAAAACTTGGAGGATGTTGATTTTGCACCCAATCATACAGCATATCATTGAAGTGTACTCTTATCAGAGAATGGAACCATCTGGCCCAATTTAGACTTATGAAAAGAAAACCTGGGCTGCTTATAAAGCCCATCAAACTTGCACAAAAGAATGTGTACATATACCACATGGTATGAGAATCTTTTATTGATTAAAGAAATTGTTATTTACTCAGCCTGATTACATGCTAATGGCCAAGAAAGGGCTCTTCTGTTTAAATGCATTGTGATCCTGTACAGCCATGCTTCTCAAACTGGAGTGTCAGTCAGACTCCTGAGGATATGTGCTGGCGTGCTAGGGTGAGAGAATATCATGAGTGAAACAGGCCATAACTTCCTGGTGTATCAGACTTGGAAAACAAAATCAAGTAATTTGAATGTAATGCTAACATTATTTTAACAAGAACATAGCTATGTTACGAGACAGAATACAAAATCCATAGAACTTTATTATAAATACTAAAAGTTCACAGAACTTTGACTTCCCAAGACTTCAGGTGACCTAGTCTTCAGGACCTATCTTCCACTACATGAACTCCAAGGCCCAGCTCAAGTTCTAAGTGCCTGAACCCACTCCAAAAACTCCAGCCCACGCAGCCCTTTTTCTTGGCTGGTTTTGCATTGCTCAGCCATCCAAACAGCAGTTTCTTGCTCTATTTCATATTTCAGTTGGATCTTCTGAACTGTTAAAAAATCTCATTGAGAACAGGGTCATGGTCTTTACATCCCTTTACATGTTATTGATCATATGAATTATTACCAGAAGTAGTTTTAATAATAAGACTATGAATATTAATACTCCAACTAAAAAAGCACAAAATTAATATTGATAATCCTGAAAGAATGATGATACGATTACTACACTTAACCTTTCGTCCTAGGATCTAAAAGTACTTTAAAATATTAAACATTTTCATCCCCATTATTTCTTTGAAACACTTAAATTCTTAAATTGCACATAGATAAACTACAAAGTTCATCCCGACTTCACAGAAGGCATTAATAGAACTGTCACGAAGGAGAATAGATAGCCCCGAGGTACTACTAGCTTAATTTGGGGCTTGTTCACATTAGCTGAACACTTGTTCTGTTGCTCTTTAAGCAAGTGTACTCCCTCTGCTCTACTATTGTCTTTAGTGCAAACGAGGCAGCCCAGAAAGATGTCCTTCTCATTTCCTTCCATAAATCATTCATACTGTCCTGTCTCGGTGGCTGATTGTCTGGTCTAAACACACTTACACTTCATCAACATTAAGTTTCAACTGACATGTCATCTCATTTTGACTATCTTTCTGCTTTTCTTCAAAGTCAGACTTTAAATCTTCCAGATTCACTTCTAGTGAAATGTGGGGGAATGGATATCATCGATGCATTTAGGGAAATTTCCCCAGAATCTTTCCACATTACTGGCGATCTGAGACAAATGTCAGGTGAGAAAGGTCAGATGAAAACTTTCAGAACTACTGTGCCATTCTGAACCTTGAATAGTAGAGAACAATATTCCAAAGTAGGATAAAATTTCTAGACACAGTTAAGTAGGAAAAATATATAATGCGGGATATAGCATAAATCTATTATTCTCTTAAAGTAGATATAGTTTAGTTTTCAAGATTATTAATCATTCAGATAAAGGCTTCTCCACCAAAAGAAATCAATGTACCAGGGGGAATTTAATCATAACACGTTTGAATTTTAGCAACTTTTACTTTTGGGATACACTTTAAAAAATATATAATGAGAGCCACCATTTTGATAAACTTTTCAATTCTGTGTGTTAACAGCTCTAGGATATGACTCCAGTATTAAACTATTTGTCATGAATCGACACTGCTAAGCGCAGTCCTAGACAGTTTTCAGCAAAGTTAGCAATACTAATTGCTTAAGCTAGGGCCTCTAGAGTCTCTGAAATCACTGTAGTGAGAAATGATGAACAAATCTGGCCCCAGAAAACTTCCAGAGACATTTTGAAATACTTTGAAGTATAAAATTAATGCAGTGTTTTAAGTAGTGGTTCACTGATATTTTACCAAGATAGATATAAAGGGAAATTCTTGAGGGTTGCAGTCACTTCAGAAATATAGTTAATAAATAAAAATAAAACCCCACCAAGCTAACACACTCCTACTTTTGAATATTTTTTTAAGATTGTGCAAAAAGAGACACTTGAATCATGACATTAATAAGTGTGCCAATTACTGTTTTTGAAACAAAATGAACACTCTGAAGTTCATGATCTCCTAAGGCAGCAGTCCTCAACCTTTTTGGCACCAGGGACCAGTGCTCCTATGAGAATCTAATGGCTCTGGGGACTGGCTGCAAATACAGATGAAGCTTCGCTAGCCTGTCGCTCACCTCCTGCTGTGTGACCTGGTTCCTAAGAGGCCATGGACCCGGACCCATTAGTGGCCCATGTCCTGGGGGTTGGAGACCCCGTCCTAAAGTCACAAAGAGCTTTTGCAAATAAAGCTAAAATGTAATAACAATAAAGCAGTCCAAAATACTTCTATGATCAGTCCCCTTCTACCTCTCTCCAAGCTTATCATCTACCACTGTGCTGCTGCCAGATTGACTTCTTTTTCATTCAAACACATCTAGCTCTCTCTCAACCCAGAGATTTATGTTTGAGGATCTCTCTGTGTGGAAAGCTTTATCCTTGGCTTTGGGCAGAGCTGGCTGCACGGTATTGTGCATACCTTGGACATGTCTTTGCTGAACAACTTACTTAGGGAGGTTCCCCCTACCCACCCCCCCCAGGTTCTCTCTGTCATACAACCTTCTATATTTCCTATTTCTAAATGTTTAATGTGCTAAAATACATGCAATAAAATTTACTACCTTAACCATTTGTAAGTGCATAGTAGTTATAAATACATTCACATCGTTGTGCAACCAATCTCCAGAACTCATTTCATCTTCTAAAACTGAAACTCTATATCCATTGAACAAGTCCCTTTCCCCTACCCTCTTCGGCCCTGCTCCAAACAACCACCTTTTTTCCTATCTGTGTCTATAATTTTAACTATTCTAGGTACTTCACTGAAGTAAAATTGCACAGTATTTGTCTTTTTGTGACTGGTTTTTTCACTATGTATAATTTCCTCAAGTTTCCTCCATATTGTAGCATATGTCAAAATTCTCTTTCTTTTTAAGGCTGAATTACACACACACGCGCGTGCACACACAAACACACACACCATATTATGTTTATCCATTCATTTACTGATGGACACTTGGGTTACTTCTACCTTTGGCTATTGTAAATAATGCTGTTATTAATACGGGTGTACAAATATTTCTTCAAGATTCTGCCTTCAATTCTTTTATAAACAAAAATGGAATGGTAAATCATATGTTAATTTTTTGAGGAACTGCAACACTGTTTTCCAAAGTCGCTATAACTTTTTATATTTCCACCAACTGTGTACAAAGGTTCTAATTTTTTCATATCCTCATGGATACTTGTTACTTTTTGGTCTATTTTTTATATAGTAGTCTTCCTAATGGATGTGAGGTGGTTCTATATTTTCTTTTTAGCACATATCTATCTTAGTTCATTTATTAATTTGTCAAAATTATTTCTGAGACAGTTTTTGAGATAGAATTGCCAAAGAAGATTAAGAATCCAATCTAAAAGATGTGACGGATTCTTTCTGAAATGGTTTTGGTTTAGTATGGAATTAAAATAGGGAATAGAACCAACTAAAATTAAATAGCACTGGCTATGAGTGCCAGAACTGAAAAGGCTCTTAATTATTCTTTCTGTAGAAATTTTAGAACTTAGTAGAGTCCAGTCTGGACTGGGATCTGCTGTCTCTTCTTATTTGCTCAGATGGGCTTTGGTCAACTATTTAACCTTGGTTTCCTCATGTGAAAATGGAGATAAATGCATTTATGGAGGTGGCTGTATATTTGTGTGAGAATTAAAGGACCATATCTAGGACATAGGAAGCACCCGATAAAATAGTAGGTATTATTTTTATTTATACAACTGACTATACCCTATGTTGTTATACTACAAGATTCTCGCACACAGTCATGAAATTTAAATACCACCTATTTCCTGCCTTTTACAGTGTACGGACTAAATGAAAATTAAAAACTATATAAACTTTCTCATTAGTCATGATTTCCTGTTTCATCATCTGTACCTTTATCCCTGCCATATTCACCATTGCATCCCCAAGCCTAGCAAAAGATTTGACACATAATAAATACACAACAAAATATTTACCAACCCTGGCAGTGATTCTAAATATGTTCTTACTTATAGGATTCTACATCTTGCTTCTTACTTTCAGCGAGGTTCTACAAGAATATTCCAGCGACTCCTAGAAAAAGAGTTAAGAAATTGAGAGGAATTTTGAAATCTTCCTGTCAGAGAAACAGTTGCAGATCATTAGTAGTTTTAGAGAGGTACTGAACTAGACTGGCCTTTAGGTAACTAGATTGAAAGGACTGCTTAATTCCTTTCCACTATACTTAAAATGTCATTTTTATTGTTATTAAAAATTGTTAATGTCAACTCAATGAACATGTTATCCAGTTCCCAGCAGCCTAAACTGCTGAGGTAAGAAATTATAATGATTAGTTATTAGAGTGAAAACCATTACGTGAATGCAACGGGGAGTCACAAAGCAACAACTAGATAATTTCTGTCTAACTATTGGGTAATTAATGCAGTAAGAAAATAATATGTACATATTGGGAATGAAGAATTATAGATTATTTGCACTTATTTTCTTTCTGTGGCAATTAAATTAACTGTCTTTGATTTCTCACCTGTTACCATGGTTATTTTCAGTGATCCAGGTCATTAATGTCTTGAATAAAATAGTTACATAAAAATTACAGCTGTTTCAACTTTGCAAAAAGATTTTGAAGGTACTATGAAAGAGAAAGCTGTTGCCTTAAGGGAAAAAAGCTGCCTGTTGAATGAAGTTGTTTAATCACCTTAAAGCTAAGAAGTCCCACACTTTGTTCCTTTCTGAGTTCCTCTACTAGTATCACTGAGATTTTGTTTGCTTAAGACAGCAATGAATGGGAATGTGTTTTCTTGGCAGTAAATTCTAACTGCACTATTAATTTCCTACTTAAGTTGTTAATTCTTGCTTTCAATAATGGGAATAACAAGTTTTCTCTACCACACTACTGAAAATTCTAGGAAAATAATATATATTAATTACATGATGAGAAACAAATTTGAAACCAAATCAATCCTCAATTCTCCGAAAAAAATTTAATAACAGATTGAGATCCACTGGGGCTATGACAACTGGGTCCAACAGGTTCATGACATGAATCATTGCAATGAGCTTTCTAGAACAAATAACCCACTATTCATAACTTGGTGCTAACTAGTTGTAAGAATCACACTGCAAAAATCAAGGCTGTACTTTCCTAATTCTGATTTTTCTAGTTGACTTCTCTTTTCAGAAGTTATTTTACTCAGACACTAATTGGTTCGCTTATCCACCTGGTCAAGTATGAGCTTGCTGGGCCTTGATATTATGTTCCTCAGGGTTTTATTCTCTGTCCTCTTCTCTTAATATATAACTTCTTCCTAAAGCATCTACTTATTCTCCAGCATCTCCCTAACATTTGTGTACCTAGGAAAGGAGAACAAATGGAGGCACTCCTTTTTTGCAGCCACCTCCTATAAGCAGCTGCCCTATGGCTACCTTTGGGTCTAGGATCGCTCACCCCAGTGGCAGAGACCTCCGAAGGACACACATAGAAGAAATCTTCACAGGTCTCATTGATAGGTGTGAGGTCTTGGGACAGACAATTATAAGGTATGGTTCCTGGAGCATGTTTTGATTAGGGCCTAGTGGATTTCTCACCACCCAGACGTAAAAGGCATAGCCAGAAAAGGGTGAAAGAGAGGGCCCTATAATGCATGAGGTGCATGGAGAGTTTCCAGTTTTCCAGATCACTATATTTTATGAAGAATATAATATCCTGGAAAAGCAAACAGCAACAAATATCCTGCCTTAACTAACTCTATACCTCAAAGCTTCTTCGTCTACAAAAGCTGTCTTTTTTATCAATAACCTATGTCAATGTGTTGAATTAAGACGGGAATCTAACATTTGGATTCACCAGGATTCACAAAGATTCACACTCAGATTCGCAAAGATCTGATATTTGTGTACCCTCTATGCAGCAACTTCTTTACATAAACAAACGGAGAAGTCCAGAAATTGGAGTCTTCATTTTCTTTAAATAAATTCTAGAGGGCCCTCTTCTCTATCTGTATTTCTTGCATTAAGCTATGCACAATTTTAGGCCTCATCTAAAGAGCACAAAAACAAGCCTACAGCAACTGCTTTTACAATCTAATCTCAGAGAGGTAGAGAAAAGGGTTGAAGCCAGGTGTTCAGATCTTGCCAGAACAAAATGAGAAATATGGGGTGTGGGTGTGGTGGGGAGGCAGGTTGAGAGATTAAACATTCTTTGCAGTGGGAAGAAACATTGTAAAATTGATAATGTTTTGTATATTCCAATAGGATTAGAAAGAATATATGTGAGAATGGAGGAGGTTCTTCTGCATATGTGAGAACTTTTTAAAAATTGATTCATTTATTCTTTTACTCAACAAATTTTAATTGAGAACCTACTATATACTATACACTGGAGAACTAGAGAATCAGTGGTGAACAAACCATCAAGGTTCCTACTCTTACCAGGCTTATAGTCTTACAGATTCAATTAAAATTAACCAAACTATTGTACTAATATAAAATGATAAATCGTGAAAAATGCTTTGGAGGGAAATGTAAGGTTGTCTACACAAGCACATAACAGGTAGATCCAATCATACCTGGGGCATCAGACAAGGCTCTCCTGAGGAAGTGTTATTTCAGCTCATACAAAAAGGATGAGTTGATGGTGAAAAGGTTTCTAGACAGAAAGAAAAGAAAACTCCATAGTCCTAAGATAGGAAGGGAGTGCACCAGAAACTGAAAGATGGCCAGCCAGTGTGCCTAGAGTGCAGAAACTGAGGTGGGCAAGGAAAGGTGAGGTCATGCAGAGTCTCGCAGGCCATCACAGAGACTTTGGTCTTTATCCTAAGTACAACGGAAATCATTGATAAGTTTGCATTAGAGAAGATCTGTGATCAGATTTGAATTTTTTAAGTCTCTTTGCAGTACTGAGCATCTACTAGAGCACAAGATGGCAAAAAAGGTAGAGAAAATCTCTCAACTGGGAGTTTATTGTAGAATCCAGGAAAAATGGCACCTTGGCCCAGGACAGATGGTGATGAAAATAAAAAGAAGTTGACAAACTATATTTTAGGGGATAAAATCAATCTAGTGTATCAAAGATAAATAAGAGGGAAAGGTGAGTCTTGGTTTCCACCTGACACAAGACGCATGGTGGTGTCATTTGTTAAGATATGAGCATTGATGAAATATCATGTTTGGGTGGGTAGAGAATAATTCAGTTTTGCATCTGAAGATCTAAAGGACGAAGTGGTAAATTTTCACTTTCATGATAAAATTTTTATAATTGATATCATGAAAGGAAAGTTTCAATCAAGAACTGAAGATGAGAAAGAAGATGCTTTGAGTTAACAGAAACAAACAACAACAAAAAGTCAAACTAAAAATACAAACTAATAAAAAAAAAAACCTGTGTGTATTTTAATTCGGGTTTTTTAAGTTTAAAATACTTTTCAACCTCATTAATATAATGAAGTCACAAGATTTTAGAGCTTGAAAAGATCATACAAATTGTTTTAAGTTGAAAAAATGTGCTCCACCAAAGCTTATGATTAGCCCCAAGGTTATTCAGTGAATAAATGATGATGTTAGAAATTAGCCAGAATTCTACTGATAAGCAGACTAGTGCTATTTCCATGTCAGGGACAGTGTGGTTCCTCACCTGGCTGATAGCCCACATCACCTGGGGGCTGAGGGCAAGGAGTGGGGCATGGATCTCAGACTCACAGCTGCTGGGCCCCCATCCCTGAGATGCTCTTCCAGGCAATCTGGACTGGGGCCCAAGAGTCTCTATTTTTAAGTGCTTCCAGGTAACTTCATGATTAGCCAGACTCAGAATCCAGTGTATTTAATAATCCCAATACTAGTTTTACTTAGACCATTTTATAAGATTTTAAAATTTATATTTAAAAGACAATTTTCCCTAATTAAATGTTTTCAGCTTATAAGGCAACTAAAAGTGTTCATTATGAAAAGTATTCATCACTACAGTGAATTCAAAGATTTAAAATTCAATTTGACAGAAATGTTAATGATAAAAAGTATTTCCATTTCTGTGGGAAAATAAGTTATTTACAGTAAGAAAATGATCTGATATAAATGCTTCCCATTTATAAAATAAAAATCCTTTGGCTGTGATAAGATTCTTCTAGAAATTTAAAGTAGTTTTATATTCCTATAATTAAATATCTACTTTAGACTTTTCACTTTTTCTTAAAAAAAAAAAAAGAAAGAAAGATGCTGTAGGCCAAATCTAGCACAATAAAAAAGGGGTGTCGTATACAAATAACTGAACATTTTTGTATAAACAGCATTAATACCAGATTTTACAAATAATGCAAACAAGACTGTAAACTTGAAAACTGTGTAAAACTAGATACTACCAACATAACATAAAATAACCCCTTAAGTATTGATAATCAATCTAGATTTGAGTGAAAGAGTTGCAGAGATCAAAGTTAAGTGATGCAGTTATAACGGACATAATCGAAGGCATGAAAGGGATGCAGGGATTATAGGTAGGAAACTAGCACATCTGGCTTTCGTAGAGACATGAACATAGTGAGTTATTTTTGTCTGACTGACCATTACGCCACAGAAACATGCAAATGCTTTCCTGGTTTCTTTCTTTTCAGATTCCATAGCACCTTTGTTTCTCTCTGTTCCCCCTCCTCTCTCTCTCTCTTTCTCTCTTGGTGGCCATTAACTATACTGACAGTTTGACAGGCTGAAATAAGGAAATAAAACACTTAAACATTGTTTCCTGATGTATGCATTCATCTCCTCTGCCAAACACAGATATTGAGGAGATACTTCACTCCTCCTGTCAGCTCACTAAATTACACCCCAGCTCACAGGCAACGCTGAGCTCAGGTCTCTCAATCTCAGTGCAGTTCAGTTTCTTCCAGACTATGCAAGGGCTTCAGTCTTTTTTGCTGAAGTCCTTCCTTTATCATTTTTAATAGCACATTTTCTTAAGCTATGGATTAGATTTCCGTATAAGAGCTACTTATTTTCCCACTTTTTAAACACCATCAGAATTCAGTTTAATTTTTTAGAGCTTTATTTTTTAGCGTGATTTACTTGAGCAATAGAAAATGAATACTAACCAAACCACTGATTAAATGTTCTGTCTTTCTCACAACCAATGAAGAGTTTTGACTTTTTAAAACTAGATATTAATTAACCTAACATTGATTCTCTTGACAGATCTAGTGATGGAAAAGGAAAAAAGTTGACCATGACATCCAAAAATAAGCCAGACCACAAACAATAGATGCTTCTTCCATTATTATTTTTAAGTATCAGCTAAAGTCAAACTTTTATAAAGCAAACTTTGAAACTCTTACAAATAATAATTAACTTCATCCAGAGTACACTGATGTGTATTAAATTTTGAGAAAACAGTAGGTGGGGGCGGGAGGGGGGAGAATGACTTTGATTATTTACCTCCCTCTAACCATTATTAATGCAAAGGAGAAATTTGAAATTTCAAAGTGAAATATATAAGGATTTAAAACAAAAAAGATAATGGAAGTAAACCTCTAAGACGTTTTCTTTGCTTCATTCTCTCAACAGCATTAATTTAGTGCCTACTATATGCAGTACACATGCATATGTTCTCTGAAAGATGCTAAGGAGAATCCCACATATATCCTGTCTGGCTCCTGAGGAACTTGCAGTCTCAAAGAGATGCTATAATCATAAAGAGCTAGAACACGAGGTGGAAAGTATTTTCAAATGGAGGCACGAATAAAATGCTATGGAAATTCAATGAAGGACGTGATATCATACAATTGGGAATTCATATCTCAGTTTGGCTAAAAGATCATAAAAAATTTCTTCTGTGATAAGACTTATATGTTTTATTATATTACTTGTCTTATGTTATCCACCTTTTCTAGCAGGCTGTAAAATCTGTGAGGCCTTGTGCCTTGTTTACTTTGTTCATGAACTTTCTTCGCTGAAGTCTCACAATAACCTTATGAAAGGAATTTTTATCTCCACATCACAGGTGAAGAAACTGAGGCAGGAAAAGTTTCCTGGAAGTTGAGGAATCCAATTCCACCATATTCTGAAACCCCAAACCATTTCCATTCCAACTATTTAAACCTCAGCAATCATTATACAGTCCAGTGATTACATTTACTTTGGCTTATCATTCCCAAGTATTTCACAAGGAAATTCTTCTTAGAAGTGGTCATAACTTTTAACTAAGCTCTTTTAAGTAAATGTAACATGCAAAATGCAAACTTAGTTTCCTGACTTGAAAAATATATCAATTATAATGTGACAGTTGTTATCTCATTAAAAAAAAAAGTCTTAACAAGCTATCTGACTAAAAAAATACCATTTTGATGATGGGGTGTCAAATTATGTGCAAGGCTAGGGCTGGGCAAAGCCTTGTGAGTTGCTTTCACTGGAGTTTGGTAGGTAATTCAGGACATAAACAGAAGGACACCTTTGACTAATCTATCCTACATACATCTTGCTGTTGTTTTCTCTCATTGTTTTCTCAAAAGTTTTGGCAACATATTATCTTTTAAAATGTTGAAAAGGACACTTTTGGAAAAAATTGCTCTTAGTTTCCCTTTGGCCACATATTTGGCATGAGATATGAGTAACTCTGACTCCTGAAACTGCACTTTTTCTACCATAATATATTGCCTTCCAATAGTTTCTTTTGGATTTAAGAAGTCAAGAGAAACCCTGCTTTTGTCATGCTTCTAGATCCTTCTCTAAATTTAATTAACATACATTTTTATCAAGAGATGAAGAAGTCTAAGATTTTTTTTTCCCCTCAGCTGTAAGACACCTAACTGATTATATAGGGTATATCCCATCCTTGCCCAAAAAAGACATTCAATAGCATTAAAACCAAAACACTATCTCCTTTTCCCACACTTACATCTTTCCCCAATTCTATTTTTAAAATAGAATATCTGTGCATAATAAACGAGACCTTTACCTTATAATACAGAAAATGAATGTAGTAGAGAAAAAAATGGAGAGAACTAGTGGAATTGTACAGAGACAAGAAAACGAAGGATTAAAAAAGGATGAAAAGAAAAGAGGGAGGAAGGGAAAAAACAAGAAGGGAAGGAGGTAGAATCTTTTTATTTTGTCCACGCCCTTTGATAAAGCTTCAAGTTTGCTTCAAGACAAAATTGCCTCTTTCAGTACTCAATGATATTTTATTTCTATGTAACTTCCTTCTCAAATAGGTTAATGACAGAGGCGATTAGTCTAGCTACACACAGGATGTCACTATTCCCTTATATAAATAGAACTAACACATGTTTCAGTCAGAGAAAAATACCTATAAAGACCAATTTTCAAAATGTATTAGAATTCTGTACTGTAAGATGCTCTTTTCTTCAGTTTGGATTAAGTTTAATTGTTGCCATAATCCTTTACCAAACAGGCTTTCTGTAGTATTATTATTATTAAGTTCTCCATGTGAACTAGAAAGTTCTGCTCAAGTCAGAATAAAAAATTCAGAAAGACAAGGGATCGTGATGCCGGGTAACTGAACAGGAATAAGTAAGGCCTTATTAGCAAGGCAAATAGATAGGAAAAAGGGAGCTGGAACTGAAAAAGCTAATTCTATATTAGTTTAAACAAATGTTCTGACCTATGCAGCCTCTGAGGTTTTTGTACGAGTACTTTATTTTACATATTCAGGTCTGGAAATTAGTGACTACTATAGTTTTGAGAACTAAAGGATTCATAGCACAAGAGATTCTTTTCTAAAAATTAAATATATGTAGCTCTGGGTAGCATGATCTCATCTTGGTGACACACATGGAATTCATATGCAAAGTTGTTAAGTTACTAATAATGGCATCCATTTTAGCCTGAAACTCCGAACTACTGATTATTGCTTATATACTTATCAAAACCAAAATATTAAAGTGCTCTTCAAAAGAATAAATTGCTGTATCTAGTACTAAATACATATTCATAGAGGGCACTCTGTCCTTCTTGATGGTGGCTACCCTGATGACAAAACTGCAAGATACTGATGGCACACTAACATCTATGGTTCATTAGCTCACTTGTTTGCTGTGGTTATAGTGAAAACAAGGTCTTAGGGTCAGATCCTCACATTAACCAACACGTTCCTTTCTCTTCTACAGCAATAGCCTATTTTGCTCAGTTTTGACTGGCCGTCTCAAATAGGGTTTGCTACTGGTCACAACAGAGACTGAGAGAGACATACAGTGATCATTTGTACAAGGAAAAGAACGCAAATTCTATTTCCTACTAAATGATGGCCCATTTCATTCTTTTCATACATGAAGCACAACATATTGCTTACAAATCAATCTGATAGAGTGTGTGCTTCAGCCCTGGGGTCACTCAGCCTGGGTTGGATTCCTGGTTCCATTTCTTACTATCTGTTGAGTCATGGCAAGTTTCTCTTTCAATTCCCTCAGCTGAAAAAATAGGTATAATAATAGTACCTGTTTCATGAGGTACTTAGGAAGCTTAAATTAGATACTACATGCAAAGGCCAAAAACAATACCTGGCAAAAAGAAAGTCTTTAGTAAATGAAACACACTGTAAGTATTCTATAGTAAACAAAAAATGATGGGGTTTATTTCCTGATTTTACATACATGTCTGTGTATGTCTGCGTGTGTGTGTATATGTGTGTATATATATATACACACATATATATAAAAATAGAGAGCTCGCACATAAAAATAAAACCCCAAAAAAAAAAAAAAGCAGAATTTTAAAAGGTAGTTAAAATTCTACAGGATAAGTGAACTGAGGTTTATAAAAGTCTTCTATCAGATCTCGACTCTTCCAGCAGTCTAGTCCAGTACAGCAGTCTTTCTGGAATTTCAGTTTAGGCTTACCTGAGTGCATACCAACAGCAGTGCAGAAGTGGCCTTTCTCCTCATACAGTGAATCCAAAGCTACTGCTGATGACACATGGATGGGCAGGAAATGGGGTGTTCTCCCTTCTAGTAGATGAACACTGCTACTGAGAACTTCTTAAATAACTTTTTTTGTTAAAAGATTGTTGATTTCTCGCTTCTACTTGACCTTTATGCCCTCTAGGGAGTTTGGTAGTGGGTGGGCTAGTCAGCTTTGCAGCTAAGCCAGCTAGGCAAATAAGTTGTTTTGACTATAGTGCCTACAAATATAGAGCTATGTGCATATGCATATTCTTTCCCATGCATGCACTAGGATAGCTCCAGAAAGTATGACAAAAGTATATTACAGAAGTTATAAAGGAGCACATTTGGATGTTTCCTTT
>NW_011888863.1:1058144-1081180 GCF_000151845.1 Pteropus vampyrus
TTTGCTGAATTGATTTTACTAATGCTTTTTTCCTGTTTGATGTCTTTTCCCTCTTTTCTCTCTCTCGGCTCCTGACTTTACTGGGCAAAAAGTAATAATAATTTAGTTTCATTTTCTCCTCTCACTCTTTCTTCTTTCCTCCGTCACCCATGGAAGATAGCCAGAAACTACGTTGGAGAGATTCCAGGGTGTCCTGTTCATGTGTAGAGTGCCTCTGTGTATATCTTAGCTAGGCTAACCTAAATTACCATTTAAAATATTGAGTAGAAAGTTCAGGTTGGAATAGTCAGCATTTATAAGTCAACTGGTTACATGATACAAAAATATATAGCCAACTTTAAAATTTATAGCAATAACATTTATGTATCGTGTTACTCCTAGAACAATCTAATTTATAAAGTGCCTATTGTGTATACATAAGGAATAATCATAAATCATTTACATTAAACAGTGTCAACTGGCAAAACACAACTTTCCCGCTAAATTCTGCATGCTGAGATTAATGAGGTTGTTGGAAAATAGCACGCTAAAATAAAAATCAACTCTGATTCATCCTAGGTGGATAACATATCCTTATAAAGGAGCAGGTGTCTGTAATATGATTTAGAATACCTATGGAACATCTCTGGAAAATATTAACTTTCTCTGAAGTAGACAGCCATCCGCAAAGTGAGCTGGGAATGTGGCAAGAACCCAAGTCTGTCACCAACCCCGAGCTTTCTTTTATTTCTTCTCAGTAAAGAATGGATTTAAAACAAACAAACAGAAAACCTTAAGGCCCTATTTGACCAGTTGTCTGACATGTTTTCATCTACAGGCACTTCTAGAAAACCTGGGAAAGATTATATAGATTACTTGCTTTGTGTCTTTGACTCCTAGTGAGAGAAAAATCCCAATCAGTGACCAAAGCTATCAGTTCTAAAAGTGAAACTCAAATATGTATGTGGATTTTCTTCCTGTGTTCACTCCCTCCTCCTTATTCAGAAAGGCAGCTGTCTTTAGAAATCTATGCTTTGGGATCTTGATTAAACCCATTCCTTCTTTCTAAAAAGCCCTTAAAATTAATAATAGGGAATGGTTTGACAGTTCACATCTGTAAAAGCATTTAATCTTATCTGAAACCCACACCTACACAGCTGAATTGGACATCATATAAGAAAAATATATTTTGAATTTCTCTTACAGTATTTTGGTCCTCTATCTTCTGTCTTCAGAAAAGATTACAGGAGTGACATTTTTTTCCTGTCTTAATTTACAGCCTTAAAAATATCCATTGATTTGTTTTAGACCTAATGGAAGAATAACATTTTTCTTACGTATGAGAATAAGTTTGTTTGTTTTTTTTTTAAAACCCATTTCCCCTTCAAACCTTATCAATCACTAGTATTACTATGAAGAGAAGCAACTCTCTACCTTGGTAAAAACTAAAACTGAATCTGAAAAAAACAGAGAGAAATGTATAGTAAGAAAATTTGTAAACCAGTATGAATGAACTATCTGCTGTTTCCTAGTCATAGATAATTGACACTCTGTAAAGATCTGTTGTAATCTAGAAAGCAAAACAAAACAAAACCACACACACAGAGTGATAACAGATCTACAAACTCCTCAACCAAGCAAGAACTGGTGGTAAACAGGTTTTCGGGGAAAAGATCTTTAAAAATTACATGTTAATCTGGAAAGTCAGATACATAATGGCCTTTGTGGGAATATTCTGAAAATCGGGCAGCTTCCAAAATTTCAATGACATTAATTGGTAGGGAAAAATATGATGCACTTTTTCACAACTGAGAGAATTAAACTTAAGAAGCAGTGACAACTCACTTTAATCATAAATAGAAGATTTGGGTTAAAAAGCTTATGCATGCAAAAAGAACAGTGATAACTTCAGAAGGTTTTTGTTTGTGTGAAGAGAGACAAGGTGACACAGTGAAACTGTCTTCATTTAACATGTTTATTTTATAAAAATATCTGGTATTCACAGAATTCCTTCCCATTTTCGAGTGGTACTTTAATTCACTTAAGAAAAACTCCCCTTGTGTTCAGTGAGGCAGCTTAAAATCCCAAGCTAACTCTTCCTTCTTGTCAATAAACTGAGAAATCTTTGTAAAAATAAAGTATCATTGTGACTGCTATCTCTGTGGCTGCTACTCTAATCTCTATATTGTTAAAAGGTTATTTTTTCCCTAATATTAATGAAAACTACACAATCACCATGTAGGCACTTTTAAAGTATCTATATTTTTCTATGATTGACATATACTTTCTAGCAATTCTCTATACATTTCTAAAGTAAAAATAATTTTTAAAAAAATAACTGATTTCACCAACATATTCCATAATAAAATATGGAGAAAAATGTCAGCAAAATCAACAGGTAGTTTGGGCCAATTATCCAAAAAGATTTCCTTTACAAATTACTTTCACAGACCCGATTATTACTTTTTTAACTGAACTGACAAAATTGAAGGGTTGGGATGCACATAAACACAGGCTCCCATAGCAATAAGAGCTGTTGAACCATCATTGGAAAACTCCAGGCTGAACCACCTTTTTCCACTTTAGCTAACAAAATATAACTTCTTTTCCATTCTTATTTTGACATTATCATTTTAAAAACTAGCTATAGATTATAATTGTTTTGACTCTTTATTCAGGAAACGATCCCAATAACAACTCATTTTTCTAGATAGCTATATATATTAATGCTGTTTTTTGTTTGTTCCAGAAGGCACTGATTCAATGTTACTTTTAGAGTTTTTTAATCCAGAATCCATGGATTGCTAGGAAACCTATAAATTTCTAGAATTATATACAAAATATGTATATACACATTGTGATTTTCCTGGTAGCAAATCATTCTTTTTTGCTACCGAGCATCCATGTACCCCATCTCCCTCTGGGATTTAATCCTTAGTCCATGGAAAATTACAAAGCTAACTCTATCCCCTGCTCCAAAAGAGGTGTGTTTGGATTAGTCTGTGATCTAATCAAAGCAAATTAGTATAAAGAGACTTTTGATAGGACTTCTGGGAAAGATACTCTCTTTTTCCTGTTTGATCTGAAGCCTGAGAGGATGTGTTACCGTTGAAGCAATGCTACTGCCACCACCTTGCTCCCACATGAAGCAAGAGACTGAAGCTGTGTTAGTGGAAGCTGAGGGATGGAGAGAAATTGAGTCCTGGTTACATTATTTGAATCCAGAAGTTAGCTCTTTGCTTAGACTCTCCATATTTTAACAAGTAACACACATGCGCGCACGCACACACACACACACACACACACACACACTCACTCACTCATTCACTCACACACATGCACTCTCATACCATCTTTCCCCACAACATCTGCATAGCTGTCTCCTTCAGCTTAATTGTCATTGACTTTCTCAGACCTTTGCTATCTAATATAAGTCCCCTTCTCCGTACTCTTTACTTCTGTCCATCTTACCTGTCTTTAATCTCATTACATGTTGTCAAAATCATACACTACATGTTATTTCTTAATTTGGTACACAGGAATTTGGTCACTTTTCCAGTCCTTTTCAAAGTTTACACAGCGTAGGATCATTATCCATTTGAGAGAGGGAGTTGGGGAGTAAAGAAGGAAAGTAGACTTTAAAAACTGAAATTTCAAAAAGAGAGCCATGTAGTGAGTTTCATAAATGGCCAAACAAATTGAGATTCTGATTAGACGCAAACAAGAAAATATGTTGTGGTTAAGCAAATATCTTTAGCATAGGAAAAGACTTGCATGCATTTTGATCTTGATTCCAACCAGACTTAGCTGACATAATTATGAAGCCCCACAAAGTAACTGCTGGGATTTAGAAGCACTTGCCACTTCCCTTTGAACCAGCTCTATAAATGACAAGAGTGAGTATTTAGATTAAATGAATAGATTAATAAAAATCTTTGGACTATCCATCAGAAAGGTTGATTTATGTTCTATTGCCAGCAGTAATTCAAGCAGTCAAAAAAATATTGTATGTTTTTCTCACACTTTGCCAATGTTATCACACCTTGTAAGTGTGACAATATCTATATTCTTTTGCCATACTAACTATGAGCAAAAACTGATAGATATTAAACCATTTTAAGTTTCTTTGAGCATCAGCACAGGAACCACTTAAATTTATAACTCTGATAAATGGCCCTTCACTTGTAAATTTATAGTGTATCCATAATTTCTTTAGGGAATCAAGAGGTTCATTCAAAAAATTGCCACAATATTTATCTATGCAAAAATGATGGATATGGCTTATGAAATTAAATGTTTTTAAAAATTAAAGTCATATTGCCAAGTAAAAGGACATGTTCTTTCCCAGTTTGCTCACATTTTTAAAATGATCAGAACTGTCCTCTCAGCAGTCGTAATACTTAATCTAAATAGCATATTAATGTACTTATTAAATATGTCCAAATATATCGTTTTTATGTTGTATAACATCAGTACGAACTACTGGACATGAAGTTCACTTAAATTTATTATTTAATTTTCTAATTCCACAGTATACTGAGCTATAAAATATATAAAATATCATTAGGATATAATTTTTCTTATTTACATTTACCGCATTTACTGCAGCAGTCCTCAACCTCATAGGGACCAGTGCTCCTATGAAAATCTAATGCTGGATGATCTGAGGTAGAGCTGAGGCGGTGATGCTAAGTGCTGGAGAGTGGCTGCAAATATATATGAAGCTTTGCTCACTTGCCAGCCGCTCACCTCCTGCTGTGCGGCTGGGATCCTAACAGGCCACAGACTGGTACCAGTCTGCGGCCCAGGGTTTGAGGACCTCAGATTTACTGTATTTAGTTCTTCAGGGCTATTCTCAGAATACTGCATGGTTTATTGTAAGCACGACTATCATAAACTAAATCTCCAAATTATGAACTTTCTTTAGCATTAGCTCATCTAGTCAAAAATAAAAAATTGTCCCAAAGCTTGCAAAATTTGCAGTAAAAAAAATCCTTACATATTGAGCTCTATTTATTTAAAATAAACATGATATTGATAATAATAAAATACAGTTTACATACCCCAGTGGATCGCTAGCTCCTTGTGGGCAGGTACATATTTATCATCATCTTTGGGTCACCAGTGGCCAGCACAGCACCTGGGATACAATGCACACTCCATAAATGATTTTGAATTAATTAAACTGATTGGAATAATCCAATTGGAAGATATTAATTAATGAACTAACAATTCTATGTATCAACCTCTTCTTCTACATCCTACATTATTAAAGTGGCAGTGCACAGTTTTATACATTTGAATGATAACTATTTTGAAAACTCAATTCTCAAGAATAATTGCTTCTAAATGCTTATTACATATTGTTATTGTCTTTTGGTTTCGGTGGAAGGAATACAGTGAAGTGTTTGAGAGCATAAATTTTGGAGTTAGCAGGTCTAAATCCTGCTTCCACCATTTACTATTTACAGGGTCATTTAATCTCTTAAATCTCATTTTATCTTTAAAATAGAGATAATGATAGTATCTTTCTAATAATAGTCAAAAGATTATAGGAAAACAGTGCTTACCACATTGCCTGACACACAGTATGACCTCAAAAAATGATTAAGTATTATTTGCATTCATTTCTCTTTCCCTCCCTCCTTGTCTGTGTAGTGAAGAGATAATTTTAACCGAGGAGGGGTCTTGCTTCTGCCTTCAGCTACTGGGAGGTGATCTCTAGGCCCTGGAAATGTCATGCCTGATAGGAGTGTCTTTGTTTGCCTGAAAGCTTTGGCCTGGGGATACTAACAATGTGATTGATGATGGAGGCTCTGGGCTATGCACATCAATTTTGCCTCCAGAAGGAACCTGAGACAAGGGTATCAGCCCAACACTACTGTCCTGGAGGGGCTAAAGACTATAGATCAGCCACGTGGACAGTATGTGATCAAGTCTCATTAAAAATTCTGGACACCAAAGTCTCCCATGAACTTCCCTGGTTGGCAATGCTCTGTGCATATTGTCACATATCCTATTCTTACAGATCTCACGGATCTCCAAAAGATTGAAACTGAGTTTATTTGATTAGGTTATATGAACAACAATCTCCAAATCATGAACTTTCTCTAGCGTTAGTTCATCCAGTCAAAAAAAAAAAACAAAAAAAAACAAAAAAAAACTGTCCCAAAGCTTGCAAAATTTGCAGAAAAAAAAATCCTTACATATTACATGCTTGTAAAGGATCATGTCCTGACTCCATAGGGAGAGGACAATGAGAGCTCTGTGGTTGGTTCTTTGAGCTTCAGACTCAGCAACATACCCTTCTTACCTTGGCTGATTTTAATCGGTATCCTTTCCTTGTAATAAACTTAAACTATAACAGTTTTCACTGAGTTCTGTGAATACTTCTAGCAAATTGTCAAACCTGAGGGTAGTTTTGGAAACCCCTCAAACTTGCAATTAGTGTTAGAAATGAGGGTGGTCTTCTTGGGGGGTGAAAAGCATCCTTGAACTTTATAGGTAACTAACTGTACAGTGGTGAGACTCTCACACCTTTCTTCTGTAAATCTAAAAAGCTCAATAGCTTTGAAAGATACCTTACTTTACCATTTAAGTGATCTTAACAAAGCCTTAGTGTTAAAAATCACTTTGAAGTGATGGTGTTTATGTACAAATTGTATGCCATTTCATTTTTGCTTGCATAAACAATAAAAGTCCCTCCCCCTCCCATAATAGATATAGAAATTTTCTGTTTGGTTTTGGTAATGTGAATAGTAGTATTATTTAGAAGTAAATGAGTCAAATGCATGTAAAATTTCTAAAGATAAGTAGTAATAGATCTGTCAAGGTTAGATGTTAGAAAGTTAACTTCGTAAGAGATATATTGATTTTCAAAACGAATATTGATTAAATCATATGCAGGTTTTCTCTGCCATCCTATGAAACCTTTTGAAAGCTGAAATGTTATAAATAGAGTACCTGTTTTTGCTAACTGAAAGAAATCCAAAGAGGATTTTTGCTTTCATAAACGGTTACTATACTAATGTAGGTCTTTCATAAAAGCAAAATGGCATAACCTGAACTTTTGGAAAGCGGAAATACCTGAACTTTTTCTTCTCCTAACTACGTAGTTTGCAGTATGCAAGAGGGTGTTTATAATTCTTTCTTTTTGTACAAATAACAGTTTGGGAGGCAGGATTTTAAGATGGCCTCACAAATCTCCACCACCCCCCACCCCCCCCACTGAGGAACATGTTCTGCTTAATCCCCAGAATTATAAATATGATAGATTTTACACCCATGAACAGAGTATATTATATAATGTAGTTGACTTTAAAACAGGGAAATTATCTGGGTGGACCTAATCTAATCCCATATACCCTTTAAATCTTGGTTTAGAGATCAAAGACAGAAGAAGATGGAGATTTCAGGCATAAAAAGTATTTGATACACCACTGCTGACTTCAGGATAGAGAGGGCCACATGGTAAGGAGTATCATAGCCTCTGGGAACTACAGGCAAACCCCAGGTGACAACCAGCAAGGAAACAGGGCCCGCAGTCTTACAACCAAAGAGTTGAATTCCATCAAGAATAAATTCGGAAGCAGATTTTTCCCTAGAGCCTAGACAAGAGCACAGCCTGGCCAATCTTGATTTCAGCCTTGTGATTCCCTGAGCAGAGAACCCAGCCAAGCCATGCTGGACATGCATGAACTTTGAGCCAATAATCAGGTCTTGTTTTAAGCTACTAAGTTTTTGATGATTTGATATGCACCAATAGAAAACTAACACACACAGGAACCAAGGATTCTGCACGAATTTTATTGACCTCTCTTTCATTTTTCACTCTTAAAACAAGTATCACTTATGTGCTAGATTTCATTAACCAAACAGACCCCAGATTACCACTGCCGATACTGAAAATTCATGAACCCACTCTGAATGAGAAATACAAAAAAAAAAACGTGTACTATGCCATATGCTATATGTAATATACTGAACATCTGTGTCCCCCTGAAATTCATATGTTGAAACCTAATACCCAGCATGATGGTATTAGGAGATGGGGCCTGTGGGAGGTGCTTAATTCATGAGAGGGGAGCCCTTATGAATGGGATTAGTGCTCTTAAAAAAGAGACATCGGAGTTTCTCAGCCCCTTCCACCATGTGAGAGGTTATAGTAAAATGATAGTCATCTAGGAAGCAGACTCTTCCCAGACATTGAATGTGCTGGCACCTTGATTGTAAGCTTCCTGGCCTCTAGGACTGTGAGAAATAAATTTCTATTGTTTATAAACCACTCAGTTTATGGCATTTTGTTGTAACAACTCATATATACTAAGACAGGACTGTATTTATTGCCTATACAATAGATAATTTGGAAAACCCGATTCTCTGTAGGAAGGTGCTGAGAAGGTAACTGTTAAAAGTCTGTAAATTATCTCCAACTTTTCATGGGCCCTTTTAAGGGGTGGGAGTAGGCAGGGATTGTGCCTTCTTGAGGCGTATGTAGGAAATTACTACATGTTCAATGCAAAGTATACAGAATTTCTACATATCTGGAGTGAAATTGGGGGTCACTTCAAAGGATTCTCTCCCAGGTGTCTTCATAGAACATGCTACTACAATCGCTTCCTGTCTCATTCCATTTTTATTCATTTACTACAATGTTGGCATATTATTTTTTGCTAAACAAAAATCTTATCATGTTGTACCCCTGCTCAAAAATGACCAGTTTCGACGGCCTTCAAGATAAAGTTATTCAATCACTGATGCAATAAGTACTTAAGTGTGTATAATATGCTAAGTTTTGTGCTGGGCTATAAGGATGTGATAGACGAGGTCCTGCTCTTCACTGAGATTTTCTCTTTGAAAAATACACTTCCCATCCTGTTTGACTAGAGCACTCTAATTATCTTTAATCCCTAACTAAGGCTTCACTCCTCTGGGAATCCCCCTTTGACTTTCCCAGGCATAAAATACTGCACTTAATCATATAATAAAATTTATTACATTGTACTAAAATTGCATGGGATTGCACGTCTGTCTCCTCTATAAGCAGAATATATATGAGGAGAAAATTCAGGATGCATGTGCACCCCAAATTCCTAGAGTTAATAAGAGATTATGAATGAGAAGTTCCTCTTAAGAAAAGCAGAACCTGAACCTAATCCCTCCTGTAAGGTGGGACATACAGGATATGCACATAATGAAGGGAGAATATTCTAAGCTAACAATAGGAACTAGGCTAGCAGGTAAGGAATGAAAGCCCATGAAATGACCTGTGCTACCTCATGTGTTTCACCCCACACCTTTTATTTCAATTATGAGTTCCTGGAGGTCTGGCCCAAAGCAGACACTCCAGTCTACAATCTGGAGATCAGCTACTATCTAAAACAAAGGGGCTATTAATCAGCTTACTTAGTGAGACAACAACCTTGAATGACAGAATTTGAGAGTGAAAAGCAGTTTAAAGATTTCCAATACAGTCCCTATGAAAAAGCAAAAAGTGGATCCTAAACAAGTAGAGTCAGTATGGGAATTCTCAATTACCTAGGGAGGAAGGAGAGAAAAGTCTAAGGCATGGAGAGAGGCAAAGTTCAGAGATAGGAGCCAGGCTTTCTTCATATCTTGGTTTTTAACCTATAAGGAGATGGTGCAGAAAAATATCAGCTGGATAAAAAGAATATAAGGGCCTAGACTGTGCTGGCAGTCCTCTTTCATGGACATTACTTGTTGGAGGGGGGATGGGAGATGTCACAGGCCTAGCTACCTGTTGTTAGGTAGCTAGTCAGACATGAGTGATAGGAGTAACAAAGGAATAGGGGTCCAGCCCAGAGACTGCCCAAATAACACCCTATTGGTAGTTAGAGAATTCCTCCTGCATCCCAAAGACAGAGGACAGGAAAGTCATAGTCTTAGCTGGCCTAATCCAGCTACAGACCTCTGTGCAGAAGGTACTACCCTAATTTACCTACAATTTAAACTTCATTATAATACTATGTTTATGCCTGGATGTTCATGAATCTAACTGTAACAGACTGAATTCTGGGTGTGCACATGCACACTAAGCAGAGTTATAGAGAAGCCAGGGTCAATCAAAATGACCTCACTTGCCAATCACCTAGGAATGCCTTTGGAACCACTCATCATTCCTCAAATATAAGGCAGACATTCTCACTTCTGGGTCTCTCTCTTTTTTTGTGACCTTTGTGTTGGTTACGGCACTGGGACCATGTGCCTCCTTGGGGCACACTTTGCCTTTCTCTATGTGCCTCCTTGGGCATTCTTTGTCTTTCTAAAATATAGTTTTAATAAATCTTTTCTAAATCTCAATGACCTGTGAGTCTTCACTGCATCTTGAGGAAGAACTGAGGAAAATGCTAACTACACTTCTGTGCTGTCCTTATCCCTCTCCCTCCCCCTCTGCCATTGGGGGGACACCAAACTTCTATCAATCCCAATGGTAACACTGTTGTAAGTCTTGTATCTATCTAACCTGGTGAGAGAGAAATAAATACTGGTGAATGGAGGTAGCCAGATAGATTGAGTTAAAATAGATTATTCCTCACAAGTTGTATGAATATACAAAGAACCTGAAAATTTCTATGCTCTGTTTCATCCTCTCCATCACCAACACACACACACACACACACGACACAGAGGAAGACTAGGTAAGCCATAGGTTAGAAAAAGGAAGAGAGACCTCAAGCTGAAGGCCACGGTAGGTCAGCAGCAGCTACTCTGGTTCAAAAACCACGTGGATCCAATTACATCAGCAAGGACAGAAGCCCCAATGGTTAGAGATACTATCGGAGGGCAGAAGCCAGGATGGATACAGAGGACAACCCCAGGTCCAGAACACAGATGTGATGCTCTATACTCCACCGCCAGCCTGGTACACAAACTCCTCAGACTTCATTTCTTTAGTGTGGACAGGGCCAGGGCCAGGGCCAGGGCCAGGGCTGGCATCAAGGTGAGGTTTGTGAGGCACCTAGGAGGGCACAAAATGTAAGGAGGCATCCCTCGCAGGGTCGTGTAAGTGAAGGGTTGCCACCTAAGAGAAACGTCTCCTTACATTTTATACCCAAGGTGCCTCTCTCACCCCACCTTAGGCCTGAACAGGGAAATAGAGAAACTAGCAAATAGAAAAAGATTATTTGATAGTGAAGACACTAAGTTACTCTGTGCCACTTTTTATTCACTTTTGATTACCTTTCTATCTGCCCAGGAAGGTAGAAACTTTGGAGCAAGAATGCAGTAAGGAAACAGCTCCATTTTCTCTGTGTATTAGAGTAGAAGTGGACAAATTTTGACCCAATTAGATGTGTCTCAAAAATTATCGTTTCATTAGATTATGTCCCTATTTAAAAATGCCATAGGTATTATATTGGAAATCGCAGTTAGGATCTGTGGCTTTACCTCCACGCTGTCCCAGCTAGCTAAGCGTTCTTAGACGAGTCACTTGATCTTTCAGGGTATGACATTCATCACATTACAGGGCTAGCCCATTCAATTTCCAAAGTTCTACCCTGCTCTGATATGTCTACCTCAATTATATGATAACTCCTGATAGTACCCTAACCGGTCTAATTTATGAATGCAGGCACAAAAACAGTTAACCTAATTGCCAATCACAATAGGAGAACTGGTAGCATGAAGAATGAGAGACAGAAATGTTAAATAACATTAGGGTTATCGATAGTAATCATAATCAAACACTTTGATATTTTATAGTAGTTACTAAGAGTAGTCATCATGATAAGTCTTTACATGTAATATCTGGCTTAATTCTCAAAATGATTTCATGGGATAAGTACTTCTATTATATCCATTTTACAGATAAGAAAAAAATGGCACAAAGATTAAAAAATGTGCTCAAGGTCACACAACTAGAAACTCCTATTTAGCTAACTCCTATTAATTACCCTTTAGCTCCTATTAATTGCAACCAAAAAAAAAAAACTCAACTAAAACAGTAAAAAGAGCAGGACAAAGAAATTCTAGAATCACCATATATTAGAAATGTTTAACATAACCATTCTTGAAACTAAAGGTAAATGAGAATAGAATAAGAAGTTATTGCTCAAAAAGTTTATTTTCATGAGGTAGTAGTGTACAGGTTAGTGCAAAGCTGACACTGGAAAGGCCATAATCATTTCTTCATTGCATTCTACAGGTGAGGAAACAGTTTACTAGGGTAATAATGGCAGGATGGTGCTTGGAATGCAACTCTCCTCTTTTTCAGCCCAGTGCTCTTCTTAGTCTTCTTCTAATCCTTGGTAAAGGTAACAGTGGTTGAGAGCACAGGCTCTGAAACCAGACTGCTCAGTGGAAATTCCCATTCTCACTTGCTAGCTGTGTGATCTTACGTCTCAGTTTCCACATCTGTAAAGTGTAAGTAATAATGCCTACTGCATATAATTCTTATGAGAATTAAAAGAAGTTTACAGAGAGAGAGAGAGACAGAGAGACAGAGAGAGAGAGAGAGAGAGAACCGTTCCCGGTACCAAGTAAGTATTTAATAAGTGTTGGTCTTTACTATTACTATAATAGCACATTTGGAAAATAAGGAGGCCAAAACATCAACAGCCACTTAGCAGCACACAGAGCATAAAAGGCTTCTTAATACTATTTGAAATATTCCACACTTTCTATCTAAAAATTATATTTCTTACTCTCCTAAGCACGCCATATAGCCCACAGAGAGTAAATTTTTGTCAGGATTAGGGAGATAGGAAATGCTAAAGGAAGTAATTTACTAGCAAAGTTTTAGGAAGGAATCCCAGCTTCCAGTCTTAGCTTTATCATTAGTACATGAATATTGGAAAGCTAGATCATGTCTCTGAGCCTCAGTTTCCTTCTTGAGACTTTCCTACCTAGGGAAACTTCCGGAGGGTTCTCAAACTTCATTAATAGCTTATGGCAAAAAGGAGATTTCATATATTAACTTTAATAATTCCAACCAAGTAAACAGTATATAACCTTTAATTACCAACCTTTTGTTTTCTCCTTTTGCATCAGATTTCCTGCCATTATTAATTTAGGCATGATTACAGGAAAACATGTATAATTTGCAATTCAAACAGCCTTTAATCTTAAAAGAATTTCCAAGGGTAGAAGAAATGGGGACCCAGTCCCCCAGCTCTGTCCCTTGTATAGCCCACCACTTACTCAAGGAATCTTAACTCCTAAAGGAGGCATGCTGTATAGCTTTAAAATGACTTCATTCCCATATTTACATATTTTTAATAGGGCTATGATGAATCTCCTTCCGCTTGACTCCTATTTTGAGCTGTGATATTTTAATCTCCATTCTTGCTGCAACTTAGCAGATGAATGTGCAGTGTGACAGAGCTCAGAGGAAATAGTATAAATAAAGCAAAGTGGAGCTATGACATCTCACATTTTATAGCTTTTTTATTGTAGCCGAAGCATAAACAGAGCACAGCTGTGTTATACTTACCGCTGCGAGCACTCTCTCAGTCCTCACCCCCTATTGCTTTTAAAAAGACAGTGCTCTTATTCAGAAAGCTTTGGCTGTGCGTAACATGGCCCCACTGGGGCAGCCTTTACCCCAAACCTCTATATTTGACGTGTTTCTCCTCTTTCAGATGTAGATTTTTTTGTGGCCCATATCATTCATCTAACTGAAAACTAATATGCCAACTGCAGCTCATTCTGCACAGCAGCAAAAGCACGCTGCTCTTACCTGCTGGAAGATGGCTCCACAGCCAAACTATAATTTTCACTCCTTCTGGACATGCACACACGGGACCCAAGCAGTTTCCAAATGCCCTCTTAACTGGAGAGACACAGTTAGCAAGAAGTATGCAAAATAGTGCACTCTCTCAATGAAAACCTCTTTTAGAATGAATAAGTTGTATTTTTCACTTTCAAGTTAACTCATAGTAACGTTTGAGTGAAAGTTGGAAATCCCAAGAGAAGTTAGTTAGAAGTAAGTTAGAAGAGTGTTATTGAGATGTGCAAAGGAATTCTACATGTTAACATACTCATCGGGTTTTAGAATTTTTAAGGCTGGTTACAGGCATCATTGAGTCCAAAGAAGACAGAGTAAGACAAAAAGCAAGCACCTCGACACTCTGACAAAAACGAGGTTATATATCAGGCTCGATTAGTCCAGGGCAAGCACCTGATCTAAGCGAAGCCAATCGAGTCCTTCCCTGAGATATTTTGTTTAAGTAGAATGGAAAGCATCAAGATATGAAATTCCAGTGCTATCATCAACGGTGGCATTTCCTCTCATATGGAGATATCTCATTTTACAGCAAGAAAGAGTAAAGTCAACATCCACAGTGACATGGAGGTGAGAGAAAGATGTCAAGCCCTGACAGAGTATGATCCCCTGGTTTCTACTGTTCCCGAGGCCCATCTACATTTTTGCCTCCCCCCAGTTTGGTTATTTACCTTTCTTGTATTCCTTTACTCAACGAATTACAGATTTTTTTTCTTATGCTGCCTCAAACTGGATTTTACCCACTTAAAAAAAAGAATGCTAACTTTTACACCTTCCAGAAGAAGATTCTTTTTTCAGATTTCTTCTTCTTTTTTCAAATACCACCACACTATTTATGGGAAGGAAGGAAAACCCTCTGCGCTTGTAGAGGAATGTGTAATGAAAATTTCAAAGACACACACTTCCAAGTGAAAAGAACACGGGGGCATAGAAGCCTATACACCAGTGGAGTGAAATGAAAGCCAGGAAGATTGATTTGCATCATCATTAACACGGAAGGAGAAAAGCACAAGAACACAATAACTGCGAGAACTACCTCCATTGACATACGTAATTGTTTCGAAACAACGGGCGCAACTGGGCTAACACAGGGGCAAAGTTGATATCCCAAGCTTCTCAGCTATCTATCCGCCCAAAGTTGCTCTTCTGCCAAACTCATTGTTTACCAAGCTGCCAGCCCAGCCCAGGGATCTGATTAGCAATTTGCACTTTTGTGAGAGGATTAACAGAATTCCTTTGTTTTGATGTCGGATTATCAAACTGCATCTTTAAAGATGTGTGACCTCATCCAGATTCATAAGCCTGCTCCCTTGAGAATGACTTGAATTTTACTCCACTTGCGCAACATATAATTTCATAAAGGAGTTACTGTCAAAACATGGTACTCAATTTTTGATGTGTGTGAAGAAGCACATTTGTAATGTAAATAACCTCAGAAGTTTTGTGATATTTTAAAATAACCCATCTGGTGGGAAAACAAGGATTTTCAACCCATTTGGTTCCAGCACTAGTAAATTAGCATGCATCTAGCTCAGAGAACCCAGAGATAAAACCCATTCCCAAAGTGAGACTCGTGGCACTTTTATTTTCAAGGGAAAGTATTTTTAATTGTCTTATGCTCTTGATGTAGTGTTTAAAAAGAAAGTAGAATGTATAAGAGAGTAAACTGAGGAAAACCAAAGAATTTAATGGCTAAAGTCAAAATGATATCAAATTGTTTATACTGCATAGTATATATGTCCAGATTTACCCAACTATGAAGGTGAATAAGGATGATACAGTAAGAGTTTTGTATTTCTAAGTTTGTTCAGTAATAGGCAACTAATCAGAAAGAAAAGTCCTGGAAATTTCCACCAAAGTTTGAAACAAGTAAATCTCCCAAGGGGGACATCAATAGGGCAGTATGCAACAGACTGAGAAAATCAGTCTTCAGACTTTGTGCTAGTGTAATTTTTACTTGAGGTGGTAATCACCATAGAATGCACAAGAGCAGTCCAGCCTGGAGAAGGCATGCATTACTGGTGTGAGAACCTATTTTGGGAAGTATATAGATGCCCATTCAGCTACAAATGGTGAAAGGGCAGTCTGCTCACAACAAATGCCCAAAAAGCCAAACATTGCTGGAGATTAAGTGGTGACTTCATTTTTCGACAAATTGAAAAATCAAAATGAGCAACTGAACCATCCTATTTCATAAAGAGAAAACAAGTATAATTAAATATGTATATTTATTTTTAATACTAATATAGATTGTTACCCCAAAATTGATAGATTTGGGAATATTTCTTTAAGTTAAGGAACTTTCAATTACAGTGAGAGTGTCTAAGACAGGCCCTGATAACGGTATAAGGTGTGTTTGTCCATCTGTAAGCACAGTATATTATACACACATGACTGTTACATCGATGGTTCTCAATGAGTGGTTGAGTGGATCAATGAATTCACCTGCAAAATATTTTTTTAAATACTCAAGACACGTACCCCAACTTATAGTCAGTGGATGAGATAGAACCTATTTTTCTGAAAAATTTCATTTGGATATTCTATGAATCCTTCTTTAAACAGCCCTGTCTTATATTTGAAAATAGCCCCTTTATATTTTTGTTAATCTTGTCTAACTAACTAAACTGGAAGTGTATTTTAAAAGTGGATCTTGTCTCTTAAAAGCCTCATAGAGCGACTTGCACACAGTTTGGTGTTCAATAAAAGTTAGATAAATAAACTCAAAAGACTCGTGGTTAATAGGGATATGATAGATGTTATCATAGCAGACAAATACTTGAGGAAGAGTAAGAATGAAAGAAAAAATAATTTAATGAAAATTTGACTTTAACCCCAGAGCTGCCTACATGGAGTTCAAGAAGAAAACAACGTGCATAAATACAGAACACCAGCCCAAATCAACCCTGAATTATTCATTTATTTAATATATATTTACTGAATGTTTCTACTTGTCAGGAACTATCTTAGGCTTCAGAGATAGGGCAGTAAACAAAATAGACAAAGCTTCTTACCCTCATGCAGTTAATTTTCTACTCAGGGAGATGAAAAATAAATAAGATAAATTAATAGCTATATACTATGTTAGTTAGGGAAGTACTAAGGAGAAAAAAGAGAGCAAGGAACAATAGAAAGTGTTTGTAGGTGGGCCAGATGTGATTTTTGATAGACTAGAAGGAAGGGCCTCACTAGGAAGGCATCATTTGAGTCAAGACCTGAAGAAAGTGCTGGAATGAGTCATGCAGTATCAGAGCAAGAGCACTGCAGGCAGAGGGAACCTTGCAGGAGTGCAAAGGCCCTCGGGGGCTGGTGCCCAGCAAGTTAGAGAAAGAGCTATGGGCAGTATGGTTAGTGCACAGAGAATGAGAGGAAGAGGAGAAGGTGACGTCAGCAAGAAAGAACTAGGGGTTGACTCTGCCTCTTGAGGGTCATAGTAAGGACTCCCTAAAGAAGAAGCCGATGGAGAGTTCAGAGCAGAGAAAGACGTAATCTGACTAACCAGATTTACACTTTAAAGTCTCATCGGGCTGCCATATGAAAGCAGTCTGAATGGGGACAAAAGTAGGAGTCCAGATAGGAGCCTACTCCACAAGCAGGAATGATAGTGGCTTCGACCAGACAGGAAATAGTAGAGATGAGGAGAGGTGGTCAGATCCCGGAAATATTTTGAAGGTAGAGCTGCTAGAATTATTAAGGGTATTAAGGAGAACATAAATAAAAGAGAGGGTCAAGGATGAAAGGTTTGGGGTCTGAGCAATGGGAAGAATGGGTTTTCCTTTAACCGAGTTGAGTAAGACTTCCAGAGGGACGGGTGTGAGCGGCACATCCAGGGCTCATTCACGTGTACCAAGTAGAGCTGCCAAGTAGCCATCTGGATATGTGTGTATGGAGTTCAGGAGAATGGTTACAATGTAAAAGAAGTTTATATTCTCAAACACATTTTTTCCTAGTTCTGACCACTAAAAGTGGTTGTTTTCAAATGAGTCTTTATTTAAACGGCATGACAGAATTGGCAGTGTCTTCAATAACAGTCTTTTAAAAAGTACAGCAATCTTTATATGGCCATTTGGTTTTAATAGAGATGATTCTTTAAAAGCTCATCAGATACTGATAAATCATGGGCAGCAAAATTCATACTGTCAACGCATGTAATGGATGCTAAAGTAATAGCCTAGGTTTCGTGGCCCTCCTTGATATAGACTAGAAATTAGATAATTCAGAAGAACAAACATGTAGCACCATCCCTGGATATGCATGTTTCACAAATTTCCAGAAATGGCAAGAAAACTTATACTCAAGCTTCTGAGGGTTGACTGATAAGACATCTTGCTGAGCACATTTTAAGTTTTGTGTTTTATCTTCAAGATTTATGTGGAATTTAAAAGATAAACTCAAAGATTCGATGTTTTAAAGTTTCCACTAAATTACCTGGTTTCCCCCAAAATCATTTGTAAAGTTGACTTTGATAATTGTAGAATACAATCTTCATCATCATCGCCATCATCGCCATCATCATAGCTACCTTACATTAAGCCCCAGTATGTGTTAGGCCTTGTGTGTGACTTTTATAATCATATATACCAGGCTCCTTGCATTATTTTATGTGTATTAAATCATTTCATTCCAATACTAACCCTTTATTGGAATTATTCATAAATATTTCTTACCCTAAAGCCAGATGTCTCATGGAAAAAAACTTCTAAATAGAGAAACTTCTCTCTTATTGTTTTTTAAAACCAAAAAACAATAGTGAAGAATAAATAACATACACAAATATGTGGAATGGAAAGTAACTGAGAAAGCTGTACTCCTGGATACTTGGCATTTAACTGGGACATTTGTATTTGAACAATAATTCTATACCAAATGTGCCACACCCAAACAAATGTCTTATACCAGTGAAATGCCATCCATCACAATGAGTTGACAATAATTTATTTGAGTTGCAAGTTGATAAAAATTAAAATAGTACTTGTAGAAATAAAAAGCAAGTAATCTAAAACTATTGGCCTTTAGTAAATAGTAAAATTTTCTGTACAAAATATTGAGGTGAGGAGAAATTAATGTAATTTCTAAAAATCCAAGGAATATCTAATCAAGTATTTATGAGATATATCTGGGTTCCAGAAATAAATTAAAATAAATAGAAAAGTATACTTTCAGAGTCTCGAGTATTTCTTCCAAATCCTACATCCATTTAAGTTGGCAGGGCATATCAGTGGTTTATTTGGATATTGTCCACAGTTGTAAATGAGCATCTTTGTTTCTGTATTTTGGCACTGGACCATGTAAATGATTATATTGCTATATATTTAATGTAGAAGATATAAAGCATGGCACAAAGTAAAAGTACCAATTTTAGAAAACCATAAAACGCATCAAATAACTTCGCTAAAGTCATCAACATAAGTAGCCTGCAAACCATGGGGCTGCTGAACACAGCATCTCTATTAACATGATCACTTGAGTAACCTTCTACTCTCTTCTCATATATTCAACCCAATACAGTAGACCCTGCCTTTGAAAAAGGAGTGAGGAGTCGCATAAATCATGCCTTCTCGGAGTAGTAGAGTCAGATGTGGTTTCCATGAGGGGTCTATCACCCCCCTATAAATCCAGAAGGGGTCCTGCAGAAAAGAAGGCACTCGCACTTTTTTGACATCTTACATGCATCATGAAAGCCGACTATAATTTTCTTAGCAAGAATATTAAAGTGCCATCTTTTTACTGTCGTTTTAAACTAAAAAGGAAAGTAGGGCTAATATACATAATCAGTAAAATCGTTAAGTAGCCTAATTTTATTGCTCCAAATCCTACATCTTCTTTGATGACAAGCTTCTTACTTTTTTTTTTTTTCTGCCACTTCTCTCCTCAGACTGTCTCTGGTCACATTAAAGTCCAATTTATTTGTTCAGGAAAGTTGAACTCAAGGTGAACACTCCATACTTACAATATTCCCTCTGATTTCTCACTTTCATCAACATGTACCTTTTCAATATTCTATTAGCCAAAGCCTGAACCTTGAACTTTCAAGATCACAGCTGGCCAAATGATAATACAATACACCAGTTGTTAGAGGCAGAAACAAAGTTGCAAGGGAATTTTCAGAGGTAATTAATTCAACCCTTCACTTAAAACTGGAATCCCCTATGTAATTCCACTATCATCATCTCAGATTTGGTCTGACTATTTCCAGAGATCAAATTTCACTTCGTTTTGAGGTAACACATCTGATTTTAACCACCCTTCACTGGTCTCAGTTCTGAATATACATGGGATCACTTGTGTTTTCACACCCAGATGCAGGCTCCACTCTTCACCCAGCTCAAAGCCCCAGGATGCTGATTTCTGTGAATCACATTAAGAGACCCCCTAGCTCCCAAGCTTCTAGTTGGGTTTTAAATAGGAGGCATCAGCAGGAGATCACAGAGAAAGAGAAGAGTGAGGTTAGGATATGTATTTCTGCAGCAACCCCCTTACATGTGACTGTCAGAGTCTAGTGGTGTCTCTCCAGGCAGGTGAGTTTCTCCATACGGCATCCCTCCTGGTCCCTTCTGGCCTAGGCATGGTGACGACTCCCTACTATTATTCTCAGAGTACTGTGCTAACCCTTGTTGGTTCTTTTTAATGATGACATTGTTGATATATAATTCACATACTATACAATTCACCAATTTAAAATGTACAATTCATTTTTAATATATTCATAAAGTTATAAAACCATTACTATAATCAATTTTGGAACATTTTCATCACTATAAAAAGAAATCCCATACCCATTAGCAGTTACTCCCCATTTCTTCCCAGGCCCTCAGCATACGGCAGCGACTAATCTACCTTCTGTCTTTATAGATTTGTTTATCTGGACATTTTTTATAAATGGAATTATAAAATATGTGCTCTCTTATGACTGGCTTTTGTCACTTTGAATAATGTTCTCAAGGTTCATCTATGTTGTTAGCATATATCGATACTTCATTTATTTTTATTGCTATATCATTTCCATTATATGGATATACCACATTTTATTTATCTATTCATCAGTCGATGGATGTTGTTTTTGTTCTATTTGGATACTATGAATAATTCTGCTATGAACATTTGTACAAGTTTTTGTGTGGACATATATTTTCATTTCTCTTGAATGAACATAGGAATGAAGTTGCTGGTCACATTGTAACTCATGTGGTTTAAACTTCTGAGAAACTGTCAGATTCTTCCAAAAAGCTGCTTATTTTTCATTCCCATTAGTGGTATATGAGGTCCTAATTTCTCCACATCCTCACTAACAACTGTTATTATCTGTCTTATTTTTTGTAGCCATCCTAGTGAATGTGAATTGATATCTGATTGTGGTGCTGGTATTTTTAACCCTGTTAATATTCTTATAATTACTCTCTGTAGTAAACTCTTCTTATATCATTTCATTTAAGTCCATCATCTGTTTCTTGCCAGATCCTGACTGACTCAAAGTCCAACTCTTTTTCATATTTTTGCGAATTGTTTTGAAACTCTCCCCAAGTTATTCTTTTTCATGGCTATATAATTCTTCTTTGTATGAATGATTCGTTTCTAGATTATTTACCTAATTCATTAGCTTTAGACATTAAATTGTCAATGTCCTTCAAATTATTTTACCCATAAGTGACACATGTGAACTGGCCAGTGTACATTTTACTAGGCGATTATGTCATTGGCTATGGACACTATATTTCTTCTCTCAATGCTGTTAGAAGTGACACTACCTCCTGTTTGAGTGGCTATGTCCTACTATGGCTTATACTGAACATAAAATCAACCATAACGTCTTGACTATGGAATATCGATTCAGAGATCCCTTACATATTACTGACCGATTGATTTTTTAAAATGACATGTAAAATTACTTTAACACTATTAAATTTCATCTCATTAAGTTTTGGCCAACAATGAGCCTATCACTGACTTCCTATGCACCAAATAAGATAAAATGAGTAAAGTACCAAGTATCCTTGTCAGAAAAGTTCAAAGTGTTAGTTTCCTTGCTGTCTTTCTTCCTTCATCAAAGCTCTTAATAAAAATGTAAAGAAGATAAGCCAATGACTAAAATGTTTGGCACCTGACTACAGACCACTCTTCAGACTAATAACCAAACACTAATTTATATTCTTTAGATATGGTTCTTCAGCTACTAGTCTATATTAACATACTTTTAAGCAAACTAATTTCCTTCTAAGAGTCTCAGAATTTTGTGATATAAAACTATATTTTATAAATGATGACATCTGATAATAGTGTAGCCCTATTAAAAAGAAGTTAATTTTGCATGATTGGATCTCAGAGAATGTGTACTAGCTTCCGGTGAACATTGTTTTCCCTCTAAGTATTTAGAAATGATCTATATAATAACGCAATCTAGAATTTTACTAAATTCCTTAAAATATAGCATTTTAAAATTATAACCTTTTCTCCCATTTTTAATTCAGGATAACATTTATTCATCTTGAGTCTTTTGGCATTTCCTTTCTCCGACATGCTATTTCAAATTTTACCAACGAGTCTTCAAAAATAAAGTCTAGTTTGTAACCACCTCAGCCCAATCCATATCCTTTCCCAATATGTATGGGTTAATTATGGATACTCTGACCATTCGGTGCTTGAAATCAAAACATTTAAATATTATCCTTGATTGTTCTTTTCAGCACGCATCCACATTCAAACCATCAGCTAGAGTTATGCAAAATATATAAAATTTTGACTACTTCTCGTCGTTTCACTACTGTCACGCTAGTACAAGTCATAATCAGCTCTCGCTGGATTGCTCTAATGGTCTCTCCACTGATTTCCCTGCTTCCACTTTTGTCCCCCTATAGTATATATTCTCCACACAGTAGCCAGAGTAAGCTTTTTAAAATGGGCATCTGATCAAGTCATTCCTCCAATAACAACCAGTTTCCCATCACACTTAGAATAAAATCCAAGTGACCTAACCCTGCCTTCCTCTCTAATTTCATCTCCCTAATGCTCCCTCCCACCCTTCCTCCTACCACTTGCTTTAACTATACAGGCTTTCTTGCTGTTCCTGGAACTTAATATACTCATTGTCTCTTCCGGGTCTTTACCTTTACCATTTCCTCTCCCTAAAGTCTCCCCATAGATTTTCACATGACTTGTTATCACTTAGGTCTCAGGGGTCATCTCTTTGGAGAACTTTTCCCTGCCTCTTTCTCTAAAACAGCACTTCCAACTCTACTCCTTACTCTACTTTATTTCCTGCATTTAATTTATCACTATCTTGAAATATGATATATTTGTTTTCTTATTTCTACCTTCACCT
>NW_011888863.1:1082565-1085099 GCF_000151845.1 Pteropus vampyrus
AAAGTGGCTTAGTTAATGATGTACAATAGTATTTTAGAACTGAGACCCTGCCCACTATTAAGTAATTAGAGGAAAGGTGACTGAAAGAAAATGGAAGAGACAGTGGACTATCTGAGTCTATTTCAAAAAATTTCTCATTGGAGTCCTGAAATTCTTCAAAGTGGGTTTTATCACTTACACCAAGAGAAATCCTGCACCGCTCTCTGGCTAATCATGCCCCTTTATACTAAGAATAACAAAGCAGTAGAAGCATCCAAGAGAAGGCAAGTCTTTGAGAAAGAAAAAGAGAAGGTCATCGAGAATCTTACTGTTAATGACTGATGCCAAGACAGAACACAGACGTGCCAGGCACAGATTTGCTTCTCCTGTGCCTTCAGCAAATTCTGACTTCAATAATCTGTGCAGAGGCTGCCTTCCAAGCCTAATCTGTGAAGGGACCCCATCCCATTAGAATTGCCATTACTGGCTGACATTTGTTGGCTGTCCAAAGACAAAGACTTGGCTACTATTGGGGATAGATATCAAGGTCCTTGTCAATGAAGATGTCTCACAGAACAGGTGTAGTTATTCCTACCTCTCCTCTGCTCTGAAGCATTTGGTACCTGTCTTATTAAGGCACTTATCAAGGTGTACAATTGATATTTGTACAAGTATTGGTATCCCATCAGATTGTGAGAAAACATGTGTAATTCTTTTGGGGGTACATCTAGAATAGTATCTGAAAGAGGTGATCAATGCTTAATCTTAATAAGAGGTGAGCAAAAGGATATCTTCTTGGTCACATTTCCTTTAAGTTAAAAATAAAGATGAAAACACAGTAGAAGAGCATTATTTCAAACAAATGTAGTATTTAAATTTTTTTACAATCATAATATTCTCGTTGGCTTTCTGAAAAAGTCTAAAGGTTTTTTTCCAAATTATGATAAAACTTTTCACTAGATGGCGGGCTTCAAGAGGTCAGAGACAATTTTCTCTCCTCTAACATAATGCTTGATGATCTCATAGATTCTCAGTAAATGCCTGTTGATTAATGAGTAGTCTATTAAGGCCAGCTAGATATTGATAATTCTCCCATTTTTCTTCCTTTCACTCATTACACTTTTAAAAAAATTATTTTAAATGATCAGTCTCTTTCTTAGTGAATAAGAGCTTTATCCAAAATGTACCAACACAGGAGCGAGGACTGTGGGGGCATTCACTCAGGCACAAAGCCTGGAGGGTGAGAACAGATAATAATGAACTATATTTTTTAAAAGAGCTACTGTTTTGTCAGCAGCCTCAGGTCTTCAGATCCCAGATGCCACAAATCAGTGTCTGGTATCAGCCACCTACAAGGCTCGATCAAGGGAATTTTAAGAGAAAAGCCATTTTAAAAATGAGAGTATTAATGGTGACTCAAAAGAGTAGAAATAATTGGTAAAAAAAACTCTTTCCCTATTGCTTTCTGATTTGCTGTGTGACTTCAGATGGATAAGCAAGTTCTCTGTGTCTTATTTTCCTTTTCTATGGAGCTGAAGGAAAAACAACTGAAACCCATTAACTATCAATAATTCCAATAGGATTAATTTAAATATTTCTACATTATGTAACCCCTAAAGTTCCCAGAGTGTGACTAGCATAATTAAAGTAATTCTATAGCATCCTCCTTATGAAAATATACTATTGATAATGTATATTCGGGATAGCTATCTCCCTCATTATCTATTCTTTGGTGCTGGAAATAAGTAACTTTGGGGTTTTTTTTACGGATCCTGACAGGCTGGTGCCTTGTCAAACTCCTGCTTCTAATCTTCAAGAACTCTCAAGCTGAAAACCACTTTCAAACAGGGATTTCCTGGGTACCACTAGTATTGACATCAAAGCCTCAGTTCAAGGGTCATATCTTCTCTTCCACCCGCCTGACGGCTCTATTTGGCCTGCCCTCACCGAACGAAATGCCCTCTTTATCTCGAAGAAGTGCTGACTGCTATGAGAAGGAGTCTGAGGAGGGAGGTTATTGGTTGCAATTGTTTGAAAGATTCTGATAATTGCAGCTAGGGATCCATCCACTCATGTCACATAAGTTGGAAAATGGGTCAGACATAATGCATTTGGTTAAGTGTCTAAACTGAAAAGGTGCTATTTTATTTTAAATGCCATAGTCTTTACAAAGACTAAGGTTACTGGTGCAATGCTCTCTCATTTTAAAACGTATCAGGGACATGCCCTCTGAGGGTCAGGCTTTCATTTGCTGATGTTAATTCTCAGCTGCCTGCTCCTCGTCCTTCATTGTACCCTGTGTCTTAGCTGGGCACGCTCTTGATTCCCTGCTATATCCAAACGGTCCATGTAAATAGTGTTTATGTTAAGGAAGTCATGTTCAGTGTGACTGGAGCACACAGAAACTGATGTTGTTGTCACTTTAGATTAAGCTCTTATTTTTGTAAAGGAGGCAATTGGAGCAGGCAGCTGAGTGGCCGAATGAAATATTCAGCTCATTTCATTTAGAGCTGTCCTGTTTCCATTGTTCATGCTGGCAAGTCTGGTTAACCCTG
>NW_011888863.1:1086629-1092739 GCF_000151845.1 Pteropus vampyrus
AAAATATTTATAATGTGTTAATAGTAGTGTAAACTGCATTAGTCATTAAATTTCTGCCAGGAAAGAACTTCTATTGTGACTGGGCATTGATACAAACCATATTCTCTATTTATAATATTACACATCTAATAATAAGAAAGATTTTCCACAGAGTGGATTCTGGCTCTGTATATTTCAAACCTAGTTTCTCCCCTCCATCCACATGTGTCAGGTGTCAGTGCTATAGGACATGTATCCATAGGACAATATGGCCTCCGGCTCTTCACTGTGTGTCACAACACTCTAGTGAATTGCCAAAGTGGAATTGGCAAATGTCATCAATACCTTTACTATATATAGAAGTGTTTGCAAACAACATAACTATATCCCACTTAATTTAAAATCAGTACATCCCTAGTAATTCCCTCTTTGGTGGACCTCCACCGACACACACCGAAACAAAATCGTGGTCTCTCTAATGCCACTGCAAAACAGGAAAGGAATGAAGAAAGTTAAAACAGAGGCACTGGTCGTAAATGATTGCAGTTAAAATAGCTTACTTTTCAAATTTTAGAAGATCTGTGGTCATTTGAACCCACTGCCTACAGCTTCTCCCCAAATCCGGGAAATAACTCAGGAGAAAAGGGATGTAAAGCTTAGTTTTTCCTCTGGTAAAATAATTTACTGCTTTTCTAGTTGAGCAAATGTTTTTTAAATAACAAATGTCAGATATCTGTCAATAGTTGTGATTATAAATACCTAGTAAAAGAATTTATTTTAAGACATAGTGATTCTAATTGGTAATTAACAGTAATTGGAGAATTCAATGAAAAATAAAAAAGAATGATGTTTGGAGCAAATTTTGTTCTTGAAATTATAAAACTGTTAGTACCAATTTTCTGAAAAAAAAAACCTTCTGTATCTAAAGTATAAACAAAATGTGGAATTAAATATTTTTTTAATTGGCACATATTTTAGCAGCTAAAAAACAAGATAATGGTTAAGAAGAGCAGACTGAGCTAGCCATTGGCAGGAAAACTATGGAAATATACATTTGGAACCTTGTTTTCCAAAGAAACTACAGAAATAAATAAGAAAAGGAAATGACTATAAATTCAATTTTGATGGAATTTTTCTCCTGTGCTGACTCTCAAAAACAAATTGCAATGTAATAACATATTATCTCTAAAAAATACACATAGCCATATTTGTTGTATAAATAAGTATAACATATTAACCATTGAACAAAATATTAAATCAAAATATTCTACATACCAGTAATGTAATAAAAGTTTTTATATTTTTAAAATAAGGTTTTCATACTGAGTTTATTCATTTGAATTCTCTTTGATTATGTACCCATATTGACTAAAAAGATAAAACATAAACTCTCAATATAATCTTCGGTTCTTAAGAAATCCAATCCATAATTCAGCATGCTCATGAAAGTAGCTAAATGTATCCAAGTTTTAATAGACTTCCTGAACCATTTGTTAGGAATTTAAAGAGAAAAAATAGTCTTAGAGTTAGAAACCAAATTCCAGTTGAACCTTCAAAGATAGATTGCCCAGTCTCTGAAGTAGGTAAAATGACTTATTTATTAGCTTTTCAATTTTTCACCTTTCCATTTTGTTTATTTTCTTCATTCTTCCTTCTGTTCTTTCTTTAAACCATAGGACTGGGTGGCCTTGCCCCAAAAAACATTAGCAAATGAAATGTGAATTATAAAAAATATTTCAAGACATCAAGTTTGTGAGGGAGGGTGAGGAAAGAATTAAGACATTTTAGAAAGTTGCCGAGTAACTGCAAAGCTAACACCAGAGCACAAGCCACCCCCTCTCCTCAAAGTTTCCAGAAACAAAACCAATTATAGTCAACTCAAAGTCAACAACTGGGAACATTCCAAGTCATTCCAATATATACATCAAAAGACCAAATTTGGACCTGCCAAGTCTAGTTTCCTGTTTGGCTTCTCTGGTCTCTTAACCTAAAGAGACAAAATGCTTCAGTGTAATAGTGTTGCTACCCCAGATATATACCAAATATCACTGGCAATGCAGAATAAAACCACCCATGCCCCACACACATATCACACACACACACACTCACACATGCACATACACACACGTGCACCTACATTTTGGTTGTTTTGCAAGCTGCAGATTACCATAGGTTCAAATAAAGTATGCAACTGAACTGAAACTTATTATTAAATAAAATATTTAACAAAGCCTAGTAGAAAAATGACTTTTAAATATCACTGTCTAAAACAAGGGCTGGCACAGTTGGCCTGTGATCCAAATCCAACTCACCACCTGTGAAATAAGAATGGCTTAATGAATTAACACTTAAATCGATTTGATGATAGAGAACATTATCTTTGAACTATAATTAAGTCTCCCCCCAAAAAAATAATTCAATTTTTTTCATTATTTTACTCAATTATTATTACACTTTGAACTATGTTAATAAAAATTTTGTGGAAAATTTTTTTCTCTCTTAAATTATTTACATAATATCCTCAATTTTACCTCCTAGCTTACAAAGCTTAAAATATTTATTATCTGGTCCTTATCAGAAAAATTTTCTGATATCTGGTCTCAAACTATCCGATCTACAAAATTGTTTTAACCCCACCTATTTATAGCCTTTATAATATATGTATAGATGCATGCATTTAGAGTATATAACATAAATACTTATATAAAAGATTTACAACTACCTCCTAATGCCTCCTAAGTTACTACCAGGAAAAGACCACAATAACTACCCCCTGAAAATAGATTCCTATGGAGAGCTCACAATAATGGATGGTATTTATCTCACCTCAGAGTAAAATGAAAAGGAGGTACTGATTTTACCCAATAATTTAGTTTGAAAATTATAATGCCCAGGGCTAGCGGGAGTAGGCAAGAAACTCATTTATACATTAGCCGTAGCAGTGTTAAATGGCACAATCTACCTGGAAAGCAATTTGGTAATAGATAACAAAATCCATTAAAATACATATACACTGTGATATGGTAAATTCACTTTTGCAAATGCAAAAATATGAAACATTCACACACATAAAGATGTTCAATAAACTGTTATTTACAACAGTGACCTGCTCTTATCATTTTTTTTTTCTCTTCATAGCCCTACCACTCACTAAGCTATAGAAATGAGAAATCTTGGCACTATACTTTTTCTCTAACAACAGCAGAGCCAACAGTTCTTCTCCCTGTCTTCTCATCTTTTTCTTCTTCATCTCTACAACTACTGTCTTGGTTTAAGAATCTGCCATTTCTCTTCTGGATTGCTGCAATATTACCTTAGGTCTGGATCTGCAAGGTGAGGCTTAAGCTTATACAACATGGGGGCCCTTTTAAAGACACAGAATATAAAATTGTGAATACAAAATTGGTGTCACCAATGCCAACATTTAGAGAAGCATACATAACAGGAGGGAAATTTGGAAAGAGAAAGTACTCACAACTAATTGAAGTTAAAAACTCATAATTTTTGAAATTTTATAAAACATATGACCATGAGAACAGATTTTAAACTCCCTACCAAAATACTGCTAGAGGCCAATGCAATGCAAGTGTCATTTATTTAAACTGTATTTCAGCTTCTTGGGGGGTGTGTGTGTGTGTGTGTTCGTGTGTGTGTGTGTGTGTGTGTGTGTGTGTGTGTGTGTGTGTGTATCTGGCTCCTTACCAAACTCTTAGTTCCTAAGGTCTGTAATTTCTAAGCCATCCATCCAATTACATTGCTAAAGATTAATTTTTAAAATGAAATTCTAAACATTCTTTTCCTACTTGAAAACTTTTCTTGCCAATGGGATATATAGCACTAATCCTTCCATGATATCATTTCCAATTCTCCAGCCTCATGCTCTGTTGTTTCAGACATGCTGCATTATTTAGGGTTCTTTTATGACATTATTTCAATTTTCATATACCTTAGCAGATATTCTTTCCTCAAACAAAAATGTATCTTCTTCTCTTTTCTGGCTAACATATTTCTTCCTGTGTTTCTATTCCAACTTACCTGTCAAAGCCTTCCCAGACCTGACAATAGAGTCAATATCTAGTTCGTTGGCCCACAATCTTCCAGTACTGCACTTATCACCTATTACAAGGACTCATTCACTATCTCTCTCCCTGAGAAATTAAATGCTTACTTAGGGCAGAAATCTTGTCCCAGCTATCCTTATTTCCCAAGTGTCTGCATTAAGTAAGTACTAGTTATCCTCAGTTGAACAAATGAACAAAAAAAAAAAAGGAAAAGCAAATACATCAAAAGGTTACTTTTATTGCTTTTGCTTATGGATATTGTTAGCAAGTGTTTTACCCTTATTTAAAAATATTTTTTATTATGTAGCTATATTTGTTTTATAAATGAGAAATTTAATTTATAATATTTCTTTGACGCTTACTCTAGTTTTCATTAGATCTGCTATCTAATTCTCAAAACTCTGCACACCTGTGCCAGGTTTATTTACGTGGCCAACAGTCTACTTGAAATCATGTTTAGATCCCTGTACACAATTAGCTAAATAAATATCATTAGTGCAGCTTCATTAAACGGTATTTTTCTTAAATATTTCTCAGTACACATATTTCTCAGTAAGTGAGCATCTATTAGAGTTTTGGCAAGAAAATCTTACAATGAATTCATTTCTGTAGGTATATATTTCAGGCACTAACTGAAAGAAATAATAAAAAATTTTTGCCATCTGGAATAAAATAGTGATGAATACTTTAGACTTAAATTATGTTCATATGCACAAAGCCACTTTTCCAAATCACTATTACAATTCCTATGTCCCACGTAGGATGCACTAAAGAAATGTTTCAAACAGGAAAATGTCCAAAATAATCTGATAATACTCTTGAATATAATCCTCATTGAAGCTGAACGTATTTTATTCTTTAGTGATGCTATCATTATTGTTACCCAGTAAATGTCTGCAGAAATTTTATAGCGCAGATTTTTCTTTTTTTCTTTTGCATGATTTAAATGTTTAGTATACATCATTTAAATATGCTGTATGTAAAGCAGACCACATACACATAGGCATATTTAGATATAAATACAGATCAAGAACACCAAAAATGTAAACCACTGGGCATAAGAATAACACTACCAAACTGAAGTTGACACACTCTTAGTAGCTTTAGAGCCATTTGAATCCTGCCAAAATCTATACCTCTAGTTCAGGTATAAATTCATTTTCTAGCTATGCTATGATGGCTGGACCTCTCCCCAAATATGTTCCTGTTTTTCCTTTGTATGTCAAGTTATTCTCAGTTCATGCAATGTCACAACCTATGTCTAAGAAAGAGTTTATTTCCTAAATGGACCCACTCATACAGCCTTAGTTTGGATGTTAAAAAGAAAGACACTCTCTCCCCACCACACAAGCCTTCATGCAAGAGGTGCCTGAGATGAAATGTAGTACAGTAGAACGAACACAAGCTCTAGAGTCACGCAGTCATAGTGCAGAATCCCTGCAATGACATTTCAAGGTCTGTGTGCCATTGAAGCCAGGGAGCCTCTTTGAATTGTGGAATTATGGGTTGTATTGTGTCTTCTCCAAAATTCATTATATTGAAATCCTAACACCGAGTATCTCAGAATGTGACATTTGAAAATAGAGTCATTGCAGATGCCATTAGCTAAGAAGAGGTCATTAGTGTGGGCCCTAAACCAATATGACTGGTATTCTTATACAAAAAGGAAATTTGGACACAGAGACACACTCATAGAGGAAAGATGGTGTAAAGAGGTAGGGAGAAAATGCTATCTATAAGCCAAGAAGGGCTTGAAGAGATTCTTCCCTCACAGCCCTCAGAAAGAACCAAACCTGTTGACACCTTGATTTCAGACTTCTCCCTTCCAGATCTGAGACAATAAATTTCTGTCATTTAAAGCTCCCTGTTTGTGGTACATTGTTATGGCAGCTGTAGCGAACTAATATACCTGGTTTGCTCAAGTGTCAAATCCTTACTATAAAGGATTCAGTGCCATTATAAAGATTGAAAATTGCATGATAGATACTCAAAAGAGAAAGGCAATATTTTTATTATATTGAGTATAATATTTAAAGTTTTTATTTTATTTTCTTGAATCGTGCTGCTTTC
>NW_011888863.1:1092789-1095409 GCF_000151845.1 Pteropus vampyrus
TTTATAGCGCAGATTTTTCTTTTTTTCTTTTGCATGATTTAAATGTTTAGTATACATCATTTAAATATGCTGTATGTAAAGCAGACCACATACACATAGGCATATTTAGATATAAATACAGATCAAGAACACCAAAAATGTAAACCACTGGGCATAAGAATAACACTACCAAACTGAAGTTGACACACTCTTAGTAGCTTTAGAGCCATTTGAATCCTGCCAAAATCTATACCTCTAGTTCAGGTATAAATTCATTTTCTAGCTATGCTATGATGGCTGGACCTCTCCCCAAATATGTTCCTGTTTTTCCTTTGTATGTCAAGTTATTCTCAGTTCATGCAATGTCACAACCTATGTCTAAGAAAGAGTTTATTTCCTAAATGGACCCACTCATACAGCCTTAGTTTGGATGTTAAAAAGAAAGACACTCTCTCCCCACCACACAAGCCTTCATGCAAGAGGTGCCTGAGATGAAATGTAGTACAGTAGAACGAACACAAGCTCTAGAGTCACGCAGTCATAGTGCAGAATCCCTGCAATGACATTTCAAGGTCTGTGTGCCATTGAAGCCAGGGAGCCTCTTTGAATTGTGGAATTATGGGTTGTATTGTGTCTTCTCCAAAATTCATTATATTGAAATCCTAACACCGAGTATCTCAGAATGTGACATTTGAAAATAGAGTCATTGCAGATGCCATTAGCTAAGAAGAGGTCATTAGTGTGGGCCCTAAACCAATATGACTGGTATTCTTATACAAAAAGGAAATTTGGACACAGAGACACACTCATAGAGGAAAGATGGTGTAAAGAGGTAGGGAGAAAATGCTATCTATAAGCCAAGAAGGGCTTGAAGAGATTCTTCCCTCACAGCCCTCAGAAAGAACCAAACCTGTTGACACCTTGATTTCAGACTTCTCCCTTCCAGATCTGAGACAATAAATTTCTGTCATTTAAAGCTCCCTGTTTGTGGTACATTGTTATGGCAGCTGTAGCGAACTAATATACCTGGTTTGCTCAAGTGTCAAATCCTTACTATAAAGGATTCAGTGCCATTATAAAGATTGAAAATTGCATGATAGATACTCAAAAGAGAAAGGCAATATTTTTATTATATTGAGTATAATATTTAAAGTTTTTATTTTATTTTCTTGAATCGTGCTGCTTTCCCCATTTAGTCAGCCAAGGAGCAGATACACCACATCTCAAAAGCTTGATACCTAATAAACTCACCTAGAACTTAGATGCAATCTCAGATTGTTGCCACACAGTTAAAGGAAGAATCTATATATAATTTAGATTTATCTACAAAAAATAAAGATAGTTACATTTTTTTGCACACTCAGCGTCTAGACAGAGACATACCTGCCACATGTAGGGAAGCTTGTCCAGGATTTCGAAGGATTCTCTTGAAGTGTGTCTTTACACCGTGGACTGATTAAAAAGCCTAGAAGAGAATAAGAGCTAAGTCATTTAGAGGCAGATTCATGGCATGTGGAGCTAAGGTGGACTCAAATAGATATTTGGGAAAATACCAGTGGATTGTGATAAGCTGAACATGGGTTCTGTGCTCTACAGAATCCTTAAATTCCATCTAAACAGATACAGAGCCATCGGCAAAAGGAAAGACAAAAGTAAATCAGCGTGCTTGGTTTGTTTTTAAAATCAAATGCTCCAAATCCTAGAACACACAGAAAAGAGAAGGCATAGTAGGAAATTTAAGGTTTCTATCCTAGGAACTTGGAATTTTAAAGACACCAAATCTGTTTCTAACGAAAGAAAAATAAATCCAGGTAGGAGAATCGATTGTGACAAGGACACTATTTTAGATAGGGTGTTCAAGAAAAAACCTCTCTGATAAAGTGACATTTAAGCAGAGACCAGATGAAGAGAGTAAGCCAGAGGGAGGAGCTTTCTGGACAGAGGGAATAACAACTACAGTGGTTCTCTCTTATTCAAGGTTTCTCTTCCTGTGGCTTCAGTTACCAGTGGTCAACTACAGTCTCAAAATATTAAATAAAAAATTTCAGAAAGAAACAGTGCATAAGTTTTAAATTGCATGCTGTTCTGAGTGCCTCACTTCATCTCAACACATAGACACTGTATCATCTCACATCATAAGGGTAAATACAGGACAATACAATATCTTGAGAGACAGAGAAACATTCATAGGACTTTTCTTACAGTATAATTGTTCTAGTTTATTATTAGTTTTTGTTGTTAATCTTTACCGTGCCTAATTTATAAATTAAACTTTATCAGAGGTATATATGTATAGGAAAAAATAGCATATGTAGGGGTCAGGAATTCCCATGGTTTCAGGTATCCATTGGGCATTTTGGAACGTACCCCCCACAGATAAGGGGGGACTACTGGACCGAGGCTTGTGGTGAGAGCTTGCTAAGCATGTCCAGGAACATTAAAAAGGCCACTGCAGCTGCATGCGGCATAATGTGTATGTGTGAGAGAGAAGCAGGAAATGAATGAGGCTGGAAAAGGCCAATGGAAGGCTTTGGATTTTAATCCAAAATCCATTAGAGGGTTGTCTTCCTTCTTAAGTAAGCATTTTCATTTGAGATAATTGTAGATTCACATGCATTTATAAGAAATGACACAAAGAGAT
>NW_011888863.1:1095459-1104783 GCF_000151845.1 Pteropus vampyrus
AGGAGAATCGATTGTGACAAGGACACTATTTTAGATAGGGTGTTCAAGAAAAAACCTCTGTGATAAAGTGACATTTAAGCAGAGACCAGATGAAGAGAGTAAGCCAGAGGGAGGAGCTTTCTGGACAGAGGGAATAACAACTACAGTGGTTCTCTCTTATTCAAGGTTTCTCTTCCTGTGGCTTCAATTACCAGTGGTCAACTACAGTCTCAAAATATTAAATAAAAAATTTCAGAAAGAAACAGTGCATAAGTTTTAAATTGCATGCTGTTCTGAGTGCCTCACTTCATCTCAACACATAGACACTGTATCATCTCACATCATAAGGGTAAATACAGGACAATACAATATCTTGAGAGACAGAGAAACATTCATAGGACTTTTCTTACAGTATAATTGTTCTAGTTTATTATTAGTTTTTGTTGTTAATCTTTACCGTGCCTAATTTATAAATTAAACTTTATCAGAGGTATATATGTATAGGAAAAAATAGCATATGTAGGGGTCAGGACTTCCCATGGTTTCAGGTATCCATTGGGCATTTTGGAACGTACCCCCCACAGATAAGGGGGGACTACTGGACCGAGGCTTGTGGTGAGAGCTTGCTAAGCATGTCCAGGAACATTAAAAAGGCCACTGCAGCTGCATGCGGCATAATGTGTATGTGTGAGAGAGAAGCAGGAAATGAATGAGGCTGGAAAAGGCCAATGGAAGGCTTTGGATTTTAATCCAAAATCCATTAGAGGGTTGTCTTCCTTCTTAAGTAAGCATTTTCATTTGAGATAATTGTAGATTCACATGCATTTATAAGAAATGACACAAAGAGATCCTGTGTTCACCCACTTCCCTCCAAAGGTAACATCTTGTAAAGCTATAGTACGATATCAAAACCAAGACAATTACATTAACACAATCAAGATACAGAACATTTCCATTACCACTGGAACTCCTCATGTTGCCTTTTTATAGCCACACTCATTTCTCTCCCACCCCACTTTCTCCTTAAAATCCAGAAACCATTACTCTTCACAATTTCTATAATTTGTCATTTCAAGAATATGGTATAAATGAAATCATAAATGCAACATAATTATCTAGAGCTCTAACCAGGTTGGTGTGTCTATCAATAGTTCATTAATTTTTATTGCTGAGTAGTGTTCTATGGTATGAATCATTTAACCATTCACTCATTGAAGGACACTGAGTCGTTTCCAGTTTGGGGTTGTTATGAATAAAGCTGCTATAAACATTTGTATACAGGTTTTTTTGTGAACATAAGTTTTCCTTTCTCTGGGATAAATGCCCAGGAGTGCAATTGCTGAATTGTATGGTAGTTGTATGTTAAGTTTTCTTTAAAAACCTGCCAAACCATTTTTGCAGAATGGCTGCACCATTTTACATCCACACCAGCAGCAGTGCATGAGTGAGTCAGTTTCTGTACATGCTTGCCAGTTTGGTGATGTTATTATTTTTATTTTAGCCATTCTGCTTTTCTCTAATGATAAATGATGTTAAATATCTTCTCATGTGCTTGTTATCTGTATATCTTCTCCCAGGAAATGTTTCTTCATGACTTTTGTCCATTTTCTAATTGAACTGTTTATTTTTATCATAGACTTTTGATAGTTTATACTCATAATACTAGTCTTTTGTCAGATGATGGTCTGCAAATATTTTCTCCCAGTCTGTAGCTTGTCTTTTCATCCTTTTAAAAAAATTTAATTTTGACAAAGTTTTAAATTTCGATAGTCTAATTTATCAATTTTTTTTCCTTTTATGGATCACGCTTTTATATAATTTCTAAAAATTATTTGCCTGGCTTGGGAAAATCCTGAAGATTTTCTACTATTTCCATAAAAGTTTTAGTTCTATGTTTTACATTTAATGTCATGATATATTTTGAGTTAAGTTTTATATAAGAAGTAAGACCTAGATCAAGGTTCTTTTTTTTTTTTTTTTTTTTTTTTTTTGCCTGTGGATGTACTATTACTCCAATATCTTTTGTTGAAAAAGCAATGTTTCTTCTATTGAATTGGTTTTGCACCTTTGTCAAAATCAGTCCTATATATTTGTGTGGGTCAATTTCTGGGTGTGCTGTTCTAATCCATTGACATGTGTCTATCTCTCTGCCAATATCACACAGTCTTGATTAATGTAGCTATATAATAAATCTTGAAATTGGGTAGATTAATTTCTCCCACTTTATTCTTCTATTTGGATTCCTTTGCCTTTCCATATAAATTTTAGAATATTCTTGCCTATATCTACAAAAAGTCTTGCTGGAATTTTAATAGGAGTTATGTTAAAACTGTATATCAATTTGGAGAAAAGTGATATCTTAACTATAGTGAGTCTTCCAGTCTATAAACATATTTATTCAGATCTTCCATCGAGTATATGTGGCTTTCGGCAAACAAGACCTATGTATGTTTTATTAAATTTATACCTAAGTATTTAATTTTTGAGTCACTGTAGATGGTATCATATTTTTAATTTTGGTGTCCAGTTGTTTATTGTTATCACATAGGAATATAATTAAATTTTGTATGTTTATCTTATATCCTACTACTTTGCTAAACTCATTTATTTGGGAAGTTTTTTTTTTAAGTTCCTTGAAATTTTAAAAGGAACAGTTTGATTTCTTCTTCTCTTATCTCTGTTTTTTAAATTAATTTTTCTTATCTTTTTGCAGTTTAGAAATTTTAGCCCAATATTGAATAAGAGTGTTGAGTGCAGACATTCTTGACTTTGCTCCCGATCTGAGAGAAAAAAAAACTCATTAAGAGTAATGTTTGCTGTAGATTTTTACGTAGTTTTTTTAATAGATGTTTTATGTCAAGTTGAGGAAGTACTATTTCTGAGGGTTATCATGAATGGGTATTGAATTTTTTTTCTGCATGAATTGATAGGATTAAATGCTGTTTCTTCTTTAGCCTATTAACATAGGGAATCACACTGATAGTTTTTCAAGTTATACCAGCCTAGCATCCCTGAAATAAATGAACAATTGGTCATGCTTTATCCTTCTTTTTTATAAATTGCTGAATTCTTTTGCTAATGTTGTGTTAAGGAGTTTTGTGTTTGTATTCATGAGGGATATTGGTCTCTAGTTTTCTATTTTTTTATACTGTCTGTCTGACTTTGGTATCTGTATAATATTACTTCCACAAAATGAGTGGTTTTCTGGAATAGACTGTGTAGTATTGGTGTTACTTCTTTAAACATTTGTTAGGATTCTTTAGTAAAGCCATCTGGAGCTGGTACTCTTTTTTGAAAGTTTTAAAATTATAGGTTCAATTTCCTCATTAGTTATTGGGATATTCGGATTATCTATTTAATACTGGGTGAGCTGTGATACTTTTTGTTTTTTAAGGACTTGGTCCATTTCATCTAAATTGTCAAATTTATGTGTGTAGCATTGTTTGTAGTATTCCCATAATACCCTTTTGAAGTCTGCAGGATCTGTAGTGATCAACTCCTTCTCATTCCCAATATTGGCAATTTGTGTCTTTTCTCTTTTTTCTTTGTTAGCCTTGCTAGAGGTTTGTCAATTTTATTGATCATTTCAAATAACTAGGTTTTAAAAATTGATTGTTTTTCTGTTTTCATTTATATTGATTTTGTTCTTAACATTACTATTTCCTTCCTTCTGCATGTTTTGATTAAATTCAGCTTTTCTTTTCTAGGATCTTTAAGTGGGAGCTTAGATTATTGATTTGAAACTTTTTCTGGTATATACATTTGGTGCTATAAACTTCCCTTTTCAGCATTTCTTACCTGTGACCCACAAATTTGGATGTTGCATTTTTATTTTCATTCAGTGCAATGTATTTTTTTTTTTATGATCCTTGAGACTTCTTTTGTGACCTATGGATTATTTACAGTGTATGCTGCTTAGTTTCCAAATGTTCAGAGATTTTCTTGTTATGTTTTTGTTATTAATTTCTAATTTGATTCCACGGTGGTCAAAGATTATATTCCATACAATTTTAATTCTTTAAATTTGTCAAGATGTGTTTTAAATTTGTCGAGATGTGTTTTCTGGTACAGGATAGTGTCTATATGTGTATATGTTCCATAGTCACATGAAAAGAATGAGTGTTTTGCTACTGCTAAGTGAAATGTCCATTATAGTCTGTTAGTTACAGATACTATTGAGTTTTCTATATCCTTGCTAATTTTGCCTCTAGTTCTCTATCAATTAATGAATAGAGGTATTGAAATCTTCAACTATATTTGTGAATTTGTCTCTCTTTTCAAATCTGTCATTTTTGCTTCATGTTATTTTGCAACTCACTAATTTAGAGCATCCACATGTAGGATCGCCTTGTATTTTTGATGGAGCAACTCTTTTATCTTTATGTAATACCCTTCTCTGTCACTGGTAATATTTTTTGCTCCAAAGTCTATTGTTGTTGATAGTAATATGACAACTCCTGCTTTGTTTTCATTAATGTTTGCATGATACATCTTTACCCATCCTTTTATTTCAACCTGCCTACATCATTATAATTGAAGAGAATTTCTTATAGACAGTATATATTGGGTTTCAATTTGTTAAATACACTCTGACAATATATCTTTTAATTGTTGTACTTAGACCACTTACATTTAATGTAATTAACAATATGCTAGGGATAAAATCTGCAATTTTTTCATTTTTTTATATTTTTTATTTCTCTGTTTTTTTCCTTCAACATTTTTTCTAATTCAATTTTGATTTATTTATAGTGTTTCTGAGTGTCTCTTTGTATAGCTTTTTTAGCAGTTGCTTTAGGTTTCACATTATATGTACATAATTTGTCATAGTCTGATGGTGTCATCATTTTACCAGTCTGAGTAAAATGTATCATGAATCATGCATGCTCTATTGAATATTTCTGCAAATTGGTGAGATTAGTACATTAAAACTTTAAACATCAGAATAAAAGTAGTTATGTGTGATATTCTTCCTGTTTCTCCCCAAACTCTCCTGCTTTCCCCATCTAGAAGTACACATGCAGTCATACGTCCACTAAAAAGAGAACTGTGAAATTAATTGAGATTAGTCAGGGGGGAAAAACCGGACTGATTTGAAACACCACAATTTCTGTCATTTGATGTACATTTTTTGAATAGACAACATTAAAGGTAATGCCTATGAGAATGTATTTTCTAATGCATTAAAGTGAACACAAAACTGAAAAGTCTTTGACATTGGGGCAAATTTTCCATTTATTTTATTTATCAAGGACCATCAGTAATTCATAGTCTGTTAAAATTACAAGAAAGTTTAACAATTACCTAGGCTATTGTTCACCTTTTCTATAAAATACATCTTAGAGATGAAGTTAACTTGAATAAGGTCATAGGCAAGAAAGTAACAGAGTTGAGCTTAGAACTGAGATCTGATGTTACTGAACTATACAATAAAAATATTAGTTTTTTTTTTAATCTGAAGAGTGTCAACAATCTGCTTAAAAATGCAGTTATGCCTCATTTCCTTAAGGAGAGCAAAATAAGAACATGGCAGATGGAACATCATAACTCTTCTACACGAGAATTTAAGCAGGACACTGGAGTTTAAACTTACCCACTTGCCAAAAGTATCAATTGATAACAAATAAATAGCCCAACCACGGATATTATTGCAGACGCTGGCCCACAAGAGGTTCCAAAAATAAAATTGTAAGAGTTAGCATGTCCTTTTTCATTGTGTATCAGTGATTTTTTTTCCCATATATTCAAGTTACCACAGACTGGCAAATTGAAGGACACTGGCGTATTTTCCACAGTATGCAGTTTTTACTCACTTTAGATGTAAAAACATTTGAGTGTGTCCAAAAGGGACTGTCCTCAATTCCCAAAATATTTTATACTCCCTGATTCATTTTGTGAAGGATCAAATCTCTAGCTTGTAGCTCTGAGTGAAAGATTTCCCCTTTTAGTCATGAATCTTCAATGATCCAAACTGTAGAAAAAATTCTTGCTCTATATCTTTCATTTATATTCACAGTCAGATACTATAATTAAATAATAGAGTTTAATTTACTTGGGCTCAAATCCATTACTTTTTTTTTCTTATTTTTACTCATCTCTTTTCTCTGAAACATATCCCAGTATTATTATTATCTTTCAGCACACAAATACATAGATCTGTGAATCTATAATGAGATCTTATTTTTTTTAGAATAGATTTTGTGTTGATTAAATGTCTAAATTGGCTCCACTTAGACGTTTTCTAAATCTGAATACCTGATGATCCTACTGAAAAAAAAAATCATTTTTAACAGCTGACCTCCTAGCCAAGTACACATATTATGTTTATTCCAGGGAAAAACTTGGTTCACAAGCTAACTTGGGTTCCTTGACCTGATGTCAACGAAGGGTGAATGTGCTAATGCTCTGCACCCAAGTGAGAATTCAAATGCTCTTCCATTCCAGCCCAGTGGGCTGGCCAAATGACAGAGCATCACACACAGAGTCATCTGCCTTCTTCTCAACCAGTGGTGCCCTGTGTGATGAGGAGGAGGGCAAGGAGTGAAGGTGCAAGCACTCTAAAAGGGAAGTATCTGACTCAGAAAGAAAAAACTAAGCTATGCAGCTGCCATTGTGTCCAACTCTTTAACCAGACAGAACTTTCACGCCCCTAGACTTTCTATTTTTTTACTAGAGGAGAGGAAGTTTGCAGAATTTGTATTCACACATCCAGTGTTATGCTCTCACCACATGCCTATGAAACTCCCTTGTCAATAGAGCATTTACCCTTGCCTTTTTCTCTTTTTCAAGATTTCTATTCCAAATCCCCAGCACACTTAGAGCAGTGATCTCAGAGGCATTTCTATAGCTGATGCAAATTATATTTCTTTGTTTGCCTCCTGGAGATGGGATAGGAAAAGAAAAGAAGTGTAAAAGCCCCAAAGTGGCAGTTAAAACCAAAACAGCCGATGAAAGCTCATGACATTTTTCACTGGTTTGCTGTGTAAATGCCCCCTGCTAATTTAGAAAAGCCTTTGTGGTTTATAACATTAAAAAGTAAAATAGACATACCCCTCTGCTGATGTACATGGACCAAAGATAAAATTGTACTTTACCAGTTAAAGAAAAGCAACGGATGAACAAGACAAACAAAAACTTATAGACACAAACAATAGTTTAGTGGTTACCAGAGGGAGAGGGGAGTCGGGGGAGGTAGATAAGGGTAAAGGTGGTCAAATATAGATTTGACTTTGAGTGGTGAACACACGATGCGATATACAGATGACATATTATTGAATTGTACACTTGAAATCTATAGAATTTTATTAACCAATGTCACCTCAGTAAATAAATTTTAAAAAAATCAGTTGGTGAATAGCCCAAATATCTTCAATATAGACAATGAATTCTTAATAGGAATCCAATTTTCATTACTTATAGGCCAAATTTCACCATAAAAAGACTTGTTCCCCTTTCCGGTCACAGTAGTATCATGGTTTAAATGTAAACTATAAGATAACTGACATCTAATTTAGATAAGACAGTACATAATATTTTAATGCTTTTCACAACACGAAGCCATTATTCCTGATTACAAGCAAAAATCCCAAGAATACGCCAAAATCTATATTCTAAAAGTAAAAAATGATCCCAAATTAACCCCTCAGCCAAAATACTAAAGACTGAATGGATAAAGAAAGTAAGAACTACATACCAAGCCACGGATTAGGCTGGTAAACTTTGTTTCATCCTACAGCTCGTACCCCCAGCTGAAGGTACAGAGTAAAACAGTATTCAAGCCTCCTCTACAAATAAGATCAAATTGCTGGTCCTCGTATTAGTGTCATAGACAGTTCAACCCATCTTGAGTACTATGTCAAATTAAATAAACATATCGTTGAGCAATATCTGCAACGTACTTTGTTAGATGATGTGGAAAAAAACAAAGTCATTAAAACTTATTAATAAAGAAGCTGTGATCTAACTACTTCAAAGTTGGAAAAGTCATTAGTAGAAGTAAAATGAGGAATGCATTCCAGAATGTTAGGAGAGGGGTTGTTACCACAAAATATATGTTTGTGTATTAATTAAAAAAAAAAAAATTAAATGGCACTAAAATACAATAATGTCAAAAATTATAGAAAACTCATCTTAGACATCTGAAATTCTTGGGTCAGACGGAGAAGAATGGGAAGACTTGACGCTGCAGTGAAACAGTGGGTGGTCTCTCCGAGGTACTAAGGGCAGGAAGAACCTGAAGAACAGGGCCTGGTGGCAGGCCTAAGCAAGAACAGGGCAGGCTCTGGATTTTGGAAGGAGCCAGAGATAACAGAACTCATACCCTTTCATCTCAGGAGCTCTAAGAATCAGAGCTTCAGCTCAGTTTATTCTATTCCTCCCCGGCCCCCCACCCCCCCGGGCTGGTCAAGTGACAAATATTGGATTAGCCCATGTAAAATACTCATGAATCTCCACCTTATGCCCCAGTCACCTCCAAAGACAATGGAAGGAGATTTCAGTGGCCTCTCCTCTGCAAATATATCTACGCTGACAATATCTGAAATTTCTTTGCCACAAAAAGTTATGAAAGTATTCAAATACAAAGATCTGAATTAAAAAAAAAAAAAACAAGGTGACTGAAACAGCTTTTGGAAAGAAAATTCAGTCACTCAACTAGCATGTAATAATGTCAAATAAGGGTTCATTTCCTGATTTGGTAAAAAAAAAAAAATGAGATTATATAAGGAAGTAGAAGCACTGAGAATATGAAGAGGACTGCTACTGAAGATTCAGAAATAAGATCCATTCAGTGGAGGCTATTTTTATTTTGAGCACCGATACTCATATACAATTTAATAAAAACACTACAATTATAGCAAAAATGGTTACTAACATAAACTTTAGAATTTACTCTGGATTGAATCTTTCTGTCTGGGAGATCTTATGCAAGTTATTTAATCTCTAAGTCCAGGTCTTATCAATAAATTAGAAATAATACTTACCAGAGCAATTGTTATTCAGGATCTCATTGAAAAATCATAATGTCCTCTTTGCAAAGTTCATGGTTCAAACAGGGTTGGTGGCCACCCACTCTTGTACTTTAGGAATGACTACTCAGGCTTGTGTAATCTTTGACCAGTTCTGGGAAGCTATGTGGGGATCTCCATCACCACAGTAGCTAATGTAAAGATCTCCTCTCTCCCCCATCTCCTTTTCTCTCTTCTCCTCCCATATCTCTCTGTGATTGAGGTTACTGAGAACCATTCAAACATAAAAAAGTCAACAAAGTGGAAAGCAAAGCTAAGACATGGGATGACAGAGTGAGAGATAGATGCCTAGTGATATTAAAGGTTAGAGTACCACTAT
>NW_011888863.1:1104833-1133441 GCF_000151845.1 Pteropus vampyrus
ATTATAGAAAACTCATCTTAGACATCTGAAATTCTTGGGTCAGACGGAGAAGAATGGGAAGACTTGACGCTGCAGTGAAACAGTGGGTGGTCTCTCCGAGGTACTAAGGGCAGGAAGAACCTGAAGAACAGGGCCTGGTGGCAGGCCTAAGCAAGAACAGGGCAGGCTCTGGATTTTGGAAGGAGCCAGAGATAACAGAACTCATACACTTTCATCTCAGGAGCTCTAAGAATCAGAGCTTCAGCTCAGTTTAATTCTATTCCTCCCCGGCCCCCCACCCCCCCGGGCTGGTCAAGTGACAAATATTGGATTAGCCCATGTAAAATACTCATGAATCTCCACCTTATGCCCCAGTCACCTCCAAAGACAATGGAAGGAGATTTCAGTGGCCTCTCCTCTGCAAATATATCTACGCTGACAATATCTGAAATTTCTTTGCCACAAAAAGTTATGAAAGTATTCAAATACAAAGATCTGAATTAAAAAAAAAAAAAACAAGGTGACTGAAACAGCTTTTGGAAAGAAAATTCAGTCACTCAACTAGCATGTAATAATGTCAAATAAGGGTTCATTTCCTGATTTGGTAAAAAAAAAAAAATGAGATTATATAAGGAAGTAGAAGCACTGAGAATATGAAGAGGACTGCTACTGAAGATTCAGAAATAAGATCCATTCAGTGGAGGCTATTTTTATTTTGAGCACCGATACTCATATACAATTTAATAAAAACACTACAATTATAGCAAAAATGGTTACTAACATAAACTTTAGAATTTACTCTGGATTGAATCTTTCTGTCTGGGAGATCTTATGCAAGTTATTTAATCTCTAAGTCCAGGTCTTATCAATAAATTAGAAATAATACTTACCAGAGCAATTGTTATTCAGGATCTCATTGAAAAATCATAATGTCCTCTTTGCAAAGTTCATGGTTCAAACAGGGTTGGTGGCCACCCACTCTTGTACTTTAGGAATGACTACTCAGGCTTGTGTAATCTTTGACCAGTTCTGGGAAGCTATGTGGGGATCTCCATCACCACAGTAGCTAATGTAAAGATCTCCTCTCTCCCCCATCTCCTTTTCTCTCTTCTCCTCCCATATCTCTCTGTGATTGAGGTTACTGAGAACCATTCAAACATAAAAAAGTCAACAAAGTGGAAAGCAAAGCTAAGACATGGGATGACAGAGTGAGAGATAGATGCCTAGTGATATTAAAGGTTAGAGTACCACTATATTACCTTTTTCTCTTAGAGTACCACTCTATCACTTTTCTTGCTTCAACTATTTTGAGAGAAGTTTGTCTAATCAACTACATGGAGTTTTTGTTGTTGTTGTAGTTTTTGTTGTTGTTGTTGTTTTTGTTTTTGTGTTTTTTTATGTATATGTGAAGAAGAAATGAGATAATGCCCATAAAGCATTTGTTAGTTTGTTGGGCATATAGCAAACACTTAATAAATGTGAGCTATTTTTTATGTCCAGAATGAGAGATTCTTTAAACTTCCCTTTCCAAGATGACTACACACACACACACACAAAAAATTTCCCCCTGGGACTCATTAAGATATCAAGGATTTCTACTTTCAAGAGTTATAATCAATAATAGAAGGTGTTAATAATAGCTCAAAGACATAGATTAGAAAAAGTCTCAAAAGGCAACACATGATTTGACCAACAAATGAACTGAATAAAAAATAATATTAAAAGTCATCAGAGGAAAGAGAAAGAAAAGCCCCTTGCACTGGGCCAGTCACCAAAAGGCTTCATAGACATAGTATTTTAGCTGGGTTTCAAGGAATGGCAAAGATCTAGAAAGTTGGAGGGATGAGCAGACGATATTCCAGGCATGGGTCTAGAAAAACATGGGTGGTGGTGCTAAGCCCAGGACACTCCTTGAACTAAAACAGAGGGATTGTATGGAGAAGTCATGGCAGGATGGTGAATACATAGTTCAATGCAGATGACAGTTCTTAAAAACAAGTTTCATCACATTTCACAGAAGTTGATTTTCACTGAGCTCATCTAGAGATACAAAGGGATGACGGGTTGCTCATGCAATTCATACTTGGAGAAATTTTAAAAATAATAAAAACCAGAAGAATAGTTTGAAACATTTTAATAACCAAACCACACGTCTTTGGATACATTATATCATATTGTCTTTTTTCTTACTCCAACTGTAATTGCTCATTATTTCACTCATATTCTAAAGCTAAACAAATGAATATATACACACACACACACACACACACACACACACATATATATGAATAAGTCCTAAGGCACGATGTAATGGATATTACATTATATATAATAGATATATTTTAATAGATATATTATATTATATATAATAGACATATAATAGATATAAGTATATCTATTAAATATAATAGATATATTCTCTTTTGAATATCCCCTGCTCAGCATGTAAAAGTTGTGCAGTTTGAGAAAATGAGCTCACCTTCTGGGATGGATCTTGCTGAATTTAAGACAACCATGGTAATTCTATCTTTCTTGCCAGTGTTTGGTAAATCCAGGCCTATGCTAATCTGTAAGGAAATACCTCTGGAACCATGATTCGGGTCCAGGAATAGGCATATGGCACTACGTGAACCAATAAAACATGCATGAGATTTGCATCTGTGAAAACATTTCCTCATTGTTAAGAGAGAGCCACCAAAAGAGATGGTCTCCTCAAACTCTATGGTTGTCAGATCTGGAACTGCAGATGCAATCAGCTTTCAAATTTAAGAATAAATCTGACATACAGAGTTGTGGAGAGAAGAGCTCAAGGAATTACAGAGATAAGATGCTGAAAGCACTAAATAAAGCCCAATAATCTGCCCTAACTCTAATGTCTGGGTATTTGAGATATTACCTTTCTTTATGATTAAATCTGGTTGGACTTTTTTCAAAAACTACCCTAATTTCTTTTAAAAATATTCTAATGACCCAGTACAATCATGTATCATTTGCAAATGGCTGTGATCCAATAATACAGCTAATTTCATGGCCCTCTGGTTAGTCTTAGAGCCTCTGGAAGACTCTAAAAAGTGGGAAGCAGGACAGGTAAACAGTGGAATGGAGGACCCATATATATCTAAAAACCCCAGTCCAGGTGATCTAATTCAGATAAGCAAGCACCATCTTCTGAAAAGGTGAAGTAGTCAGCTGTTAAAGTCACCCAGATTGGTCCAGGCATTCCTGTCAAATGAGGGTACTTCAAAATTATACCTAACCAAGGTTCTATTAAACACAAAATCTTTATACCCCATAACTTCACCCTTCTTCTTTCCTCCTACCCAGCTGCTAGTAAGTGTAGGGGCATTTTATTCCCCAGTCATATTAGTTTAAAGAATTTCTTAGAGATGAGGCCCAGCCTGAAAAGGGTTTTCTGAACAAGCAAATTATAGACTCTGTAACTTTCTATGTTTCATTGCCAAACAGTGCTTTGGGGCGTAATCTCTAGGAGCACAATTAACCATTTAGGCCAACTATGACACAGAATATATTAGTTCAGTAAAATTATGATAATTGTGCTAGTGTTTACTCCCTTAATTTTTCCAAAAAATAATTTTTTAATGTTTAACTACAGAAATGTATAAGTAATAATAATGTATATGACCACTAATGAGGGAATTACTGCAGCTGATAGACATTGGTAAATGGTGATCAGATAAAACAATCATGCAAAAAAAATAAAAATAGAACTCTAGACATAAGAGGCTGTAAAGATAGTAACGGTTAGTAGATTTGATCACCACTAATCAAAAGAGAACCAAATATGAAAATAAACTGTGAAAGACTGCCCATACTACTAAAACAAAGAAATACTAAGATCAGAAACATTTTAAATGTACACATTTTTGTTGATAGGTAGAAGATGATGCTCTTCCACAGATGAAATGTAGTTCTCTAAAAACATTACTAAAACTTCTTCTAGACCTCACTCACATACATTAGGACAACTTTAAATGCCTTTGTATGACATAAAATTTGATAGCTTAAAAGTAAAATTAGAGGTGAAAAATCAAAGCACATAAAATAACACTGTCTAGTTAGGCCTATGAATAGTGACCAAGCCAACAGCAATAAACATACAAAGTGTTCAGAAAATAAGGCTTCTTGGATAAGTGGATGGGGACAGGATATATACAAAATGCCCCGAGAACATCTTGACATACTAGATACCAAGCAAGCTATCAAAGATGTCTACAGTTATGTCAAAAGTACTCAGGAGCCGATTTGAAGAGGTTTCCATTGGTCAATGATGAAACAATTTGAGCTTAAAAATGATAAGAATTGCAAAAGACCAAACTAATCAAATATGCTTAAATTCACGATTTCATGATGACATTTAAAAGAAATTATTTGGTTACTTTCTGAGGATGACAGTAAGCTATTTCACCTAAATGGTAAAATAATTCCCCTCCAGGTCAAATACACCCCAGTTCTCCTCTTGTTTGCTACCCCAAAAGCTAAATAAGATACAAACTTTTGTTACTGGCTTAACTTCTATTAGCTTTGTTTAATATTCTGCTTTGTTGAAAAAGATAATTGGGCATTCATTACACTAAAAGTGTGCTCTCTTTTCTTTGTAGATCCTATCAGAATGAGTTAAAGAATGTACTGCTTCTAATGTTTCCTTCTTTTGCAAACAGAATAACCTCCTTTCCAACCTGAAGAAACTGTTAGCTGCATTTAATGTCACCAACCCTTATCAAACCTGGCCAAAGGGTATTCTTCTGTGATGTTTATCATTATTGCAGGTTGGTCACAGCTACAATTTAAAAGCTCTCTGTAACCACATCTGTAAAGGCTGACTGCATAGCTACCTTAGTCAAGGGAAAATCTGTTCCATAAAATCCAAGAAAAGCAAGGTCCATGGAAGTCTAAACAAGTGGGTGCATCAATGAATAGGAGGAAAATGCTCATTGTTTTAACGAAAAACATTACAATCCTTACTATCCTTGCTAACGAAAAACATCCTTTCACCACACATTATGAGTGATACTTCATATTTCAAAGGTATTATTCTCAATAAGTGGAAGAAATCAATATTGGATATAATAAATATTACTAGTATCAAGTAATATCTGATTCTCCCCTACACGTTCCACTCCAATGAAATTAGGAATGACCATATGATTAGTCCTAGCAAAGAAATATGAGATGTGATGTTTGTCACTCTGTAATAAGGCATTTAATTGCTAGTGCTCCACTCTCCAGCCCTCTCTTTCCTGTCCTGGGAAGCAGGTATATATGGAGGCATCATGAAATCAAAGTCTGGAAAGCTAAACTAACATATGGCAGATAGATGGCCTGCTCAATTACCTAAACTCACAACAGAGCTTGGAAATGAGATTTTAGGGATGTTTACAACACCAGCATGACATATCCTAACCCAAGTGATGTTCTAGAATTCTGCATTTTTCCCAAATATACTTTCCATGGTGATCTAACAAAAACTACCAGCCAGCATATGTTAATTTGTTGATACCAACCAAATTAGTCGGATTATGGAAATATAAGGATTTAGAATACTTTCAGGATTGTGAATTATTTGAAAATGTTAACTATGTTTGATAAATCATGCCTAATAACAATAAAATGGCAACTTTGTGCTCACATAAATAGAAATTTATTCTAATATTTCTCTACTGAACAATGACATAGATATAATGTGTAGTAGCCACTCTGAGTCTAGCTCTACCTTAAGAACTATGAAAGGACATAAGATAAAAAGCAGTTGTTGATGACATTTATAGTCTCTTAAATTTCAACTGCTTCGGAAATAAACTGAGAAAGCTTATATTTTCTTGACCTCCAAATGCTTGAAACAAAAAGTACTTAGTAAATGAAATCTGTCTTTCATGATTTCCTCAAATCTACTTGCTCTGATTAACCTCGTAGATGTTATCAAAGAGTATCAAAACTACAGAAAGTCTGTTGTGAGATCTCAATAAGGCTCAATCTAAGACTTTTGTTTGATGCTTTCTCCAAGTAGAAATACTAAAAAACTTTTAAAGTGGAACTTTGTACCTTTCCTTATACAGAGAGCATTTCATATAGCAAGCAGTATGTAAAAATCACACAACATTCCCAGGAAATACAATCACCTTTTACCCAAAGCCTCAGGAATCAACAGTTTGAAATATCATTTTCTGCTGAACACACAGGTATTTATTTACCTGGGTCATGAAGTAAAATGGCAATTGCTCCAAATATTTCTATGCATTTGATGGGTGCCATAGGAGCGTAAATGGACATGGTGAAATCTCTTCCTCAGCCACAAAAGTATCCTAGGAGGTCTGCTAGCCCAAAATGACCTGGTGGCTTTTGAGATGCATAGGTACCATGTGAAACTACACAATAATGATAGAGCTGCATGGAAAATAGAGATAAGAGCTCTAGCATGCATCTTTGGCAGAAAAATTCAAACATTTCTTTTAAAAAAAGACAGTGGGCAATAATTATACAGTACAATTATTCCTTTGGGTTCCACAAAGAGCTGAAAAAACATAAAATCACCAGCTACCAATCTGCTACCTGTGGCAGCTGAAAAATATTATAGTGAAATTTTAGTGAAATTAGGGCAAATAGTGAAATGAGCATGTCCAAATTGTTTAGAACAGGATCTTTAGTCTAAGGAGAATTGACAGCATAGCTTTAAGAACAGATAAAGAACTGCCTTAAGGATCTGTCTTGCTTCCTTACTTTTTAAAGTAATACCTTCATTTGCATAGTAATAACCCAATTATTGTAAGATTAGGTGACAGGAATCTCATTATTGCTATTTCCACAAAACAGTCAATATTCTATTCAATATCTTTTAATGTTATGTACCTTAAAACATAATTATTTCAATATACCCTCATTCATCTTTAATGTAATTTTCTTTTTAAAAAAAAATGTGCTATAATTGTTGGTTTTGGGGGCTATATTAGTGTTTAAACAAGCACTTTTCCCTTCAGGCTGCTATGAGAACAAGCAGAAGCAACCAACAGCTTGGAGACATTTATGCCCCCTTCACAAATAAGTCCACCAAAAGACCAAAAGCACAAACATTGCTGAAAATCTGTTGTAATAACCTACATACTTTTCCTAACACTGTAGTTTCTTCTCTTTCTCTTTCACTTCATGCTCCATAAAAGATGCTTCCATAATGAATTTTGGTCTAAGGCAACTTCGAAAGTGTTAGCAAATACATTCTGTTAAATTTCAAATTGTATAATCTGGGTTCCTTTTTTTTCTTTGTGTTTTTTTTTCCCCCCAGACCACATTGTAGTCCAAAAAAGAAAGAAAAAAAAAAAACATCCGAGACAGCTGACATACTGGGGAGACCATCTGCCTGCCATAGGTTTACCTGCCATAGGCTTTTACAGTTTCAATTACAAGATAATCAGTACAATAAGTGGCTGGTTATCAGATTAACAGTGATAAAAAAGCAAGAAAAATAGAGGGGAGAGAGAGAGGACTGTCTACATTAAGAGACTACAGAGCCATACATGCTATTACTTCAAAATGATATCAAAATTAATGTACAGTGAAAATAGCAGTTAGATTTTATCATGAGAGGAAGTAATATCAAAGGGCTGTGGTTTGGAATCTGGAGTTAACACTCCTTGACTGTGGCCTTACTAACAACATATTCTTCAGGATGTTAATTTTCTAGACTTTGTCAATGAACAGTCATTATTCATGAGTAAAACAATTAATTTATAGAAAGAAGCAGTGTGTCCCACAGTCAACAACGACTAAGTTTTCTCGAGATGTAAACTTCATCAATCATTAACATGATTCATTTGTATTTTTTACACATTCTAATGCCCAGATTCTCAACAGGCATGAGATGCTCCTGAGAGCCCGCCTAACCACAATCTCACTATTGCACACCTAAACCATCAAACCACACTCCACAATTCAAATTCTTGACCTTGAATGAAATATCAAGGCTGGCCCAACGCCTTTTGCTAGCTTAATGAATTTTAGGAGATATTAACTCTGTATTTTGTCATTTTTTACAAAATGGAAACCACCATTCTTTAAAGTGAGTTTAGTAGCTACAGACAATTCCCACCCCATACCTCCAGACAGAAAATGCATAAGCAAATTTCCAATTTTCTTAAGACTTTACTGGAATTAAGTTGTGTGGTTTATCTTTTTCAAGTCGCTGGGATGCTCCTCAGTAACTACTCATAGCAACAAGGACATGAGTCAGATATTTCATACCACTCCCCCTCCCATCCCCTTATTGAAGAATAAAGTTATAGGGCACATTTCGAGTCAAGATCATCAGTCTCAGCTTATGGTTAAGGTAGAACTAGAATTCAGTTCTCCAAACTCCATTCCAGAGCTCTTTCTATTTCCTCTCTCACGTCATTTAAATTCCAGACATAATGGGAAGAATGGCAACTAGGTGGCATTGATTTGAGTGCAATTATGTTTTTATCCCTCAGTGAGGAATACCATCAAAAAAATGGCCATTCGACAAAACAAAACAAAAAACAAAGAACAATAATTAAAGTCATCACTATATACTAGGTAGGTATCAGAAAATGTATTGTTTTATATTAAATATCAGAACCCTCATTCACTGTTGAAAAGCTGAAGTCTGAGAGGTTTAGAGAATTGCTCGAGATCACAGAATAACAAGTTCCAGAGTCAGGATTCAAAACCACCTCTGCCTTAGAAAGTATGTAAGTTGCTGTTATAAAAATAAAGATTTCATACACAATTTACTTTGCTTTTGACACATACTTTCATAATCATGTTTGCCGAACACTCCAGACACCCTCCCATGATGAAGACAGATTCTATAGGATGAGAGTGACCCCAGACAATTCAGAATCTCCAATACGCCAGTCTCATGTCGCCTTTTTGGGGGGCATGATATTCCCTTTTACTGTAATGCCCTCACCTTCTTCTATTGCCCTTCGTTATTTCTCTACTAAACTCAATCATGCCTAAAAATCCTGGTCACTCATTACCTCTTCTGTGAAGACTTGCCCTACAATCCAGCATCTTCCAGAAGAGTTCATCTTCCCTTCCTCTGCTCCTTCTGAACATTTAAACTATATATTCAGTTATCGAATGTAATTATTATTTTATATGCCATCTCCCCTGAGGAAATTTCCTTGAGGACTGGGTTTAATTCCTCTTGGTATCAGCAGTACCTATTAGCAATACACCTGAAACAGAAGTGTTGTTTTATAAATGTTCAACTTATTGAACTAAAGATATCTATCAGAATTCACTTATAGCAATTTTCACATTCTATCTTGTGTGATAAACTTCTGCTTATACATTTTCTATACAAGAAATAGTTCATATCTCATTCCCCTCAGCACACCAAAAAGAGTGTCTTATACATAATAGGTGTTCCAGAAATGTTCGTAGATTTTAATTGCTTACAGGATTCAAAAGAGAGAGAGAAGAGAAAAGGCAAATAACTAAAATCTTATAGATTGCTTTAAACCTAGTTGAGAGTAACAGCAAATTTCTCCCTTCTTGAGTCACCTTCAAAGCATGAGATTTTATCATATGAGAGTGTAGAATAAGTGCACTGTAGTTAAAAACTCGATGACTGAGTCCATGGCTAAAATGCTACTTTTCATGAGGATTAATTGAGTGTAATATTTTATCTGTTTCTATTCAGCATATGTACTGTATATCTGCTATGCATCCGAGGACAGCTGCCATTCTATTTACAGCATTATCTAAAAATGGCAACATTAAATCCATCTTCCATCTCTTTGAGATCTTTTTCAACCACAGAATCATCTCAGATGTTCTGCTTTTAGAGCAAAATATATGAGGTGTGAATGTGTGTAACAGTAAAAGACTAACAGGCAGAAATCCACAATGGTGGAATTATCCACCCGGGGTTGATAAAACAGTCCTCCTTTTCCCATCATAAGAAAAGCTAGGACAAGGAAACTAGAAAACATCAGGGGGCAAATTAAAAAGGTAGAAAACTCTGCCCTTACACCCCTATCAGGAGTCTAAGAGCCTAAATATTGATTTTTCAGGGCTTTGTTGCTGACAGAAAAGGTTTTGTGCAGACTGAAAAACAAACAGTAGAGGTGTGTGCTTATAAACTCTTCAAATACTGTATTACATTCCAGAATTTTTTTGAGAAAGTTAAAATTAATCTTTCAGGTATTTTGTGGGGCGGGGGGTGGAGGGAGCTGTGACTAGCTAATAATTTAACTCTTCATATTATACATCTTAACACAAATCCTCCATTAACTTCACTGACAGCTATTGTCAGAAGATGCAAAAATCTTAAAGGTGTAAAATGCAAAAATTTTACACAAGAACATATAATACTGATCATCCTGACCAATCTGAACAACTTGGGAAAGTACACACTTTTAATCGCTCGTCTACTCAAAACTTCAGACACAAACTCTTCTGTCTTTACCAAGCTTCAATTCCATGTACAATATAACAGTAAAAGACTAACATGGACTCAATGTGGCAACTAGACATAAAAGAACAAAAGAGCACTACTTTCATGGTGAGAATCAATTAGACATGGAAAAAAATTAAAAGTTCATTTAAATTCTTCCTTTAAAAAGCTAATTGCTCTTCATGTCATTGTTCTTATAAATAAATATTGAAGCCATCATTCTAAAAGTATTTTGCAACTTGGGGAAGCAGTTCAGTGACCTAGTTAACATTGGAGGTGGGGTGAGGCAGTGGAGCCAGAGTACCTGGGTTCAAATACCAGTGCTACCGTTTACTAGCTATGTGACCTTGGACAAGATATCCTTCTGTGCCTTATTCATGCAGTCTTGAGGGATAATTGAGTTAGTGTGTATAAAGTTGGAATACTACATGCCATGTAGTGAGAAAGATGTTACTTATTTTTATTTTTAGAGTAGTCTCTGACATTTACTAAATGCTCAAAACTTAAAGATAAATTAATTGGTTTCAACATTTTTCAAATAGGGACAAACCCAAGGAAGACAGATAGAAGAAGCTCTTCTGTAAAAGAAATTACAAGAATATATTCATTAGGTGTTGCTTTTTAAACTATTTTCTTGGAACAAAATACTTGTATGTAAATTTTACATGGGCACAAAACCCCCCATTTCAAAATTTGAGTCTTTAGAAAGACATTTTTTTTTTTTAGATTATCCAACATGTTCTTTACAACATTTAGGACAGGTAAATACACAAACATTTTTCTGTCAACCTCTAAACTATTTTTATTTGAGTAAACAAATAAAAAGAGCTAAAGAATTATAAGAATAACATCCAGTACAACAGGTTACATATATATATTCAGTTTGACAAATGACAACTCAATAAAGGAGACAAGTACCATGAGACACTCATACCCTTTATCTGCCATTGGTATTTTCACCTATTCCACAAGTTAGGTCAAGTGAAACTGAAATTACTAGTTATCAAATTTTCACTAATATGAAATATAAATTTTTAAAGAGAAATCAATGTTATTCTAAAAAGCCAGATCCATTAACACAAGTTTTTTACCATATGTTTTACTCTAAAATTTACATTATCATCATTCATCAAATTATTTTTGGAAATCTTGGAGGAGCAATTTAAGTACATACCAAGAGTCAATTTGAAACATGAGCTAAAAGAGAACTGAAAGTGGAAAATACATGTTATGCCTCTTTAAAGAAAACCTAAAGTATAATTTCTGCAAAATGCCAAAATCATCAAATCATTCATGTTATTAATCTTGGGTGTTTGCTGACTGGCAAGGCTTCTAGGAAGTCTGTCTCTAAAGGTCTATAAAGCTTTCAAAATATAGTTATGAAAAGTGGTAAATCCACATTTTTATTACCACTAAGACAGGAAGGTATATTTTCAAAAACTAGTATAAAAATTTATCCACAACATAATTATTTAATAAGGAAATTCTAAATGTATATGTATGATATTTATGTGTATGTGTACTTAATATGTAAAAACACTAAACCTGAGTATCAATAAAATTAAAACAAATATCCACAAAGATGAAGAAGAAAAAAATGATCACATACACATATATAGAGTTAGGATCTTTTGCCGAAGAAACAATGTGCTTCATTACAAAGATCCCAGTCTTAGGAGTTAAGGGATCATTCTCTGACTGTATCGCAATTCTCCTTATTGATCCATTGGCAACTACATTTCTGAGGCTTGATTTTTTATTTGGATTACAGAGGTCACTCTTGCATGTAACTTATTTTCAAGGACCACTCATATAATAAAACTTCTTAAATTTTCTCCTTTCTTAGCCATTAGCAGTAACTTTATTATTTATTCCAAGATATTGGATAAGATGGTAGAGTCCAGGTTCTGCCATCAATCAGCTTATTCCCCATTTCTGAGCCTCAAATCTGCTCACTTTTGCAAGTAGAAAGTTGAACTGGATTATATCTGAGGTCTCTCTATACCTGAAATTTTTATAATTAAGTTGTACTTTTCCATATAGGAATTTAACCAAAATTCACTTTTACTGCAGAACAGATGGTCAAAATGTGTTCTCCATCCTATAGAAAAGCAAATACAAAGCAAAAGGTTATCATAGTGTTTTTTAAGAAAGATTTCATATTCATTGGTCATCTACTAGAGACCAGGCAGTGTGCATCTATCTCTATCTATAAATCTATATTTTTAGATTTCAGAGGATGAAACAGAGAGTCAGAGAGATTATTCAATATACCAAAGATTGTAGAGCTAGTAAATGGTAAAGCTGGGGTTCAAACTCAGACCTTTCTGACTATGAGGCTGCATACTTCCCATCTCAGTAACAAGTTTATTAAGAACCATGGTAATTGAGAGGCAACTCTATTGCTATCTATTAAATAGTCCAATGCTAAAGTCTCCATCACTCTCTACATTTCTTATACAAGTTCTATCTCTTGCTTGGTACCCAAGAAAGGAGTTTTTATCTTTAACAAGAAAGTAAAATTTAAGAACTCCACACAAGCTGCTGATGGTTGGCTAGAGAAGCTGAAATTAAGTAAGTGAGTTGGTAGTTAATAATGCATTTCTTGATGATAATGGTGCCTCTTGAAAATTCATCAGAGAGGTAGTGGGCTTTGGTGACCATACTCAAGCAGGGAGAAGAAACAGAACAATGCTCTTTATAGGGCTCTTCTAATAGGACTTAAGAATCTTCTCTCTGAATCATTCTACTCTTCCCACTTGGGTTAGGGTTTCATCAGAGCCTCGTGGCAGGATTACCCAATCTCAGGAATCTCAAAAATTGGCAGATGGAGAACATTGAGCAAGCAGGCACATTTAGTGTGACATCTTACTATATATATTCTAAATGTCCTCACTGTACTGAGTTGTAGTTTTCAGCACAGACTAGAGCCCAAAGATGTGGATTTAAATTTTGGTTCTGCCAATTGCTAGTGCTAAGAGTTTGGTCAAAATAATAAATTTCTCTATGCTTAAGGTTCTTGTCCATTAAAGATGGATACTGCTAGGAAGCTTATGGAAATGTTATGAGTCAAATAATATATGTGAAGCATATATGTGAAGCACTGAGCACAGTGCCTGTCACATTAGAAGCCCCCAATAAATTAGCTGTTATTATTATTATCTAAAAGCAATAGACTATGAGAATTCACATTTTTTATAGCAATCCTGATGACAGGATACTTTTCCTAGTAGTAATTTTCTGACGTGGTATAAAAAAGTTACACTTGAGCAAAATCTAGGATATGCACAACATTTTGTTAAAAAGAGAAAAAATATATATACACATACACACTGTCTGGTTTGATTATTATTTAAAAAAAAAAAAAGATTTATACTTTAAAATAAAAGCCTGGAAGTTTTATATGCATTTAACAGTGGTTACTTGTGAATAAAATTTCACTTGCTTCTTTTTTGGTCACTAGTGTTCTCTAAACTTTCTATAATGATCATGTATTTTGTAATAAATAAAATGTCTCATTTGTAATTTCTTAAAATAAGGACTATATTCATGCTTCAAAAATTAAAATAGAATAAAAACAATCTATATGAAGACAGAATGTTAGGTAGTAAAATATCAGAAATTAGTGACTTGTCATAATTTTATGACATAACCGTATAAGCAAAAGGAGGGCAGAAATTCGAGGTGTTGTTCTCAGATGGTTAAAATCATACTTAAGCCTTTGTCTTAAGCAATGTAGATGATAAAGCAACACTAACACTAAATATTTCGAATATCCTGGACAAATCTATAATGCTTTTTAATATTCAACATATATTTGTTTCTAATAATCCACATGGGTGAAATATTACACTCATCTTTTAGCACCAAAACATACACTATTTGGTTTGTAGCATATACTCGCATGTGGCTTATTATCTATTCAAAGAAGTTGGCCACAGTGAAATGTAATGTTGCTACAAAAATGAATTGGAAAAATTCATTTTACTAGAATTGTCAGTTAGATTGAAGAAAAGGTAATATTATGTGAACCTCTGAAACATGCTTCTTGAAGCAGTCAACCAGTGATATTCTTTTTGATGAAAGGAGTGGAAGTTAACGTGATCAGAGCACCCACTTAACTGAAGATGAACTTTATCTCAATTTGGTCACTACAGGGTACTAAACAGGGCTTGGAGCAACATTAAATGCTTCTTGATTGTTGGCAAGATGTAAATTAAATTTTAATTTAATTTAAATTTTGGAGCGACAGCATTGAGAATGGTAAAAAGAGAATGGATACAAAAATATCATAAGGGAAATACCCAATTTGTGATCTTTATGGGTCATAAAGTTTGAGATACGCAGTGAGAGATCAGAACTCTGGAAGAGCTACTGGTACCTATGAACATAGAAGTGATCATAGATGCCATGAGAATGAATGGAATTGACCAGAAAAAAAAAAATACACACACACACAGACACACACACACACACACACACACACACACACACACACACACACACAATGAGAAGGGAACCAGGCTTGAGCTCTGGGGAAAGGAGACATTATTGATGGGTCAGAAACAAAGGGACCAGCAACAGCGACTCAGAAAAAAATGCTCAGGTAGACAGAAAAGTACCAGGAGAGAGCAGTGTCTCAGAAGAAGAGAGAGGGGATTTCTAGAAGATGTGAATCACAATGTCAAACACTCAGAAAGATCAAGTCAGCTAGGGCTGCAAAGAGGTCACAGGATTTGCAGATTAAAGAGTCACCTTTGCCCCAGTGACCTTTGCTGGGGCAGTAAAAATGACATAGTATGAGTGGAATGGTGATCACAGTAGGGAGGGAGAGAAAGGAAGAAAATGAGGAAAATAATGTAGAGAATGGATTACCTTCAAGGCGCTAGGAGAAAGAGTTCAATGGCATTGTTTGAATTTTTTTGAGCTTTGTAAATTTTACAAATTGGCTCTTCTAAGAGGGAAGCCTCCCTCTCTGTCCCACCAAATTCTCTATTGAAATCTAAAAAAAAGCTCAGCTATTACTGCCAGTACTTCCTGTACATCTGCAATCACCAGAGTGACCCCTCCCTTCTCTACACTGTCCCTCAACCAACTAATGGAGTTGTATTTTTTGCTTGCATTTTTTCTCTCCTGCTCTCTCCTCGTGAAAGAACACCTTCTCCTTTTGGAAGATACATTCCAAGTAATTTGCTTTGAACTAGCCACCTCCACCCCAAAAGAGGGAGGTTTTTAAATCAAGGGAGGTAGTTAACCAAGGGCAGCTCAGTGGAAGCACTCCATCTCCCTGGGCACAGTGATTGATTCAGAAAAGGCAGAGACTCTATAGTGGGCCAGTCACAAGAAACCTCCTGGGTTTATCAGGAGAAAAAACAAAACAAAACAAAAAGAACCCCAAATATGCACTCTTTTCTCTGGATATACTAGTTAAAAGAGTGGCCTAGCCTAGAGCTACTTCTGTAAGAAGAAAGCTACCTGCGCATGAAGCTGATACAGAGATGAACAGAGCAGAGTAATGGGAAGAGGGAAGTGTACCCTGACAATTAGTTGTGCCGGAAGTAAGTATCATTCTTTGCATTTTCTAGTTATATGAGCCTCTTTGCCTAAGTTATTTCAAATTGGGTCTTTATTATTCGCAATGAAAGATTTCTAATACCATTCACATCTCACTAATCACATGCTTCTGAATACTGCAGTAGTCTCTACTAATGAAATCGCTCTACTCCACTGGATTATCCCTTTCTTGAGGGCAGGAAAGATATATGACTCTCTTAAGACCTTACGCATAGTACCTATTCAATAAATGTTTACTAAAGAAGCAAACAAGCAAAAGAAGTTCTCTTACATTATAACATCAAGAACTAAAATTAAACAACTCAGCAAGTGAATGAGAAGATCACAATGAATAATATATAGTTGCCTGGCTTGCTGCTCTATAGACTTCTCCATCTAAAGAAACTGTCCTAAGCATGCTTATTTCTGTTCTGCTCTTCTCAGCTCAATCTCCTCTCACCTTGTTCACTCAAGGAGAAGGAGAATATTCATATTATAAACTATGTTTACAGACTTGGAAATTATCTATGCAAATGTCAAATTTTTTTTGAGAAGACTAAAATTGCATAAAGAACAAGAATAAGGAAAAATTCATTGCAGGACATATTCATTGAGGTCAGGAAATACATATGCTAGTATGACACGTTGCATGTACAACCTATTCAATAAATGTTTCCTAAATAAGTGAACATCTTAGTTCAGGACAGTTTGAAATTTTAGTCAGTAAAAATCTGAGTCAAATTTTGACTGCTGTCTGAATAGAGGATGAGGAGAAGAGAAGAATTAAGAGATAGAAAAGCAATCATCCTTGGCAGGGACAGTCATATTCTGCCACTGGCCTATGTCCCAATGCTGGCTCTTTTTCTTATAGTTTGTGTTTTTAATGGGTTCTTCAGAGATATGCCTTGCTGAGATCCTCAGAATGTGGCTCTTCGGCACTGGTAATGCTATGAAATGGTGACTGAAGAACCCCTCTCAACTTCTACATCAGCTCACCAATCTCTTTCTGCTGAAGCTGTCTTTCTCCTGGCAGGAAATTGTTCAATGTGTGGGTACGTGTGGGTGGAGGCCAGGAGGGAGGCAGTGTTGGGAGAAGTCATAATTGGCTGCCTTCTACAGGATCCACATATAACCTCCAGGAAACCACATCTTTTTCCTACTAGTTGTGGAAATGGGGCTTATTTTCACTGCATTCTTGTCTCTTTGCCATGATCACTTGCCTTCTGACCTTTGCATGCCTACATCAGGTACCAGAACCTATCCCTCAAAAGGCCAGGCCACACACACCAAGCTCCCTGAGTATTTCCACTACTTCCCATCCGTATGCACTTTTGGATGGAGAAGGGAGAGAAGGAGGAAGGAGAAACACCTCAGCACTCTTAATTCTTTCCACAGGAATTTTCACCACCACGCTCTTCATCAATTTTATTAGCGTCTTCCCCTCTGCACCCCTCACACACTCTCTGCAGGTGAATGAGAAGCAAAAGGTAAAACAAACAAATGAAAAATGAGATTTTTCAATCTCTTAGCAAATACTGAATAGATGGTTTGACCCACATTATTCCTGGTCCTTTGGAACTCTGGTGCTCTTCTAAAGCAACAAGGTAAGTCAAATGTAACAACCTGTTATATAAGGGACATTACTGGAAAAACATGACTTTGCTAGGACTTGAGTCGCAACTCACAAGCAGCATTGATGAATCCTCCTTTTATCAAATAATCACCTGAGGTTGCAAATCGGGCAAGAATTATTGTTGTAGGATATTCTCATTTACTTTTATCCACTGGTAGGGCTAGGATGAGAACCTAGGATTTATTTCTCAAACCAGAACCCTTCTTATGACATTTTGATAGGAGAAGTAATAATTTCCTAATATCACTCTATAAGCAGAGGAATAATCAAAAATGAAAAAAAAAAAACAAACAAACCAACTCCCTCCTCCTGTCTTGTATAAAACAAATAATCCTCTACATCATCCTCCATTGCATGTGCGATAAGGGGCTCCATCCTCTCTTGTATCATTTTGGTATTTATACAATCCTTCTCCTCCTACAGTCCACCTAATCTTATGAAACATAATTCTTTCCTCTCTTCCTCCTCCCTACACAAACTTCATTCCTGATTCTCCTAAAGTCTGTGCAAACTATTACGCTAACTTTTGAAAGCGAGCATCATACTTCAGCCTAAAACAGCAATTGGACAAGTGTGTTTACTACTTTATATTATCTGAGCTTGCTTTTAGCACCTTTTACAACAAAAGTGTTGATTTTACCCCCCTTTATAAAGTGGCTGTGGCATTCTGTGGCGGCATGCTACAGGCACAAGTTCATGGTAAGTTCAGAGGAAAGGAATGTTCAAAGAAAACCGAACCAAAAGCATTGTGGGTAGTGATATGGAAAGTTGACAAAACAATGATAAACAATGGGGGGAAAAAGAAATAATTAAGTGTTCTGAAGCACTGTATCAGCATTTTATGCATTGTTAACTTTTTTAAGGAAGCTGTTTTATTGTGTGTGGTTTCATGGAGAGATACTAACCCAGTTTGTTGGAATAGCGTTCTGCATGTATAATGATTATAAAACTTTTTTGTAATAAAAAAGAAAATGGGCAAATATGTCTGCCTGAGATAAGGCCTTCTGAACAAAATATAATACATGGAAATCCTTTCTTGAAGTGTTTTGTGGATCTAAGGAGGTAGGAAACTTAAAACAGTAGAGTTACAGTAAACATGTAAGTCTAAACAAGGTGTGAAAAATTGGACTATATGCCACAACAGCCAAAGCAGGAAGTAAAGAAAAGCAGCCAACAGAGAAAGGTAAATACTCTATAGATACGTTTTCTAAAGGTACCTCTGAAAAAATATTTGAATGCTGTGATTTTTGTAAAAGAGACAAAAATTTTTATATTGTTAGAATGCAATCCTATCTCAGTCATAGTTCAGCCTATATTTGATGTCTTATTAAGTCCATTTCATTTGCACTCATTGCACTCATGTAACAAAAATTTATTTAGTTTAAGGAATTATCTTCGGTGCTATGGATACATGAGTGGACAGAACATGCAAAACTCCCTGCACCCATGAACATTATATTATAGTAAGCAGAGAAGACAATAAACAATAAATAAATATGTGGTATGTTAAAAGGTGGTATATACCAAGGAGAAAACTAAAGCAAAGACAAGAGATGGATTATTGCAGGGTCAGGGGTGTGGTGGTCTGCTGTTTTAGAGTTTAGAAGTCATAAGAAAAAATGTTAATGAGAAGTCTGGTTACATTTAATTAGACTTGAAGACAGTAAGAAAGCTAGTCATTCATTTAACTGAGGAGTGTGTGAGGAAAAGTAAATTCGAAGGTCCTGAGGTGGGGGCTGTCCTGGGAGGTTAGACAAATATGAATGAAGCCAGTGTGGCTGGTGACAACTGAGTAAGACCTAGTATAATTCATAATTAATTAAAGAGGTAACCAGAGAACCAGAAAGATGAAGGCATCAAAGGCATTGTAAGGACATTAGTTTTCATTTTGAGTAAGATGGGAAGCCACAGGAGTATTCTACAAAATGACATGATCAAAGATATCATATGCTAACCATTTCTTTCTAGAAGCAGTTACATTGTGTAAGTTTTTTAAACTTTTTAAATTTAAAGAATATTTTTAAAACATCCTTCAGGCCTCAAAAATCTAAAATGATAAGATTTGTCCATGAAGTAAAGATGAAATGAGAATATTTAACAGGGTCACCATGACTTCACTTTCTTTCAATGAACACCTAAGATGCTATATGAATTCAGCGAACTCCATCATATCCTGTTGAAAATCACTGATTAAATTTATGGTACTAGCCAAAAAATGAAAACTGCTCAGCATACCAAAACAATTTGATTCTGTCATATCTTAGAGAGACAGTTTATTTCTTTATATTAAGTAGGTTCCTACAAAGAGAAAAGGGACATGCATTGTTGACAGCAGTCAAATGTCTGTTTTGTTCAGCATATGTAAGATGCTGGAACAAGAATGAGTTGTCAATTTTAGATATGTTTGATAAAGAAGCACTGAGACTGGGTAGTTGGAGGAAGGATAATATCTCAAGGTAGGCCACGCTGCATAATCAGTACTGCCTCAAATCAGATGTTATTGTGCATTACCAATGTAACAGGTTGAGACTACATTTCCCTTGCAGGAAAAATGTTTTAAAAACAAGAAAAAACAGCTTTTTCAATACACATTCTAGTATAGTGCTATATATAATAGCTGCAAAAAAATACTTGGCTTTCTTGTCAGCTTTGACTAAAGGACTTGGTCAGTAAATCCTTAGATTATTATTCATTAAATGATAATATTCAGAAGTTTAAGATGCTTCCAGAAACCTTCAGTTTTTAAACTAGTGTTTAACAAGGAGGCTAATGTGGGGGAGGTAGGAGGAGTTGAACTAGTTATAGATAGAGGGCTGCTGATTTTTTAAGGTTCTCTAAATACATTTTTTATTTCAATGCTGCATCTTTCTTTAAATGCGTACAGAATCCACGAAGTGGGAACCATTCTAGAGCGAGGGGTTTGTGAAACCTAACTGTTAAGGTTTTAGCCATTAGTTAAAGACATATTTCAAAGTCTGAATAAAAAACACTAACATCTATTAAGCATTCAACTATGCCCTAAAGGCCACTGTATTTGTGTGTGTGTGTGCGTGTGCACGCGCGTGTGCATATGTGTATGCATTATTATTCCCACTCCATAGCTAAGGAAACTGAAGGAGATATTCAGGGTAGATATAAGACCTTGGGCAGGAACAGGAGTATAATAATGAGGGCGAATGCAAATGGCACAGAAATTGGAAGTTAGGAATGGGACATAAATCGATTTGAATTCGCCTACAGAAGATGCTGTTGTGTATTGTCCACACAACCACCAAAGATCTTCCCTTTAGTCCTGAAGCACTCTCTGCCCCAGCTGCCAGCAGTATAGGAGTCCCCGCTTATCTGTGGTTTCTGTTTTCCTTGGTTTCAGTTACCCCAGGTCAACCCCATCCAAAAATATTAAACGGAAAATTCCAGAAATAAAACAGTTCATAAGTTTTAAGTTGTGCACCATTCTGAGTAGTGTGATGAAGTCTTACACAACCAAATCCATCCTGCCCAGGGCGTGAATCAACCCTTTGTCTAGTGAATCCACACCCATTAATCACTTAGTAGCCACTGGTTATCAGATCGACTGTCCCTGAATCGCAGTGCTTGTGTTCAAGTAACACTTATTTTACTTAAAATGGCCCCAAAGCCCAAGAGTTCTGATGCTGGCAATTCAGAAATGCCAAAGAGAAGCCATAAAATGCTTCCTTTAAGTGAAAAAGGTAAAAGTTCTCTACTTAATAAAGAAAAAATAAGTATGCTGAAGTTGCTAAGATCTATGGGAAGAAGGAATCTTCTATCAATGAAATTATAAAGAAGGAAAAAAAATTCTAGCTAGTTTTCTTGTTGCATCTCAAACTGAAAAAGTTATGGCCACAGTGCACAATTACGACTTAGTTAAGATGGAAAAGACATTAAATTTGTGTGTAGAATACATGACATTGTCATGGCTCAATAATCGTCCTTATGAAGTTATTGTCAGAAGGTCAATAGTAGCCTAAAGCTACATCACAATCCCTACATCATTCACCTCGCTTCATCTCATCATGTAGGCATTTCATCATCTCACATCATCACAAGAAGGGTGAGTACAGGACAATAAGATATCATGAGAGAATTATTCACATGACTTTTATTACTATATATTGTTAGGATTGTTGGATTATTAGTTATTGTGTTAATCTCTTACTGTACCTAATTTATAAATTAAACTTTATCATAGGTATGTATGGGGAAAAAGCATAGTATATATAGGGTTCAGTAGGATCCACACTTTCAGGCATCCACTGGGAATCTTGGAGGATATTCCCTGCAGATAAGTGGGAATCATTATACAAATGCTAACAGCTCACACCTGAGCTCCTTCTCTGGGCACTGCCTGGGTGAAGGGAGATGCCTCACAGGAGGCTACACTCCTCCCCAAAGGCAGCAAATGTCTAGTGACTGCTAAATGAAGAATTACGAAGGGCAGCCCCCTATCTCAATTCAGGACAGCTGAAGGTCCATTCCAGCTCTAGCTGAAGGGCCATTCCAGTTCTAGAACTCCCTATAGGATTGGTCGAGCCCTCTATTGCAAACGCATCTCAATTCAATCTCTCCATTTGCCCATCCTGCTTCCTTTGTCCTTCATAGATACTGTTCCCAAGAGCACACACAATAAACCTCATAGATGCAAATATCAGAGGCTCAGATCATAGTTCCAAAGGAAGATGACCAAAGACAACATCACAGCAAGAATAAATACTAGACAATACATTTCATAACATTTGAAAGAACTGAGATTAAAAAGTAATAACTGGTTCTATTGAGTACCTCTATGGGCTAATGTTAGTTTCTAATGAAATTCCCATTATAACTGGAAGCAAGTCAAAAATATTCACACTGTTATAAAGTGCTTATCTTCAAATCAGTCAAAACAATAACAAATCATGGAATTAAGTAAGGAATTAGCAGTTAGAGATTTTACAGAGACTATAAAGTGCTATATAGTTCATATAGGCTATGGTGGTCAAATCTTCTTGGTATCAGATATGTCTAATTAACTACATAGTCCTTAACATGGTAAAACATTACACTTGCTTGAGTAGATTGCTTTTTTTTAAAATTATGTAATTGTGTCTGAGACCAAGGAGAATTTAAAAAGTGGTAAAAGGAGAAAGTAAATTTTATAGTAACAGATTACTGAGTTTCATGTGGATCCAAAGACTAAAATGGATTATAAGAAGATGGCTTTCGGACATTAAGACAAGAAACAGAGATATAGGAGTCAGAACAGCTTATCATGATATCACAAAGAACATACTAGATACACCACATCTGGGCTTCAGTTAAGATACTGATTTTGTTGAGGTCAAGACAGAGATATAAGCTGAATAATAATATAAATAGCCGAGATTGAAAAATGTTGAAAAACCATATCTAGAGAGAATTGCTACCTTAATGGATATTAGTTGAAAGGAAAAATTTGGGTGGCTTCAAGTTCTGCCTCGGGCTCTCTTATCTTAGCCTGGTGATCTGCACAGGAATGGGGACATACAGGGAGGGCTTGGTAGGCTGGAAGCAAATGTATATGGGAATAGGGTTAGTTTTATCTTCTAATGAGAAAATTCACTACACAGGTGCAACATGTTATTGAAGAACTATTGTATAATCTTAATCTGAATTGTACAATACTATCCCATAAGAGACGATAACATGAAATAACAAAGGTATCACAACGCGAAGGCTAACATATTATGGAGACCCCAGAGATAAGTGTTACTCAGAAGAAATAACTGGGCCTTTAATAACCAACATTTAACAAATATTTATTGAGCATCTCCTATGTGACAGGAATTGCTTTCTGTATTGGACATATAGCAATAAACAAGAGATCTAAGATATATGAACAAGAGATACAAGATACATGAACAAGAGATACAAGATACATGAACAAAAGATGGCTGCTATAAAGAAAATAAAACATGGCAAGATGATAGGGAGAGACTGAGGCTACTCTAGACCAGATTCAAGAAAAGTCCTCTTTGACACAGTGTAATTGAGCTAAGATCTGAATCTCAAGGAAAACTCAGCTATTTGAAGGTATGAGGGAAGAACATTCCTGGCAGAGATACCCAATGTTAGAAAAGCCTCATATGAACAAGCGTGACATTAGTTCTAGAAAACAAAAAGGACAGTCATGAGGCTAAAATATACTTAGTGAGAGATATAAAGGTTAAGAGTTGCAATCAGACATGGAGGCAACCTGGGTGTCCATCAATAGATAAATGGGTAAAGAAGAGGTGGTACATATACACAATGGAATATAGTCATAAAAAATAATGAAATTTTACCATCTGCAACAACATGGATGGACCTAGAGGCTACTGTGTTGAATGGAGTAAGTTAGACAGAGAAAAACTAATGCCATATGATTTCACTTACATGTGGAATCTAAAGAACAGAATAGACGAACAAAATGAAACAAACCGTAGATACAGAGAACATTTTGGTTGCCAGATGGGAGAAGAATTAGAGGGAGAATAAAAAGAGGAAGGGATTAAGCAGTACCAATTGGTAGTTACAAACTAGTCATGGGGATATAAAGTATAGCGTCAGAAATATAGTCAATAATATTGTAATAACTATGTACAGTGTCAAATGGGTACTAGATTTATCAGGGTGATCACTTTGCAAGTTATATAAATGTCTAATCATCATGTTGTATACCTGAAACTAATATAATATTATATGCCTACTGTAATTGAAAAAAATTTTTAATTATTTTATAAAAGAATTGCAATCACAGAGATAAGCAAGAATCAAATCACGTAAAGCTTAATGCACTGATACAGGGAAGACTGATGTATTGATTTATTTAGAATGATCACTCTGGCTGCTGTTCAAAGAACTGAATATGGTACAGATGGTTGAAATGAAAATTCAGAGACGAGGTAAGAAGCTATTGCTATAGTCAGCAAGAGATGATGGTAATGGAAGACTCTAAGAAGATGAAATTTAGTAAGGATAACCATAAGTCATGTTTTAATATGCACAATCTCCTCCAAACAATAATATAGTATAAAATGGGAGATTAATGAGTTAGTAGCAGTACAGATTTTAAAAGCACAGGGAAAAACAAAATGAAGAGGCTATGTCAAAGGAACATAGTAACCAAACTGAAAAAGTTCCCAATGCCCAAACATGGAGAAATTTGAGTAATGAATAAAGTACTATTGGATTATAATCCAAAATATCAAATAAGTATCCATGACCCCATTCTGATATAAATAAATGACTGAACAGATACATAAATGGGGGAGAGAAATCTCCCATATAGAATTCCAAATAATTTATGTAAATAATTTATGTTTAACTTCTTAATTCTTGAGTGTGGGCTGCTCATACAAAGAGCACAATATGGAAAGACAGCATGAAGTAAAATTACAATGAGAAACTTCAGCCAGGTGATCAAGGTTAGTGTCATCAGTGATAAGTCAAGTTGACAGCATGTACCCTTGACATGATGTAATGAGAATGGCACTTCACTTTTGTGATCTTCCTCCTTCAAACCCGTAAACCAAGTCCAACCATGAGAAAAACACCAAAACAAACACAAATTGAAGGACCTTCTATAAAACACCTGACTGTCAAGCTCATAGGGAACAAGGAAAATCTGAGAAACTATTACAATCTAGAAGAAGCTAATGAGACATGACAAATAAATGTAATGTGTATCCTGGATGGGATTCTGGAACAGAGAAAGGACATTTTCCTAAAAACTAAGGAAATTTGAATAAAGTACAGAGTTTAGTTAATAGCAATGTACCTATGTTGGTTCATTAGTTGTGCCGAACACATCACAGTAATATAAAATGTTAACCTTAGAAGAAATTGGATGGAGAATATATGGAAACTTTCTGTACTATCCTTCAATTTTATAATCTAAAGCTATTATAAAATTAAAGGTTTAGTTTATTGAAAAAGAAAGAAGAAAAGGAAGCGTAGATGCATAAATTGGTTTGCATCAACAGATGTATGGTATCTAGAAATTGGAAGCCAAATCCACCTCCACTCAGTCCTGCTAACATAGCCATAGAACTGTGGGGAACACGGGAATGCCAGGTGCCATGCCTGGAGAAAGATGCAGAAAAAATGCTCTGGAAACAAGTATAACCATAAAGGAGAAGAGGCTTAAACTGTGTCATATGAGAAGCAACTAAAAGTACTGAATGTGTTTAGCCTAAAAAATGTGAAAGACAATAACGACCCCAAAATATATGAGGGATTATTATAAAGACTGAGGATGTGATTTTCTCTTAAGTCTCAAGTTGTGGGACTCTGTAAAAATGGAGGGATGATTATGAGTGGGACAACATCTATTCAAGAAAAGGAACTTACTATAAACCTAGATTTGTGTGCCCTGCGAGGCAACAACAACCCTTCCAACACCGAACATTCAGGCATTTGTCCAGAACGTTGTAGAGGAGATAGATATTTGAACTTCAGGGAACTTGAGCATAAAATACCAAAATTTAATGTTTTCCTGCTTCTCTAACTGCACATAAGAAATGATGAGAAATCTGGTTGTGCCCCAAATCCACACTATACTATAGTAATTTGTATATTGTATTCTCTTTTAATTTATAATTAACAAATATACTCATTGCTTCACTTTTCTTAGTTTACTTTTAAAATACATTTTAACTGTGATAGACCATCTTGATTTTATTAATGGAATGTAGAATAATATACTCCTGTTTCTCCAGCCCAGACAATACTCTTTAAGACTCATATATTCAATTTCTTATTTGACCTCTCCACATGAATATCTAAGAGGCATTTCGAACTTAGTGTCTTCAAAACAAAACTTCTGATTTTCCATCCAAACCTGCACCTCCCTCAGCCTTACTTATCAGCAAATACCACCAATCTACACCTAATTTTCTTCCATTTACCCCCACATCCATTTCGTTAGTACACCCTTAAAATCCATATGTTTAATTGTGCACTTCTCTTCATCATGACTGCCATCCCTTGTTCAAACTACTCCTTCCTAGACTATTGCAATCACTTCCTAACCGGCCTTCCTGCTTCTACTCTTTCTCCTTGCAATTCATTCTCCAAAAGCATACAGAGAGATCACACATACACACACACACACACACACACACAAATACACACGATTTGGTCAAGCCCCTTCTTACATATCTCTAGTAGTTAACCATCACACTTAGGAAAAAATTCTAACTCCTTACTCTTTAGTCTGGTTCTTTTCATCTCTCTGAACCTTTCTTACCATTTTCCTCCTTGCCAAGGTTCTAACAACATTAGCCTTTTCTCTATTCCTCAGTAACCTCAAGTTTATTTCTCCCTAAGGGAAATTGCACCAGCTGTTCTCTCTGCCTAAAATGTTTTCCTCATCATCTTCAAATGTCTGGCTCCTTCTTGTTATTCTAAAATAGCCATTAAGGCACTCTTATCACAGCAGCCTATTTTTCCTCTCTGCATAGTACTTATCACTAGATGACATTTTCTTGTTGACTTGTTTATGTTAGCATTGCTTCTGTCTACAAGTTGTCTGAGAACAGGAATCTTATATACCTATTTACAGCTGTAGTCTCAGCATCTCAAACAAGGCTTGGAATATAATAATCATCAATAAATATTTGGTCAATGAATTAATAATTTTAATAATACAAGTAAAGATGACATCCTATTATCTGACTTGAAATCTTAAAATGAGCTTTTCTAATATTCAAAGAAATATGACCAATCTTCTAAGATATAATTTATAAGATATAATATATAAACATAACACATGATAAACATCAAATGACACTTATCTATCAATCTTCTATATTACCTGATTTGACCCTATGCATTCCTGTCTCTATGTGTGTTTGTACTGTTCCTCTGACTGAAATAAATTTTCCTGAAATGTTCTCTAACTCCCAACATCATCTATGTAAACATTGTCATCTGTGAAAATATTATCCATTTTTAAGACCCAATCTCAAATGCTACTTTCCTTTTGATGCATTCTCTGATAACACAATTATTATCTATCTTGCATGCACCCCAAATACTTTACTCCTTAATGACAACATTTATCTCAGTAAGGGGACTGGTATTACAGATAATTTCCCAAAGTATGTTCCTTAGGACACTAGGATTTGAGATAATTCATAAAATTCACATTAGCTTTGGAAACACTGCGAACAAAATATACCCACTTTGGGTGATTAACAACATGCAATAATATAAAAGACTCTGAAAAAAAGTCCACAGAAAGTAATGTGTGGAGTTTAACCTTCTGCAACTCAAATTTTGGTTTCCATTATTTGCCTATGTAATCATCAATATCTACTGAAGAATGACAGAAGATAGCTTGAGATATACCTGAATAATGACTAGGGGCATGGATTTTAGAAGTTAGCAAGTTGGAGGATTTCAATTGTAACCTTGGCTCCAACATTATTAGAGGAATGACCATAAGCAAGTAACTGATCCTCTTTAAGTCTCCACATTCCAGCCTTTAAAATAAAGTTGAATATGACTACTGCATAGGATTAGTATAAGGATTGAATAATATTGGCACGGTGCTATAAAGTAGCAGCCACTACTCTATAAATGCTAGCTGCCATTAGAATAATAATAACTTTAATTACTGCTGTACCTTAGTGAGGCCAGAAATCTTAGGTGTTCATTTGTGAACTTTCCACAAGATCCAGCCCATATCATGCAAAGAGACTTAAGAGTTTGCAAACTGAATGCTTCAGCGGAATGTGGCTTCAGCAGAATGTGGCCCAAACACGTTTTGATTAGCTAGCACAAGGTCTTGAATGCCTCAGGCCTCACACCATCCCTATTGCCTTACATAGGTAGGATGCAAAATTCATAGATTTATGTCTTCAGCCTTGACTTCAGAGGCATTTGAGTTTGCTCCTGCTTAGACAAAAGTCCTTAATTAATGTATATTAAATTTCTTGTTCTCAATGGATTCAGACTTCCTAAAATTCTCATCCAAAAGAAACCCCACTCG
>NW_011888863.1:1133491-1212368 GCF_000151845.1 Pteropus vampyrus
AGTTGTCTGAGAACAGGAATCTTATATACCTATTTACAGCTGTAGTCTCAGCATCTCAAACAAGGCTTGGAATATAATAATCATCAATAAATATTTGGTCAATAAATTAATAATTTTAATAATACAAGTAAAGATGACATCCTATTATCTGACTTGAAATCTTAAAATGAGCTTTTCTAATATTCAAAGAAATATGACCAATCTTCTAAGATATAATTTATAAGATATAATATATAAACATAACACATGATAAACATCAAATGACACTTATCTATCAATCTTCTATATTACCTGATTTGACCCTATGCATTCCTGTCTCTATGTGTGTTTGTACTGTTCCTCTGACTGAAATAAATTTTCCTGAAATGTTCTCTAACTCCCAACATCATCTATGTAAACATTGTCATCTGTGAAAATATTATCCATTTTTAAGACCCAATCTCAAATGCTACTTTCCTTTTGATGCATTCTCTGATAACACAATTATTATCTATCTTGCATGCACCCCAAATACTTTACTCCTTAATGACAACATTTATCTCAGTAAGGGGACTGGTATTACAGATAATTTCCCAAAGTATGTTCCTTAGGACACTAGGATTTGAGATAATTCATAAAATTCACATTAGCTTTGGAAACACTGCGAACAAAATATACCCACTTTGGGTGATTAACAACATGCAATAATATAAAAGACTCTGAAAAAAAGTCCACAGAAAGTAATGTGTGGAGTTTAACCTTCTGCAACTCAAATTTTGGTTTCCATTATTTGCCTATGTAATCATCAATATCTACTGAAGAATGACAGAAGATAGCTTGAGATATACCTGAATAATGACTAGGGGCATGGATTTTAGAAGTTAGCAAGTTGGAGGATTTCAATTGTAACCTTGGCTCCAACATTATTAGAGGAATGACCATAAGCAAGTAACTGATCCTCTTTAAGTCTCCACATTCCAGCCTTTAAAATAAAGTTGAATATGACTACTGCATAGGATTAGTATAAGGATTGAATAATATTGGCACGGTGCTATAAAGTAGCAGCCACTACTCTATAAATGCTAGCTGCCATTAGAATAATAATAACTTTAATTACTGTTGTACCTTAGTGAGGCCAGAAATCTTAGGTGTTCATTTGTGAACTTTCCACAAGATCCAGCCCATATCATGCAAAGAGACTTAAGAGTTTGCAAACTGAATGCTTCAGCGGAATGTGGCTTCAGCAGAATGTGGCCCAAACACGTTTTGATTAGCTAGCACAAGGTCTTGAATGCCTCAGGCCTCACACCATCCCTATTGCCTTACATAGGTAGGATGCAAAATTCATAGATTTATGTCTTCAGCCTTGACTTCAGAGGCATTTGAGTTTGCTCCTGCTTAGACAAAAGTCCTTAATTAATGTATATTAAATTTCTTGTTCTCAATGGATTCAGACTTCCTAAAATTCTCATCCAAAAGAAACCCCACTCGACCTCAAAATAATAACTAAATATTTAACATAGATCTCTTTCAAAAGATTGGCTCACTAAGGCAATGATTTATACATTTAAAATCTAAGTTAGAAAGAAGGTAAAATGTATAGTTTAAAAAATTCTCCAATCTGATGTACACCTCCTTCCCCCACTTGGTCGGTGAGAGAGTCCACAGTTCTGAAGAAGTACAGGGAAAGAAGAGCTCCCTTGGGACTATCTGTTAGTGCCAACTCCCAGAAGGTGGGAGGCATCTTGCATGGGGGGAGCTGCACTGATGACCTCCAGAGGACCAGTTCACCTGTGAGTTTCTATGAAATCATTGGAATTTAAAATAGAGCACTAAAAATAATTTTAAGAGATCATCAAGGCTATCCCCCTGCCTGTTATACTATTTTTATATTTCCAGGTTCAATATTGAAGTGTGAAGGCTCGAGCTGCAAGAGAAATTGATGGGTTAGAGGGCAAGAAAGCTTGGGGGAGAGAAGAGAAAGGAAAAGAAGAATCTGAGGATAAAGGAATTTATGCCCTCCCAATTAACCTTACCAAGGACCTCAAAATTCCCAAGGCAACCTTGATTCTACCTTTCTTTCTTTTGTTTTCAAATATGGAATTTTCCCCAGGACTAATGTTAGAATTGAGCATATTCTTCCTTTGATTTATGAGAACATTCAGGGAATATAAGGTCATGAAAGTTACCAAACCAGCTGGCTTCATTGCAAAGTAATTAAATAGAAAGTCTTAAAAACTTAAAAACCTTACCAGACTTATTTCAGAAGAATGTTATATTTCTTTTCCTTTACATTTAAAGTATCTACTTTTTATATTTTAAAAATATTTGTTCTAGATTATCCATCTCCCTGATGATAGGAGTAGGCCTAATTCAAAAGCCTATAAAAGAGATAAAAAAGGGAGCATCTGTATTTGTGGTTAAAACTACTAGTGGATAAGCAGAATTCAGGAAATACATAGTTAAAATAGTTAGATAACCCAAAATGCTTGTTAGTTCAGAAAAGAAAAGTTAAATGCTGGAATTTTTTCCTCTAAAAGAAAGCCACTATGATTTCAAATAAGGGAAAAAAAATGCCTAATTTCTTAATAAGTTGAGCAAAAGTGAACGCTTAAGCAGTTATGCTCTAAACATGAAAGCATCCTACTCAGAGTGGCATTAAGATGTCCGTTTATAAGATATTCATTTATTAGAAAAAATACCTATACCAAGCATTGTGCGTTACTACTTATTTTTCAATTCCTTTGATTCTATCCTTAAATTGTCCTTAATAATAGTTTAGGAACCAGAGCCCAGCCAGAGGCTTTCATGACCCCTCTTTTCCAATACTGTCTTTAGGAAAAGTCAGACTCTGAGAAGTATCTCAGATTTTAGGTTTTGTAATTCCTTTTCAGTACGAATATTTGGATACACACGATTTGTAATTTCTAATAAAATTTCTAATAAAACTGATGTTTGAAACTCTACTGAACACACTCATACAAGTAAATCACTCCAATATCCAGCAGCTTCAAACACAGAGCCGATGTACCAACTGGTAGCAAGCTTAGATGGCAAAACATGAGCCAATTTTCTGTGACTTTTGCTTGTGATACGAAAGCATGCTTTAATAGAGTGGCTTCAGGTGCTGATACTCTATCAGTGTCTACATCGCTCTGATTGAGCATGACATAACAGCTCTTTCATTTTTGAAGACCAAGTGTTTCCATTTTTTTATATCCTATAGATATCCAAGAGCAATGAGAGTTGCCACATTACATTTCTCCAAATAAAACCATAGGGTACTCAAATTAATCTAATTATCTGTGACCCAATTTGATAATACTGCCAAAAGCAATGTGAGAGAGGACTTCTCTAAAGTTCTGTTGTTTGTTTCTCATTCATTTTCTTGTTTTAATTATTTGGCTGAAAAAATACCCTTTCACACCAAAAAATGCACCTGCTTAGATATTTTGTGCACGAACTACGTGCATTTACTTGAACTACTGAAAAAGTATGCTCTGTCTACTGGCATTTGGAAAATGTAATGATAGTCAAAACTGTCATGAGTTTCAATAAAGTTCTGAAAAATTCTAAAAATTGATCCAGAGTCATTTTCACATTAAGCAATACCACTCATGAAGTAATTCTCAGGTGACTAAAACAGGTTCGACTATTAATTCATCAAAGATCAGAAATTATCACTTGCTTATAGCTGTTTCCACGATGTAGGACACAGTGAGTTTTCCACTTGCTTCTTTCTTACCTCACTTTAATCTCTCACTCTCAATGCTATTTACTTTAGTCTCTGCCTCACAGATACAAATATGCGGCATGTTACGGTATTTTAGAAAATAATTTCGAGTTCCATAAGTAACAGGGACAAACGATTCTTTATGGGAATCACTTTTATTCTAATTTTCCCAGTTACAAATTTACATTGAACCTCCATCTTTGGAAGCAAAAGACAATTCAAAAACCTCTTTTTTTTAATTTCTTTTTCAATGCACTGTCGTTCTGAATTTTTAATATTTATAATGAGCAAAATTATATGCTTGGATTGCACCCTTCAACATAATGGTATTAAAACTAAATTTTTAGCTGAAATATGTTTATGGTAATAATAACTAATGTTTTTTTTTTTTCTTGACATAGGTTAAAAGTCTGCAGCCTCTAATTTGACAGGGACTCTATTATCACTGTCTGCAAAATTAGACAGGAAAGAATATTAAGACATCTGAAAACTGACACAAATAAAATCGCTTTCTCTCACTCTCTTTTTTATAAACAAGAAAGATGATTATATGCTGTTTGACATTCCATTTTCAGGCCAGCTAAGGGGATATAAAGGTTCACACTTTATTCTACCAAATAAGGCCACTGAAAGAACACACCGATATTTCAATACTGAACTTCTTTAGATAGTAGATAAAGTTAGCTCGATCTTCTTGATGGTCTAATCCACTCAGCTCCATTTCAACTAACATAAAAATTCCTTCACTGTAGGATCCCAGTCCACAGAACTAATTCACAGCACATTATCCATGAAACATACAATCTAAAACTTGAAAAATGATCAGCTATTTAGGTTAAGTGAACAGTATTGAGGCAAGAATTACCCTATTCAAAACTAGAACAGAACCTGAACTTTTTTTAAAGTTCCAAAGCAGGCTGATTTTCTCGGTAACTTGTATGACTACTCTCACTTCTTAAATGCATCATATTGAACTTGAGTACTTTTTGTTTTGCTCATAACTACAAATGAAACTCCAAAAGCCAAGGCAGTTTTTCATGGTGCCTTCGGAGAGACTTTTATGAAAGAGATGCCTTAGAACTAGTACAAAAAGTCTGTCCTTCTGCAAAGTTCAGCAAAGATTTCACATCAAAGTACGTATTTTGGTTAATTTCACTTCAGAAAAAGCCTAAGTGGAGACTATGCTCAAAATAACAGCCTCAAGTACACCCAGAGATTCTAAAGCTTAGCATTTCCCTAAGACATCTCTGAAAAAGACAGCACTCCAGTAAAGACTGGTATCCTGCCTAGTAGGAGTCTGTAACCCTAAGTCGCTAGGACACTTACCTCGTCAGATCCCCCTCCAGGATGGGACACTCATTTTAGCTGCTAGGAGATCTGGTAACTGCTAACTCCCAAGGGGGTCCTCCTCAGGTCCTGCCCCCAAAAGGAGGAGTGGGGCTGCCTTGTCCAAAGTTATGTCCCTATAAAGGGTTTGGGGAGACAGAAACCCAGCACTCTTGCTGTAATCGCCCCAAACAACTCTAAAAGGCCATGTAGCACACAAGCTCCCAGTGGGATCAGCTGAGACCCAAGTTGCAGCTGCACCGCAGACCGACTCCTCCCTCTGTCTCTGGGGACCTTTACCCCTGTCACAAGTGTTAATCTTAAGAGCATTTCCAATCTACAATTCAGCACCTCGGGGAACCCTACCCAAGAAACATTACTATGAGAGAAGCTAGAGGACAACAAAGAAATACCATAGTTCTACTTAATTTATTTTATAAAAGTAAAGAAACCTCAGCCATCTTAAGTAATTTGCATTAAGTGAAATGTCCAGTTAGTCCCAGGACCAGATCCTCTAACTTTTGACTTACAATTTTATTGGAAATTATTTTCCTTAATGGATTTTAACTAGACTTCAGCTAACAATATCACATTTGAACTTAAATCTGACCAAGTAAGAATTAACAGTTTACCTCTTTCCAGCATCCCACATGCTATACAATATTTTTAGAAGTTCTACTAAGGAAGGAGAATGGTACCAATGGGTTAGAGGGATTTAGGAGATGAAGATGGTTAGGGTGAAAACTAACTTTTTTCTGAATATCTATTGGCACCATATAAGGAACTTTACATGTTATCTTAATCTTCACAACAACTCGATGAAGAAATATTCTTTTTCTCGTTTTACAAATCATGAAACTGAGGTCCAGTTATGGCATGTGACATTTGACTATGAAACCACTGATACGTCCATTCACTCCATTGCCTCAGCAGGCCTACAAATAAACACACTCTGTCCTCCCCTGGTTCACCATGTTTGAAAATGTCAATTATCATTTACCTTCTGGATTCTCACTAATTAAGTACAGCTTCACTACATAATATACCTGCTAACATGACTCGCTATAAATAAAAATCAACAATGCCACACTTTTCAGAACGTTGATTATCATTTATGATTTCACAGTGCCAAAATAAATCATTTAATTTGAAGGATTTGTAAAGCTGAGACACATTCTTACAGTGCTTTTACCAGTATAAAAAATTTACAATGACATATCTCTTAACTAGGCACTTAAGAAATCATTTGGCAGTTTACTTATTGCCAAATGCCATACATTGTGTTTATGTCAGATAGGAAGCAAAAGTTATTTATAGATTGAAATATAACACTATTAAAGCTCAATCTTATATACAGCAACACATTCCAAATAGAGTTCTCAACACTACATTTTAAAGCGCAAATCACTCTATTCAATACCAGAATATAAATGTCTTCTTTCTTAATAGAGTACTCAATGTGTAACAGGCTCCAAAAGTAGAGACAGTTAAAAGAAAAACCTAATAAACCTTAACCTGAAAATTAACCTAAACTTATAACCTATTATTTCAATATCTGTGATTCAAAGGAAACTAGTCAACAGGAACCAGGTTAAATGTGAGTTTATAATAAAAATCACTTCTAACAATGCTAGACTTTGACATTTTAGCTAATCTAAGTAATTTTGTAAAAGATTAACATTTGTTATTTGGTAATAGAGACATAACATTTTTAGCCTTGTGGGACTGTGTTTTTATAGTAAGCTAAGCCTTGGATAATTCTCTTTCTGGAAAATCCTGGTATTTGTAGTTTTATGAGCACAACCAATCGTTACACTTTACTTATAACAAGGTGGCTTCTGAATTCTATAACAAATTTTTAAATAAATGAACTTAAGAAAAAATGTAAAACAATTTTTAAATCTGTGACAATTTTTAAAATAAACAAGAAAAAATGTAAAACAATTTTTACTGTAAACTTATTATTGACCTAAAAGTGATACGGCTATCTCTTACTTTTGCTTGCACAGAACAGAACAATATGTCTGCTTCCAATATGCACTGTGACATCTTGAGGTCAATCAGCTGGCTTTATTTTATATTAAGTTTAACAATCTGGAGGCATTACAGACACAGGAAGATAAGGTGAAATGAGAGGCAAGATATTAAAAGTGTTCTCTAAACTCTGAATACTACGTTCCATTTTTACTCCGTAATGAAATAAATGTTAATTCTTTCCTAAATAGGGTTGCAAGAAAAAATACAATACACCCAAGTAAATGTGAATTCCAGATAAACAATTTTTTAAGTGTGTCCATGCATTATTTGTATTGTGCATATGAATCACCTGAACAGCTTGTTAAAATGCAGGTTCTGATTCAGCAGGTCTGGGATGGCGCCTCAGAGTCTGTATTTTTATTTGCTAAATCTGGCAACCTATCCTAAATTATTATTAAAAGAAGACATTGCTGAAGATAATATTGTTAAATGTTCATCTGTGAACAAATATTTTCAACTAATGAATGGAATGATGAATTGGTTTTTATTTACATATTTGGTTCATGGTCTTCTCTAAAAAACTTCAGATTAATAGCAAAAATAAAAACTCTGAGGAGGGTTTTGAAAATATTATTTTATCATTATCATCTTATCATTATCATTATCACCTTCACAGGTTCATTATCTAATACAAGTTCGACCTTGGCTGAACATCAAAATCACCTGGAGAGCTTTTAAAACTCCAGTTACCCAGCCACTCAATTAAATACTAATCACTGGGGGTAGAATGAAACCCAGGAAGAGATGTTTTTAATCCTTTCAGATGACTCAAATGTGCAGCCGAGATTGAGAACTTGCCCTAAGTCTCTATTCTGCAAAGTGTGATCTGAGAACCAGCAATATCGGCCTCACTTGGCAACTTGTTAGAACCACAGAATCTCAGGCCCCACCCTAGGCCTTCTGAATCAGAACCTACATCTTAACAAGATATCCAAATGATTCATATGCAAATTAAGTTTGACAAACACTACTCTAAATCATTTAGAGATAACAACTAAATGGAGCCACACTTATGACTTTCACTATATTATTAACAGGAATTCTAGAATATTCCAGAATAGCAAAGCTTGTCTAGTTAAGGGCAATTATTATAAAAGAGAGCAAAAAGAAGTCATCAGTACTCTCCCAATGCACATCACTTTCGACTTCCAATAAAAATCATATGAACTATTCTATCCTAAGGGACTCTGGATAGAGTGCTGGTATTAATTTGCAAAGTACAGCATTCCTGATCCTGCCCATAACCTCACAAACCAAGAAAGCAACATCTAAATAGCAGTTATTGCTTCTTTTTTTCCCCTAATCCCAATCCTAGTCAATAAAGTTACATTTCTTATAGAAATATGAAATGACTATGCTCCAGTCAAGGTGCTCTGCCCCTGAAGTGCTGGCGCATCTGTAGAGATCAGTGACTTGTGTGATTTCCAGCCATGAATTCACAGGTTTCCTGTATATGTTCCAACAAGTGACTGAGTGCTTGTTTCCAAATGATGGTAATTTTTAAGAAGCCTAGCAACAAAACCTAAACACAGCAGAACCAAGTAGTCACTTCCAGGCTGAAATCTAGATGCTAAGATTTGAAAAGTGTCCAGAAAACTTCCTGTCAAATTGTCTTTCCACACATATAACTGGAGTTTGCCTATAAGTAGTAAGTTTCTTGTGTTAAATAATGTCCTCTGCCCCAGTTCAATATAAATGCTGTACTCCTAAGAAATTAACACGTTTATTTTCTCAAATATGTGTTGAATAAATTTCAAATTTTTTTTTTACTTCAAAGGAGATATGGACGAGTTTTCCGTTACTGAAGGCATTAAAAGTCAGGCAAGGGAAAAGAGAAAGCAGCAGACAGAAGCAGTAAAGGGTACCAAAGAAAAACTTCGTCTATAGCATCAATTTGCTTTCAACCTATCTTTATTAATACCTAAGGATGGCACTTCCAATCCAGATGAGCAAGAATTAATGCTTCATATTTTTACAATTTTGTTTTGTAATTTATTTCTAATTTGTTTAAGCTATAATAGAAGAACTCTTTCAAGATAGCCAAGTGCTGAGTTTATCTGAAAAAAATTTTAAAGAGAAATCTAAACCATAGCAATTTTTAGTTTTCAGACATTATATGTCATACTTTGCAGGATCATGAAGAGAAAAATTGAGGTTACATAGAGTGTGCTTTTGGGCGCATAAAGATTTCTAGCATAATTTTAGTTTTATTATATTTCATGAAGTGAGCAGGAGAAATTGTGTCTGCAGCAATGTAGCGAAGGAGTTTCTCATCTCAAAAGCCTATCTGTATTGATATCAGAAAAGGGTAGGGGTGCAAAATGACAGCAGCTGGCCTGCCCTTTCACCTTTCTAACAGGGTTGGTGGCAGCGATGAAGCTTAATCAATGCAGTGGAAGTGACATTTTGCAGTCAAATCAAATTAAATGGAAATGAAAGGAAAATCTGAGGTCCAACCTAAAGGCTGTTCCTCTTACCACTGAGGTCATCTCCATGGCAACTAAATGCTACAAATGTGTAGAGTAAATCCTTAACAAATCTGCAGAAGGCATGTCCAATTGAATATGATAGTGTCTGTCACTGTACTTCGTAGCTTTCTAAAAACTTACATTAGAAGTAACGAAAAGGACTTCAGCCAGCAAGTAAGCAGAACAGCACAGTCCATCTGACCACTCCTCAATGACGGAGATGCTCAACTTCTAAAAGAACGAACTCTAGATAAGTGGGCAACTTAAAGACAGACCAAGTTAAGCAGATTAGGTTCCAACTGCAATGTTTTTCAGAATTTTTTTTACTTGCACTTATTCAGTTCGGAAATCTCCCTGGTCCCTGTAAAAGCATTCCTCACATCATGAGGAATAATCTGTATGGGGTTACACTTCACCTCTCCATTTTTCTTTTCTTGAGTCCTCCCCAGGGATGCATTTTCCCCTCTTTTGAGGGTGGATTTTAGAGTTGTGAGAATATAGCACTGTACTGGTACTAACAAGAGAACAGCAGGGGTAAGAACTCTTCATGGTAGCTTCCTCCACACAGACTCTTCCAGAAGAATGCAACTCCCTCCTACACGCCTCTAGGTATATTACTTTACCACGTGGCCAGTCCAAATTGACGTGAGTAATCTGGACTATAATTTATTGGAGAAAGTAAACTGATATCAAAGAACACAGTTTCCCTATAAGTGAATGACTGTTAGTCTTGCTCTCTCAAGACAGCATGAATTCTCAGGTATCTGTGTATATCTGGCTTTAGATTTTGGTACCCTCTACTAAATGATACATTTACAGAAGGAAAAATAAGGATACATATCTATGTACACCAGATTTGCCCAGGCGTACATACCGAATTCACTGTACAAGCTGCCCAACAAGAAAGAGTATTTGGTAGGATTCATTGCACATAGTTGGGCATGCTCTAAACTGGTCATTTAATTAAGTCATAAAAGTGGCCACTATGATTCTTGATTTGAACACACTGAATTTGAAGTTTGCTAGTGATGCTGTCAGTGTGCAATATGAAAGATGTCAACAGATTTATACCTTAGGTAAGAGAAATGCCAAGATGACAATATGATATGAAGTGACTGACAGTTTTTGCTCAAATGCATAAAGCCATGGGTCATCATATTCTATCCCCATTAAAATAGCAACTCATATTAATTAATTCATCTCTAGGAAGAAATTCCTGCTTTCTGAATGGTGGCAAAATAGAAACAATGTTGCTAACTTAGAATAGCAATAGTCCTTTACCATAATTTTTTTCAGTAGAACTAATTTACTTTGGTTTGGGTGGTATATCTAGTAATTTTTCAAAATCTATATAATTATAATAAGACTTAACCTCCACTGTGTTTTAAGGTTTATAATTACCGCAAACCAATTGTATCATGTTATCATTTCCATAAAATTATACTCTAGTTTAATATAATGGAATATCCTCAGCTCTTGGAGACTCTAATTCCAGCTCAGTTATTAATTAATAGCATTTGGGGTTACATCATTTTCCTCTCTCTTGACAATATCCTCAATTGCAAAATGAAGCTTATTCTATTTGCCCTTCTTACCTCATAGGATTATCTGAGGATACCATGAAATTATATATGTGGAAGAGTATCCACCAATATACAAGATAGATGTCATTATGGTATTACATTAAAGAGACTTATTGTTACTCTTTCACAAATACCATTTTGTAATGTTAAAGATATAGTTAAATACTCATATTTATATCTTGGTAATATAGCAAGCCTGGGATTAACTGGAAAATTTCAACTTTCCTAACTCTATACCTATAGTTCTTAGTAAAAATCAATTTTAATTTAGCAGTTCTGTATACAATATTTGATAGAAAATATCATAATCTAAATGAATGCCCTGCAATTTGCTTTTCAGTTTATTTTCTTAGGATTTGCTCCTATTCCTAGTCAAATATTAAAAGAAAAGAAAAAAAGGCTTATTTAGGTTTTTGAACACTGGGTTCTGACAAGTTTTATTATAGCCCTTTTTTATCATTTAAATGAGACAAACCATGTATTAAAGAAGACCCTGCCCTCCCCTAGGACTGCTTTCTCCTCTGACTATGGCATTACACATTTAAAGCCATAGAAAGACATACGGATAGCTAATAGGTACAAAAAAAGGTGCTCAACATCACTAATCATCAGGAAAATGCAAATCAAAACCACAGTGAGATATCATGTCACACCTGTTAGACTATTATCAAAAAAAAACAAGAAACAAGTGTTGGTGAGGATGTGGAGAAAAGAAAGCCCTGTGCACTGTTGGTATGATTGTAACCTGGTACAGCCACTATAGAAAACAGTAAGACAGTTTCTCAAAAAATTAAAAATAGAACTACCATATGATCCAGCAATTCCACTACTGGGTAGAAGTTATCTGAAGAAAATGGAAACACTAACTCAAAGATATATGCACCCCCATGTTCACTGTAGCATTATTCACAATAGCCAAGATACAGAAGTCATCTAAGTACTCATCAATGGATGAATGGATAAAGAAAATGTGATGTATACATTACATTCAATGGAATATTATTCAGCCATAAAAAAGTAAGATCTTGCCGTTTGTGACAAAATGGATAGACCCTGAGGACATTCTCCTAAGTGAAATGAATCAGACAGAGAAAGACGAATACTCTATGATTTCACGTATATGTGGAATCTAAAAACAAAAACGAAAAACATAAATTAAAAAAAAATTAGCTCATGGGCACAGAGAACAAATTGGTGGTTGCCAGCTTCTGGGGAAGGGGGTGAAAAGGGCTAAAAAGTATAAACTTGCAGCTATAAAATTAAAAAGTCATAGGAATGTAATGAACAGCATGGTGAGTACAGTTATAATACTGTATGGTATATTTGAAAGTTGCTTAGTCAGTTGATCTTAAATGTTTTCATCACAACAACAACAAAAAACTTGTAACAATGTACAGTGATGAATGTTAACCAGACTAATTATGCTGATCATTTCACTATATATACAAATATCAAATCATCATATTATATACCTGAAACTAATGTTATATGTCGATTATATCCAAATAAAAAAATAGGAGTATATCACTTTTCCCTTTAAATTTTTTGCTCCACCTTAATCCAAAGAAGCATTTTGGGACAACTGGAGATGTTTTATCACTTGTAGATTCTAAGTTTCCAATATGTCAACTGCTACTATGTACAACTGAATATGGAAAAAAAAAAAAAGACAGGAAGCTATGGATTATCACAAATCACACACTCTTAAGGAAACAGATTGACAAGATTTAAAAGTTACCATGTCATATTTCCTTTGGAAATTGCCATTATAACTGAAATATGTCTTGACGACATAGTTTTAAACTTCTAAACACTAAGATTTTATCTTACTAATAATCTTGTGGCTTTATAAACCCACAAAGCTCCTGTGATAGTATCTTATTTGAAAAGGGTGTGTGAGCTTGCCAGGTGTAAGGAAGTAGATGTGACCTATGGATTGGTGAACTGCAAAGCATCTATTTTCAGAGATTATAGGGATGGTACTGGTACCATTGGTTAAGATAGCAAATTGATTTCTTCAATACACTAGTGCTCTCATTCACTCACCACAATTTTCTAAAATTGCCATTTTGATCTGAAGCTTCCAATCCCGATCAAGTAGCTTTTTTTTTTTTGGAACACTGAAAATAAACACTGTACTCTTCGGCTATTTTTTCCTTACATGACCAGAAACATGAACCTTTCTCTCCTCATTTAGTCTCCTGAAATTAAATACTTCTCTTTAAATTTGCTTTCATGTTTATTAGCTTTTTAAGAGAAATAAAACTTTAAAAACTAATCTCAAATTTCATAAAATTAAAAATGTGCTGACAAATAGGGGTTACCTCCTTGGTAGTCATGTACAAATGATATCTACTACTGAATGAGTACTGTGCGCCTCTAATTGTGCTTTACCTCTCATCTAAGGTTCAACAACTCCCTGAGGTAATTAATATCTTCATCCTTCTCCTCTTGGTTGGAAAACTGAAGCTAAGACAGGATAAACAGCTGACCCAAAATCACACAACTAATAACAGAGTCAGAATGAAACACAAGCTTTCTATCTCCAGCACGCTCACTCCTAAGGGTTAGTGTTCTGCCTTCAAATTAATAATAATTGCTAACACTGGACACTTAAGTGCTAGACCCTGTTTTAAGTGCCTTTATACATTATGTTATTTCTAAGTTGTATTATATTCCAGTTTTAGAGATTCATTTATTCATTCGATCGACCAATTTTATTGGGCACATCAAGTAGTCCAGGTTCTGTTTTGATTGCTAAAAAGGCAATGGTGAGGAAAAATAGACTTGATTCCTGCCCTCATTATGCTTACAGCCCAATGAGAAATTGAGGCCAGGGAGGAGAGTTAACTTATGCAAGTCACAAAACAGGTAACTGGCATATTTGAGACCTGAACTCAGGCAGACTGCTGATCTTGCATCTTTTCTACACAGTTGTATCATAGTCACAGATGTGAAGGAAAAGCTAGGCAAACAATTCAATTGCAAAATGAAATTGTATCAGTCGGGGGACAAACGATTTAAGATACAGACCAGTTCGGCAAACAATACCCTAAATTCTGGTGAAACAGGTAATTGCTGACTGATTATCATTCCTGGTCCACCATCATGACCCCACAGAAGCTCTAGAGGGCCTTTAAGAGATTCTCCAATACAGAAAACTAATGAGAACAGAAGTGATGTATTACACAGATAGAAAATGCCCCCTTATGTTACATCCTACCACGTCCTTATACCTTATACCAATAACACTATGATATTATATAATAGCGTTTACTCCAATCATACTATTCTAATTATACCACACTCCAGGCAAAAGGTTTTGTTTTTTTGTTTGTTTGTTTTGTTTTGTTTTGTTTGCTTGAATCTTTTTTCCACACCTTGAAAGTGAGGGAGGGGAAAAGGAAGAGAAGGACGATATAGTCAGTAATTAAGAGATCTGAGAGAGAACGTCTTACTCCAAAAGCCTTTAATAAACCTTCTGGATCTACCTTTGCTCTTGAAATTCTTGTTAATTAGGAAGTTATCATGGTCCTCCAAAGATCCTGGCATAGGAACAAGTTTGTAGAACAAATATTGGTTAGTTTCCACTAGAAATCCAGATAACCAGGAAGAAGCCTGCTGATTAAAGGGCACGGAGTAGTAGTCTCTATGGTCACATATGGCCATAGAGTTCTTACATCCAACATTATATATAAGTATCTTCCTGCTGCACTAAACAGCAAATATTCCACTCCCTAGCGACAAGCTCCATATCCTAGCTGAATATCAGAATTACCCATGATGCTTCTCAAAAAACTCAGTGTGTGTGGACCCCTACATTAAACCAATTTAATTAAATCTTTGAGGATAAAGTCCAAGAAATCTATAATTTTTAAAGATCTCCAGGTAATCTTATGCACAGTCAGATTGAGTTTTTGACCCAGGATATTTCAAAAGTAAACATATCCCATTTTTAAAGTGCACCAAAGATACTCAGTCCATTTTTAAATAAATTTTGGTTGCCAAAACTGCCAGAAAAGACTTGCTTCCCCTACTTAGTTCCCTCATATGTAATTTAAATCCATTTCCTTTATTTATCTCCTCAGTGAAGATAAGGAGCTGACCCATATTCTCTACTTCAAAAAAATACTCAAAGACTGGTTAAGGTTTGATACGAAATCACATCCTCACCTAAAATGACAAAGGCAAAAGTATTAAGACTGTTAGAGACCTTCATTCCTTTGCTCATTCATTCAAAAAAAGCATTCATTAAGCTCCTACTCTGTGTCAGTCCCTGTGAGAGCCATGAAGTATTTGGCAATGAACACACTAGTCTACACTCAAGCAGTTCATAACTTACTGAGGAAGAGACAGAAACCATGAACACAATCCAGTGCATGTGTTACAATGGAGCTGTGCACAGCACGCAATTAGAAAACAGAAGCAGGGACTTAACTTCTCCTGCAGGATCAGGGAAGGCTTCTGGGAAGGCACATTGCCTAAACTGGATCAAGAAGAATGAGTAGGAATTAGCCAGGCCAAGAGAGAATGAAGAAAACTGTGTACAGAGAAAACGACAGGTGCATATACACGGAGAGAGCAAACTGGTGTGCGCAGAGAACCACGAATAATCTACTCTTTGGGGAGAAGTTTTGTTGGGGAACATTAAAGGAAAGATGGGCCTATAATTAGATTAAAATAGCCATTTATGCCACTTCGGGGAGCTTGGATTTCACCCTGGACGTGATGCAGAGCCATCGACCAATTTTAATGGAGTTTTATGGTCAGGTTCACATTTTGGAAAAGTCAGACCGTGCAGTGTGTGAGAGATTAGGAATCGGGCAACTGTGGAGGCTGAGGGCACCAGAGTCATTGAGATCATGACTAACAACTACGTGATGAGGAAGCACATTTCACAGACGTTTAAGAGCTGGAGTTGCCAGGAATTGGTGAAATTGTGCCGGGAGTGGATGGAGCCGGTGAAGGAAACAGCATTATGAGGCTCCCAAGGTTCTGAAAGGGCCACAGCAGCACAGCAGAATCAGGCAGGGGCTCTGGGCCAAGTTGCCTGCAACACCTGGTGCTGCCATTTTCTTGTCGTGAAAACTTGGGCAAGTTACTGAATCTTTCTGGTATCTGTTCCTCATCTGTAAAATTGGGGGTGCAATGATGGTATTCCTTCCTCATCAGGTTATTATGAAGATTAAAATACATGAGATTTGTAATACATAAAGTGTTTAGAACAGCCCCTGGAACAGAGTAAGTACTATGTTAGTGTTAGCTTTTGTAGATGTGATTATCTACCAAGATTTGTTGATTTCCCAGGCTTGGCCCCAAATATGAGAAATTTGTAAGACTGATCCTCGGAGAATCAAGAAATTTCTCATATACACTCAGGTCATAATAGTCAAACACAGCCCACAAAATAGTTCTCCAAGGGTCCTCTCCTATTCCCACTGCCACTGCTTTTTATTATTTCTCATTCTCATGTGCCTAATCTCGCAGTGCTTAAAGTAATTATTATGCTTTATTGTCTATCATCTATAACTTTAGCTGTTTTATTTTCAAATATTCGTGTTTCTCTCTCCACACTGCCAGTTTCTTGGTCTTCAGGGATTTTAACAACATTTTCAAAAATGATGATTTATTTCTCCATTGAGTTTCACCTGGCCTGTTTCCACCCAAAGTTTTGTAATCTAAACTTTTTCCCCTTTATTTCTACTTTGGTTCCTGATTGACATTTTAGGGTTTTCCACTTGGCTTCTTTATCATGGCTCTTTATTTCTGGGTTCAGTTTATCCCCCTTGTGCACTCATGTTCTAAGTTCACAACTTTGTGATGCTTTTTATTTAACTCATGATTTTAGAGCTTCAATTCTGTACAGAAACAGAGAAAGAACCACATTCTATGATGCCCCGAGTTAGTGCATTATGAAAACGTTGAACAAAACAAAAATCCCCAGACACATGCAGCTTATGAATAGATATCTATTCTCTGTCGAATGAAAAAATCTGGTTTTACTTTGTAAAGCTCACTTTGTGGGTGCTCAATACACTGTACTAAGCTTTAAATTACTATACTGGGTATCCACAGGGGAGGATGAATGCTGCATACCAAAAATCTTTTCCTCCATCAAGCTAACTGATTACAATTGGAGTTTCCTCAAATGAGCTTGTTTGATAATTTGTCTCATTACTACTGAAGGAAATGTAAATCAAGGACTTCAGGGCAGGAAGCGGTAGGAAAATGTGATCAAAGGTTATATTGTATGAGATTTTGACTTAGTGCAAAATACTAAAAAAAAAAAATGAGTGGTGTCAAATCAGATAATATATAATAAACTTTTAAATTATCAATTAGGCTAGTATATGTTAAGCCATACAAAGTAACTGTATGTAAATAAGCTTAGAGCATCAAATACAGATGTCTTTAAATGCAAACCAAAGTACAGATGATGTAGAAAACCAACACTGAGTGCCATTTATTACTTTCCTACTAATTCTAGGTTTCAAATGTACTTTGAATTTGATTGCCCAATTACTCACTTCTATATTATATCATCTCTAAGCATCATTACAACATCAGCTTCAATCTTGTGGGAAGGACTGTAAACAAAGGCCAGTTGGCTAAAGATAGATCATTACTGACACATCCACAATAAGGGAGGTAACTAGGAGTAATGAGTATAATCAAGAGAAGTAAATTTAGGCTAAATACCAAGAAAGAATGTTCAACAGTGAGGACAGATTAAGGAAGGAACCTTCCGAGGTAAGTGATGAAGATCACCGAAACACTTAAACCCATTAAGACGAGATTTTTTTTTATTCATGAGGTGTTTGATAAAGACTTCCAAATAGTGAGAGAACTAGAAATGGGAGAAATTCTCTCTTTTCAGCTTAGAAAAGTTCGACATAAAAAAATAGGGTGACAATGTGATCTCCTCACAAAATAGGAAAACGAGCTTTTTCAAAATAAACCATTATGACAAGTATTAGGAAACAGTGTCGTGGAAAGCATTTGAAGTCATAATCTGAAATCAAATCTCACTTCTGTCACTAGGTGAGTAAACTTTAACATGATATTTAAACTTGTGGAGCCTCAGTTTCCACAACTGAAAATGAGTATCCCAGAGTTTGGTTTACAGGGTAACTGTAAAATTTAAACATGATAATATATAAATGAATCCAAGAGTTAATTACTCATTAAGCACAAAGTACTGCCTGGAATGATGTAAATATTAAATAAATGCTAGCTGTTATTATTATTAGATTTTTACCTCTAAATAACTTTAGCGAGGTATTTTGATCCATTACATTATAAGCATTTTTTTCCTTCAAAGCAGTCAATCAAAATTGTTTCATTGCTGTTTTACAGATGATTGGGGCATGTTTTAAATCCAAAGGTTTCCTAAACATCTAGTAAAGTCAGGTTAAAGTAAGTGCTCTTATTTTAATGTAATTCATAAAGTTTGCACACATCCAAAGAGCTGGGTCTTTTGTTCCCTGAAATCTCTGTCATCCTCTTCTTTTCTCTTTAATGTGAAAAATAAATTATGAATTTTAAATCAGTTAACCAGGATACTAAAGAGCTGGGATGTTTTAGTCAATTATATTTTACTTTGATTTATTTTTTTTTCTGACTACCTTAGTAAAAATTTCCTTTTGTCTAAATCCGCAATACAAAAATTATGTTAGTATATATTGTTATGACTTTCAGCCTTAGAAGTAGTATATCATAAACATTATTAATCTTTTAAAAGAGACTCTTACAACTGTCATCATTATTCTGAACATTAATTATCAAGGCAAAGTGCTGAGTATGTTAAAGATGTATGAGATTGAGTCATCTCTTATAGACCCATGTTCTTGATGTTGCTTTCTATTAAATAAATACCTGGAATCTGTTTGTTTCTTCTAAATGTTAAATGGGAGAGGGGCCTCACGGGGTTGACAACTGAAGGTTTCTAGAGTTCTGATAAGTTGATAACTTAATAAAAAACATGTTAGTATGTTTTACAATGGAACAGTAAGCATACTTGGTACTCCTGCTTGTAAAATCGTAAGTGAACCAATTAAATGAAAATAGGGTAGCTTTCACACATCAGTTGTATTAAGTTGTCAAAAAAAGTTTTTCAATAAGTTTTTGCACTTTTAATAAGCAACATTAGTCAGTAAAAAATAAAAACTCTGATGCATTCAGAGCCTATAGATCTAAACCAGACAAAACAAAGCCCCATAAATGTGTTTGTTCATTAATTTTTAAAAAGCCAGACTTTGAGTTGTTATCATGTCAACTGGCACCAAACCATACTCAATTTAGTGCAACTACAAAGTGAACCCATAGTCTACAATGGCAGGGTTTTTGATCACACTAATTAACAGCCATTTTGTTTAAAATAAACAGATACGAGTCTAATTGCCTTTTTTACATAAGAAAGAGAAGATCTTAAAAGTAAAAACATGCAAAAGAAAAGATCAGACAAACACCACTCAGACAGATAAGCAAAGTATGTGTGAAAGGAACCCAGAGGATGTCGGAGTTGTTCTTTGGATTGACAGCCCAGTGGAGCAGAGAATTAGTCTCTCAAAGGTTAAAGGGAATTGAGAAGTGCATGGCCTGTAACTACCCATCCTTTCATCATTTCCCTTCACAAAGGACTGTACCTTAGTTTATAATGTGTTAAGCAGTAGCAGGCTTGATAATCCTAATTAGGAGAGAACCTCTGATTATAGACAAATCATTCCTTCTACCCTAGCACACACTGACAGAAGAGGACGTAGTGCAACTAAAAATTCAAAAGTAAATTGTGAACTGGTTCACTAAGTTCCAGATGTTTTACTTGAATTTCGTGTCCAAAAAAAAAGAGCCCCTCAATCAGGTGTCTGTGTTTTCTAAGGCCCACAAGTGGTCTTTAATATAAATATAAAAAATTGTACTTGGAATCTATTTATACATCAAAAACCGAGTTTGTGTACTTGTTGAATTTTGATCTCCCTAACCTGTCAGACTAATTCCTGGAGACACTGCCTTATTTTAATTAAGAAATAATATGTTAATTAGGTATTAATACACACCCACACACATATATATAATGTTGTATCTGATATAATATAAGCCACAAATGAAATAAACATAATTTAAAAACAATACCTGCTGTGTCACCTATGATGAGCTATTTTAATGGATAACCAACATAATAAGAACATTACTCACCCTGCAATACCTAATATCAATGAGTACATGAAATAATTTTTTAAGTTATTATATGATTTTAACCTCTGCAAAAAGCATTCCTTTTGGTTACTCACAAAATACTGACTACTCAAAAACATTCATCTTTCTATTAATCTTTGTATCCTTGTTCCTAGAATGGTACCATGCAGAGAAGGGCTTCCTAAAATGTCTGGGGAACCATTTTTTAAACTAAGCAAATATGATCAGCATACACTAGTATCTGCATTCATAATAAGGCTAAAGCTGAAACCAATGCTTTGCTGGTATATGTTTAACAATCGACTCTCCAGGAGGAAAAAGAAAACAGCCCTGGCTAGCAGCATTTGCAAATTTCATGGTGAAATACCCCTCATGTCAGATTTCAAGCTACCACCCCACCGTGAACTTATCGAACACAGAATGAGGAAAAGATGTGCATACTTGGCTCACACAAGCTGGTGCATGCCTGCAAGAGCCGGTTCTGTCACACCACTGGTTGAACTCAAAATGCTTTAAAAGTAAAATAGCAAATTCCCAGAAATAGGATTTAAGTTGACTATGGTGTTTTCAACCATCTACATCTGTGAAGCAAGCAACAAAACAAACAAGACAAACAAAAACTCATAGACACAAATAAGTTTACTGGTTACCATATGGAAAGGGGGTGTGGGGGATAGATAAAGGTGAAGGGAGTCAAATATATGGTGACAGAAGGAAATTTAACTTTGGGTGGTGAACACACAATGCAATATACAATGACATGTTATTGAACTGTACACTTGAAACCTATAATTTTATTAACCGATGTCACTCCAATAAATTTAATAAAAAATATCAATAAAGGATTTTGCAAACAAACTAAAACAATCTGTTGACTTCAGATCTCACAAAACCTTGGGAGTGTTTTTAGGTTTTCTTCTCCAGATCAAACAACCAAAAACTATAGTCCAATTGCTCTTGAACCAATCTGAATAATACTCTTCATGAGTGTGAGTACAAATGTGACACTGAGCCTCCCATGAATGATTAGTACTGGCCCTCAGCCAGAAAGGATTCTGCAAAGGTCTAGCCTCTCTAGTTCCTACTGAACATCTTAATGTATTTTCCAATATCTGAGATTATATAACCTAAAAAGGAGTTAGGTGACTTTAATGGTAATTCATCAATTTATTCTGCATATCTGACTGCTGTTTGTGGATATTTAAATATAAAGGGCAAACAATGTTTATGAAAACTAGAAAATAATTTAATATATGATAAAGATCTTGATTAATCAAGAATTTGTCTTATAGCATACTCAACTTCTAAAGAAACATTTACATAAATATATTTTATTGGTATAAAGGATGCTATAAATTATTTTCATCTTAAGGCCTAAATAATTGGAAGACATAAAGTAGTATAGAAGAAATAAAGTTTATCAGATTTGAAGGATTATTTTTAATGTGAAATATAAAATAAGATTTTATACTTATTCTATATATATTTTGTTACATAAATAATACTATATAAATATATTTAATTATGGCTTAGACAGATGTTTGGTTTAACAAGGTTTAATAGACAGACCCCTTCTAAAATGACTTCTCTAACAAAAATAACAGCTTATTACAAACTAAGAAAATCAGTTGCTTATATCTAGTGCCTTAAAATCATGTTCGAATAACTCCACCTGGATGACATACCCAATGTCATTTTAAGTCTTGATGTCTATCATAGGGAAAATCTGGTCAGTAAGAAAAGTTTAGAGGACTACTAAAGCATAATTTTAAATAATTTTATGTAATTTTATTATAAAAATTAGTAATGATAATTCTGCATGGAATAATTTATATTGCCATGTGTTTTACCCTATATTACATTTTTTAAAAATTCTACACATAAAAAATTAATTTTAAAAAATCAATAAAATTGCAAATAATTCTACAACTTATTTCAAGTGAAAAGTAGTAAAATTCAAGAAACCATCAAGTTTATAATATTTAGATTATTTATGAGAGTATATTAAAACTTAGTATATTAAACATACATAAAAATAGAACTTGGTCAGGGTCTCCTACAGAATTGAAAGTACTTCGAGGGTAGGAATCATGTGTTATCCATCTTTACCTCCTAAGCAGTTAGTACAATATCTTGCGAAAACTAAGCATACCAAAATGTTTGTCAACTGAGCTGAAGGTGGTAGTGCTGAGTGTGATGTGGAGTGAGAGACACTCTAAAAGATTGTGAGGACCAGTTCTGTCACCTCTCCTTGTTTTCTTGGCTCTAGCCATCCAGTGTATTATCAGCGTACTGGAACAAAGAGTACCTGGCAAGATACACTGCATCCCATAAAGTACAGAAAAAAAAAAATTTTATTAGAAGAAAGTCAACAGGTTAATTCTAAACTTTAGAATTTTAATCAGTAGTGGAAGAGAAAAGTTTACAATCAACTCTCTGGAAGGAAAGCCTAATGTGCTGAGCAGTGTTGCCTATATATGCTCTGAGGACCACTGTCCCTTCAGGAATTGTTACTGGTTAGCAAGAAGAGGGGCATAGTATCTTAGAGTAAGACACAGAAACATAACAATTTGACAGAGTCCTCTTATGTCTATTAAATCTAACAATGAAAACTCAGGGCTTGGATTCTGTATATTTTTGGTTTTCTTTTTTCCACTTTTCAAATATCTTCTTATTGTGTTTTTTAATAGCATCAGTCCATCACAGATAAAAAATTTAAAGAAGAAAAACTGGTCCTCATCACAGATAATTTGCAAAGTACTGGTGTAGACTGCAGTGCTACTCTGGATAATTCAACTAGCACCTATATTTAGATATTCTAAGGTGGTCAATTTTTGGTCAACCATTAAAGCAGAACAAAATAAAAGAGTCTTTTAACAATGAAAACTGACCAAGAGTAGAAATGGCTGACCAAAAATGTAGTGAACCAAACACTATTGTAATTGTTCAAGAGGAAGGCGGAGGAATGAAAGAGAAGGAGTTGAGCCCTTACTCCAGCCTGGACTCACAGCTCTCACTACTTTCCTCTTCCCAGTTATCACACTGCCCTGCATGCACCTCTGTGTATTGGCCTTCCCCATTAGACTGGGAGTTCCTTGAGGGCAGAGGCATGTTTTATTCATCTTTGCCTGGTCTCTAAACACAGTGGAGGCTCACAAAATTTACTGCAAAAATAAATCTCTAACATCGAGATCGAATAAAATGATATTGAAGATCTTTCTGGTCTGTGATTCAGTGGTTGATAAGAACGACAATTCCAATCTGAAGAAAATGCCATGACGTATTTCAAAATTAAGGTTAAACATTCCAAAATGAAAGGGTTAACAGCCTTCCGATATCGTTTCTATTTGTATACTCAGGATGGAAATTTAAATATTTTTATATATAGCTACATATTATAGTGAAAGAATTTTATGACCTACATACAATCATAATTTTACCACCTCAGTGTTGAAAATGACCACTGTCCGGCCGTTTTTAGAAACATTGAATGCCCTGGGTGTGAGGGACACATCAAAAAGACAAATTCTTCACTATAGTATGTGAATTCCAGTCTCAGTTTAATTAGAAAGAACTACATTTAAAGAAATAGATGAATGCCTTCAGTTCTCTGGGTTTCAGGTTCTCTTCAGAATGAGATGAATACTCACACACCTGCATCAAATACTACTGTCAATGGAAGAGCTTGTTAAATATTGCTTACCTATAAGCATTTATCTATTATTTATTATTATTTGTATTTATACTATTTATATATAAATACATATAGTAATCATTTAAATATAAGTATACTAGATTCTAAATTATCAGTATAGTTTATCTTTCTCTTGAAGTCTGTTGAAAAAGTAGCTAAGTTATCTTTAACGAAAGCTACCGGTTAATAAAATAACTTGCCAAAGAATTAATTAACTTATGAAATTAATTTGTTAGCAGTTAAGAAAAAAACAGCAAGACTTTTTAAAAAGAAACACAAAACCCTCAAACGAAATGTAAAGATTTAAAAAGTGAATTTGTCCTATACTTAGAAAATCCAGAACCAAGGACTATTTGTCACACCGCAAACAAAGTTTTTGGTAGTATACTAAAAAAGCTTTTTAAATTACTACTGAAGAGTTAGAAATAATCTTGAATTTTTTTCTTTCACCTATTTTATCATAAAACCTTACTACTATTTAAACAGTTTATTGTATTTGATATTAAAATTTCAAGTTCATAAAGGATCAGATTTCCATGTATCTATTAAGATCAATGAAGAACACATTTACATCTTTCTCTTTGTACTTCTCTCATTTTATTATTTTCTTGAAAGAAACAAAGGCACTCTCCTATTATGCTGTAATTCAACAGCTTTATCAGAACACTGCAATATTTACCTTACATCCACAGATTTCACAGTTAATAAAAAGAATCATATTCTTTCCCATCTTCTTAAAGAAAGATATCTCCACTCAGATGACCATGATGGAGGCCAGTACTTCAAGTTCAATAAATTCTAAATGGAGTTAGTTACTATTTTTATTCCTGTTCAAGCTACTCCATGCCTCGTGTTCCCTATTTCTGTTAGTAGCAGCAGCATCCTCTTAGTTACCTGAAATTAAAAATCTTGGAGCATTATTTGTCCATCCTCTTGGTTTTCTTCCACATCCAGTTGCTGAGTTTTGACAATTCTTCCATCGAAATCTCTTTTTCGTCTGTTCCTTCCGTTGCATTCTCACTTATAGGACTAGCTCAGGACTTCACTATTTCTTGCTTGAATGATTACTCAACTCCTTCCCCATTCTATCTTATTTTTAAATGCCTTTATTTCCAATATCTCCATCTCTATCCCATCCTACTTATAAAAGACAGATGAAACTTTCTAGAATTCAGGGAAGTTCCAATCATGTCATTCCCCTGCTCTGAAATCTTAAACATCTTTCAAATGCCTGACAAATAACATCCAACTTATTCAAAGACTTTTATTATCATTCCAACACTATTTCCCACTATTTTCCCTATCGATAGAATGAATCAATGTCTCTCTTTTAATCTAACAAAGCAGAACTTCTCTGTTCACATTAAGCACCTGATTTCTTAAATCTGAGTCTTGGTGTATGCTGTTCCCTCTACCTGAAATGACATTTCTCTGCACAAAGAATATTTAAATTCTATGCATTCTTCAAAGTACAAGTAAAATGACAACTCTTCCTAAGTCTCCTTGACCACTCCTCTGCACCCCCACTGCCGCCCTATTAGAAATATACATAACTAACACCTTAACCTCCCTTATTGTATGTGTCATTTTCTACCCTGCACATTTGTTTTACACATGTTTTACCTCTCAAACTAAAAAAATACTAATATCTATTGTTTTCTATGACCAGGCACTGGCTAAGCACTCTACATACATATAATCTATATATAGGGTCTTTGCAACAACCCTTTTACAGTTGAGGAAGTTAAAGAACGTACCCAAGATCACACATGTGTAATATATCTCCAACTCTGAAGTACTTAAGATAATACTTGCACATATAAAGATATATTAAATGAAAAATAAGTTCTATAAAATTTTACATTGAAAAATAAGGGATATCCAGGTATTTATTCAATTTTGTGTATATTTACTTCATATGTAATTACCTACTATGAGATAGATCTGTGCTAGGTGCTGGAGAATTCATTAAGAAAATCATAATAACTAATGTCTATTAGATACCTACCATAGGCAGGATTCTAAGAACTTGGGCAGTATTAACTGACTTAATTCTGAGAGTCACATAATTCTTATTTTCTGAAGAGAATAACTGAGGTACAAAAACAACTAACTAGCTAACTTACCCAAGATTCCACATCTAGCTTGGATCCAGAGGAAGTATCTGGATGGAGGCAGTCTGGCTTTACAGCTTGCATGCTGAACTATCGTGCCATGCTGCTTTCTCAGCATGGGGCTATCATCTGCCCTCAAGGATCTCAGTACAGTAGAGATTATCTGCTAGTATGGGCCCATCTACCTAAATTCAGAAATATTTTTAAATTAATTCTTAAAATAGCCTTTGGTAAATCTGTCTAATGTGAACTGGGAGAACTCTTGATTAGTAGTTAATACAGTCATCAAAAGCCTTATAAGTTGAAAGCTTTTAAGTAGAATCACATAACATGTGAACAGAAGACTATCTTTAACTTCAGACATTAAAAAAAAATTGCCATTCCCCTCAGCATCCATCCTACGCAGTATCTCTCAACAGCAACAACTCCTAAGACAACAAGAGAAGTAGCAAGTGCTGCCATTTATGCATGGATAAACTGTACACTCACACACTGAGAAAGATTCCCATATGGGAAAAGAAAGAATGTAAACAGAAGAAATATGCCAGCATAGGAACAGAAATTGCCCTTAAATGACAGTTTCTCTTGACACAGAATGAAAGATAAGTATAATTCCCCAGAGGAGAGAATGGGGAAATCAGGACAGCTTTCATTTGGCAATGATAACATATTAAGAACAATTTTACTCATAGATTTTTTTCAGTTTTTGAAATGCTACCACTTACCAGAAATGATATTCTCCCCACTATTATTACTATTATTCATATCGATATACATCAGAGTGGAGATGTAAGTAATCCTTGATCCATGTAGAATGTTAGATCTTCTAAGAAATAAAAATCGTCATACTTTTTCATTGAAATTCAATTTCAGTTTGCCTAACCTTTCTACAAATAGTATATTTATGAATCAAATTTATCCAAAAGGTAAACTTCCAAAGTTTTTTATTTTTAGAAAATTATATTTCAGAATAATTTTTCATTCTTGTGATTTCATTTTATGATAGATATTACTTTTAAATTTGTGCAGAATGTATCTTTAAAGGACCACATGGAACAGAGGAAACCACATAAATGTGGATTATTGATACATTATGTACACACACTTGAAAATTTATAGTAAGAATAGCGTGAATAAAAGGTTGCTCTATATTATCACACTGATATAATCTTATTTCTATAGATATTTGTTCATTATAGAAAATCAACTTTGGATGTTTCTATTAATATGTATGTTTATAAATATATAAAGAGATATATATACATATAAATAAGTATATTTCCCTACCATCACATCAGTGTAGCAACTAGAGTGAAATATACAGAGAACCACAGTGAAAATGCAGTTAAACAATGTTTAGGACAACTCAAATTCAGTCATAAAGATATTTATTTCCTCAGTTTTCTGACTAATGGGACATTTCAGGAAGATACTTCAATTTTCCTTTAAAAAGCATCAGGCTTTTCTAATCTTCAAAAATAAAACTGTATGTAGAAGATAATGCTTCTTTTTCTTTTACCTAAAACTAAACAAAACAAAACAAAACAACACCATGTAAAATTTTTCTAGGATGTGAAAACACCAGGTGAATTAACTTAGCTCTATAGCAATTTTCTCTTTCAGTGAAAGTTCTTATGGGCCTCTTGAAATCACTCACCACAAAAACTAAACCTTGTTTTGGGCATCCCCATTCTTTGTCACTTTAATTTAGTTATTTAAATGAACAATAAGTTTTCTTCTCAGATGAGATGCTAATTATAGGGGCAGTCTTCTAAATCAAAAATGAAAAGCAAATGAATACTTGCGTATTTTACTGTAATTCTAGTTTGCAAGAGTAAAGGAACTCCTTTGTTTTAAGGATGCATGATCACCTACAGAGTCTCTCAGCCTCTTTTAACAAAGACATCTGCCCAGGTGATAAAAATTTGGCCACAGTGAGCCTAACTTGACTACAAATTGATTTTCTAAGCATTTTTCAGAGTTTAAACACCACATATAAAACTCTTTACACTCTTTTTCATTTTCTTCATTAGTTGTCTCAAAACAACACATGAAGTCCTCAAAGTGTTTTCCCTAAGTTAAAAGAGACATTCTTTATTTTAAAAGTGTGCTGAATCAGACATACATTATGTCACAAAGGCAGAGATTAATTCTGTTCGTATAGTCCGTTGCACTTCAAGTTTATAAATGCTGCTAACGTAAAAGAGCTGCAAGAAATGAATGACGTCCATAGTATCATTTCACCTCTATGGAGAGTCTTTGGTCTCAAAAACCTTATAAAGGAGTAGATTTGGCTATTTATCGTGTTCCTAATCATAGTACTCACTTAACCAGGATTTACATATTTAGTTCTTCTAATCTTTTCTCCTAAGTCAATCCATTCAGCTCATTAATCTTTCTTGCTCCTTGTCTCTAGTTGCTTCTACTTGGTTTACTACGAAGGTAACGTTTTACTAAAAATTTCTCCCTCTTCTTAATTTCGATTCAAAGGATTATAAACTTCTTGAGAGCAAGGACCATGTTTTCTTGAATTAAAAATAAGTTACAGAGATAAGATGCCTTATTGGAGATAATCTTTCATCACCTTGCCTTTTTGCTAGAGGACAATGTTTTAAATCATATTAATTAGGAACACTGCATTTGTTTCTTTCTTCTAGGAAAGAATGAACCACAGCTGAGCATCTTCAGACCTTTAGACTATGGGGGGGGGCGGGTGTGTGTGTGTGTGTGTGTGTGTGTGTGTGTGTGTGTGTGTGTGTGTGTGTGTGTGTGTAAAAGATAGTTCTGGGGTTAGTTACTACCACCGAATGCCTTATGATAAAATAATCCTGTTAAAAGAATTGAACTACATTTTCCCAGTGGAAATAAACATTGTACATGCATCATAACAAGCATTCTGTGTTTTTCTTTAAAAAATCATATGTGTCAAAAGATTTTTGAAATCAATTTCCAGTGAAAATTCAGGGCCTTTTTGCCCTGATAGCATTCTGTCCATCAAATGATTATACCCATAATTAACATGTATTCTTCTCAGCCACTGCTTTGTATAGACTGAATCCAAAAAGTTTAAATCTAGAGGTAGAAAAAAATAAGCAAATGTAAAATTAAATAATATAAGGGCTTTTACTGAAAATAATTTTTAAAACCTATGTAGAAAAAAATGCTTTTGTATTCAGAAGTGTGGGAAACTCAGAGATAAAAAAACATTAAAGTAGATATAGGAACTGGAAGTCAAAGGTACATTGACAAGATTCTGACAGGTGGAGAAGGAAATAAGAGTAGTTAGGTACTGGGGGAAATGGCCTGTAAAGAAAAATTGAGGTGGGTTTAAGTAAAATAATAGAAGGAAGTAAACATAAGTAATTTAACAGGACACTAATAATATATCACAGCAGAAGGAAGACTGTAAAATATGAATACTAAATCCCAACAAATAATAATAAGAACATAGACCCAATAATTCAAAAAACATTGGGAGGGTGGTTTTAGCTTCAAATTGTATAAACAATTTTCAAGATTTTTCTAGCCCTCATAATCAAAACTCCAATCTTGGGGGCTATTAAAAAAATAACTTTACCAGTAATTCAAATTAGGATATGAGTACTTCAGACTTGGCACTAAAAGCACAGAATTGTCCAAACAAATTGTTAGAAAGACTTTTTAGTGCTGTAGGGGAAAGAGAGCAGACTTGGACCAGAAAGATTTCATTTCGTTTCTGCCATTGACTTTCTATGTGGCAACAGTTCTGCACTTGTTTCTTTCATCTGTAACTGTATATATCAAGTACCCTTCCTATTTCTTGTGATGACTAGAAAAATGTATTTAAATGCACCTACAAAAAAACCTGACATATAATATGTATCAATAATTTGTAACTATTACTATTATATACTTTCCCACATTGAAGCTTCTTTGTATAATGTGGTTAAATGTTTTATCCTCTCAACCCTGAAATGCTTGTCTTCCCTCCTCCACCTGTCAAAACCATGAGTCTTTCAAGCAGCTATTATTATTATACTTTCATAATAATCTACTGCATTTTATGCATACCCATTACATGCCTCCTGATAATGTCTTTTCTAAAGACCTTTTCAATTTTTGTATTTATGTTTTGAGATACAACATATATAATAGCTAGATTAACTGACCAACCATATCTCTTTCAAGACCTAAAGGAGACTTAGAAGTGACCTGGTCTAATCATTACCAAATGTATGAATTTTTCCTCTAACATCCTAACAAATAATGATTCAACCTCTGTGGAATATGTCCAAGAAGTCCACCATTTCTAATGAAAGCCCGCTCCAATCTGCAGTAGTTTCATAAAAGGCTTTTCCTTTGAGCCCCAACCCATCTCCCTACAATAGCCAAACAAGAAAGAAATCTAAGTACACTTGTGTCCAAAGGTCTTTTGCATTTGAGAGCAAATCTTCCTGTCTCTTCCTCAAATCCCTTCATTCTGGTTGCTAGTCCTATAATCCTTTTTAAGATGTGACTTAAAATTAGTTAAGAATAAGACTCCTAGAATGTTACAGAGTAGTTTCAGTTCCTTATCAGTATTGTAGCTCATCAACAGATGCACCTAACACCACACTAGTTTAGGGAGAAGCCCAAGCAATGTTAACAATACCATAACGTTTGCCCATACTGAGTCCCCTAAGTCATTAACCCTTTCCCTTGCAATACAAGGAAATCACTTTTTTACCATATTTGTGAGTGTAAGGACTTTATGTTGATCCCCATAGCAATGACCTATTCTATTCTATTCTATTCTATTCTATTCTATTCTATTCTATTCTATTCTATTCTATTCTATTCTATTCTATTCTGCTGAGATGAGTTTGAACTCTAATACTACCAACATACTGTTAATTTGAAGGTTCTTCAACTTTGATCATCTTACCAATGAGGCGCTTATTGAGAGAGTGAACATATACCAGAGCCCTCTGGCAAGACACTAGAAGTTTTCACTATTACATGGATTCATGTAATCAACATTCTTGAGCTATAATACCACAGTGTTCAACGTCATTAACAAATGCCTTGCTGATATCTAAACACATTAAATCTAATGCATTCCCTTCATCAACCATGTCTGCTATGGGTTATCTTTTAATTATCAAAAGAAGCATAACACATCTTACATGATGCTTTGGCTTCCAAAGAAAATAAAAATTGGTTAGAGTTGCCTGTATGCCACCTAGAAAAGAACACTAAACAAACTACTGTGCGAGAGGCATTTGCTAAAATCAGAAGTCGATGAAGTTGAAGAAAAAAGCTAATCGAAGTTTATCATTGACCAGCCTAGGTCTCTAGACCCCAGCAGTAAGATAAATCCATAAATTATTCCTTGAAATACTGTAGATTTCCAAATAACTTAGAATTAGAACCAAAGTAAGATGTATGCCTTGCTTCCTTTATCTGAAAATAAAATTTAAATTTAAGAAACTTAGAAAAATCTTTCTTTATAATATTTTATATATTTTATAGTGTTGTATACCTTTTTATATAAAAATCTGTTTATATTTTAACTTTCAAAATCCAAGCTGCATTCTCTAAATATATAATCAGTGTTCCTTTTACAAAAATCAAAGGTAAATACTATAAAGAGACTATAAGTCTGACAACACAGAATATTTCATGAATATTCATTAAAAGGGACACAAAACAGGTATATGAGACTGGATTCTCGAGATAAAGCCAAATGCTTCCCTGCTATTTCTTTGAATATTTTAAATAGCCCATTTCTTCATTTAAAAAAATAGGCAATCCTCCTTAATATTCCATTTAAGACAAGAAGTTACTCCAGAGCAACAAAAATTACTTCTGTAATTACCAACATTCTACTTTTAGAGATATTTCTCCCAAGGAAAGACAGTGTATATGTAGTTCAGGATCCCATTTAAATAAGCTGTCATCATTACAAATTTTAATGTCTGTCCTATTAAAGGAGCAGCTGCCAACAGCTGTGAAAATACTTCTGTCCATCAGGTTCACAGTAGCCAGTGTCCTCTTTTTCACCAACAAGGAAAACTTTCAATAGAGGCAGGGTGACATTAAGCTTTAGTACATTCCATACCCAGGACACAGCAGATAATAGGAGTTTGGCTCTTATCCTTCTCCCACAGCAGCATCGGGGAACACCTTTATTTCCCAATTACAACATAGTAGAGGAAAACTAAATATTATTTCCCTGAAGCAAAACTAAAATAGTTATTTTTTAGTGTGGCAAACTCTCAAAAGTGTAAACTTTAAAAAGAGGGAAGAAATTCAGATAACTGAATGATTCATCATAAATCTATTCAAGAGTGACTTAAAATGCTTAAGGTTAAAAAAATTCCTCAGCTACTTATACTATAGGTCGTGTCTTACTAAATATCTGTTATGAGTTGCCAGCTTCCCATATACAATGCGTGTCTGCTCAATGTGTTATAAAAAGACCCACAGTATCACTAAATCTGTACTTAGAACTGATGAGATAATTTTACATTTAATTTTGAAGATGTTCAATATTAAATATTTCATTTTGCCATAAGTAAGAATTCTTAAGACTTAAAAATCCTCCTGGAACCCAACCTCATTCTTTCCCAAACCTGTTTTAAGTCTTTCCACTATAAATAACCAAGTCCAAAATGTGTTCTGAAGCATATAGGTGATATTAGGTGATTTCCATTAAGTAGCATTATAATAAAATCTCTACAGAAATCGAAAAGTAAAATATCCCAAATTAATTTTAATCCATTAGGGTTTTCAAGGATTCTACAGTTTTAAAATATTCTAATAGAAAGTTAAGGCCAGGATGACATGAGATCCCCGCAAACTATATTTATTGTGTTAATGTACCATTTGTCTTCTGGGCAAGTAACTAAAGGTCATTTGTTCTTCATGGCAAGTGTTGAAAATAGTTTACATTGAAGGTCTAACTTAAAGGAACAATGTGAAACCCCCTGGGCCTAAAATGACCTTTGTACGCTAACACAGATGTCCAAATCTCTTAAAGAGCAGAATAGTGATGTTTCCACTCTGATTTCCAGTTAATTCAACTCCCTTTTCCTAAATGCCTCTGATAGAGAAATTAGAATCATTTCCTGCTTATAGTTCTCAGGACACTTTGATTAACTATCAGAGCCAGGTATCAAAATTGAATGCCAAACTGGAGAGGGGAAAGTTTCCAAGCCTGTATTTGTCAAATGAGAGAGTGGTTGTGGGAGAGAGAGGCACGTGGTAAAGTCTGTTTGGGAGTAGAGGGCAGCTTCTATTCCCCAGGGTTCAAGTGGGCTTCAGGGAGGCTATTTAGTAATCTCACACAGTGCTTGGCAGAAACCCAATAAAGTCTGCTCAGAGCACACCTCCTTCAGAAGAATAAGAGAATGAGAGAAGAAGAATAAAGAAAAAGGAGACAAGGCCTAACTTAAGGTTACAGGCTATTTTACTTCACACACACAAAAGAATCCTTTGGCCATATCATATTCCTTGCCATCCCAAAGAGGGCCACCAGAGTATCCCTTACCAGGTAAGAAGGCTCTGATGGAGATAGAGGGATGTATGTTTTCATTTTCTCTTCTATATCAGCTGGGGCTGATATTTCCCTCCGACTTTACTAACCATACATTGGGGGTTCTGCTCATGAAAAAAAAAAAAAAAAGCCACAAATGCACCTAACACATTTTGTAACTTTTAACGTGATGTAAAAAGACACCTAAATTCAAGTTCACTTCAAACTGTCCACAAAGACAAAAGGCAAAATTGATGTCAAAGCCTTAACAGCAAACCTCACTTGGCTTCACAAGTCCTCCTGCAGTTTACAGCAGCCTTCACACATACATGTGCTTGCTGCTTTGTCACATTTGCATGGCAAAACAATGGCATAGAACAGATGCTGCAATGAATAGAAAAGAGACCATTTGTTCTACAGCACAGTTTTCGTCAGGCTACATATTCTATCAATATTCAGGACAAGAAAAGCACCCAGGGCACCTAGAATAGATTCAGATTTTATTAATTAAAGAAAAGAACTGTGTCCTGGAATTTTGCCCTGTGGTTTCCCAAGATTGTTCCTGAGATAGGCATTCGACATTCGGGGCCGGGGGGTGGAAGAGAGATAATGTGCTTTTATAATCCTTTTAATATCATTTTCTTCTATTTACTATAAAGTAAATTAGCCTGTTGTCCTTTTTTATGAGGCACTTTCTTTAAAGATGGCCGTTAGTACTATGCAAGCACATTCTGAAACAGGTATGAAGCCAGTATGTCCGAGTGTGGCTGAAACCAGAACAGCTCTTTTTTTCCACTTACACAGGATAATTCAGGGAAAAAATGGCTACATGGGCAACTCACAGTTTCTTTTGGAATGCTTTCATGGAAATTCAGGCTGTATTTGATACACACACCGTATTTTTTAATGGTGTTGTGTGGGTGGGTTGGAGGCACATGAAGAGCTCCAAAATCCATATAAATATCCAAAACGGGCATGGAGAAACTCTCTCATTTCCTTTTTATTGTCTATTGCTCATTTGCTAGCTTACTTGTAGCATGATACTCTAATATTCCTTTATGCTTATTTTAACTTAAACATTAGCACCAGTTTTCTAAAACACATGGCTAAAAATGTTAACACCTCGCCTCCCCCATCCCCACCAAAAAAAAAAAGATTTAAAAAATAACAAACACCAAAACTGCTGCTACATTTGTAATAAGAGGTAACACCAGCTTACGCCTATTCTTTTCATCCCAAAGCCAACCAAGACAGACAGACCAACCAACCAAAAACCTAATGTCTCTTTCTTTCTTTCTTTCTTCATGCCAGGGCTGCTGCCTGGGTGGCAGCCATTCATTCTGGCTTGTGTGCACTTGGAGTGAAGGGACTAGTTAATGGGGAAATTACAGATGACTCTGTATGGTGGGTTCGCTTATTTACATTTGTGGTAAAACCCAAGGCAACTGATCTGTAACCCTGACTTGAATTGAGCCCTTACATGGAAATTTTTCCAGCCTGTGGCAGCACCTAAACAGGCTTTCTGGGAAGGGTGCAAGAACCTACTCTTCCTACTGTAGCCATAGCCAGGGTACTTTATTATACAAATCATGATCTCCGGACCAACCCTCCCACACCCATCCCCAAAGCAGTGTTCACAAGAGTCACATGCTGGTGTCTGGTTAAAAAAAAAATTCTCAGGCAATGCAAACTGATAAATTTTGGTTCTGAATCTTAGAAATAATATTTGAATCAAAAAGTAAAGATACAAAAGTCCTTTGGAGTGCAGAAGTAACCAAAGTATAATTAATTGACCAATATAATGGAAACTATAAAGAAGAACAGAGGGATAAAGGACTGATGATGGAACAAAAGAATGGACAGAGGAAGTTCTGATAAACACTGGAATCACATTTCAAATCCAAGGCTGCCCATTGCAATTAACAATCACTCTAAAAGTATGTAGTGGAACTGTCTACCTTCCTTGCTCTGTTTTCTCTCGTGGCATGAGAAAATGCTTTGTCTTTCACCACTGTAGGGATGTGTTGTTTCACACTCCTAGTAGAATATTTTTTTAAGGTGAATTATGAGCCAGCGAGTCGCTACATGTTCCGAATGCATTTGCCGAATTAGGAACCCAGCATCTTCACTCCATTTAATTGCTTTGAAGCAATAAAGTATAAACGGCTTTGGTTAAAGCAAGAACTACAAACGGATACACACAATCACCAAATTTTTGATCACAATGAAATCTTTAAATTCAAACTAATCAAAAGAGGAAGGAAGAACTACCATCTGTCTCCCCCTCACATTAGCCTGCTATAGGTTCATACATTTCACACTGGCTAAAAGGGGCTTCAATGCAAAGTGCAAGTGTAGCACCAATGCAAGCTGAACAACTGAAAGAGCTGTTGGTTTGGGGAAGTATATGTCAGGTCTTAAAGGAAATAAATGCCTTCTGACTGATTGTTTAGCCACATTCCCCCTGATTTAAAAGTCCCTGAAAAGTTTCACTTTCTTTGGTATGAAGCAAAGGACAATTCCCCTCTTAGGAAATGTCTTGCCTAAAGTAAAATAAATTACATACTATGGTACGTCTATTTCAGGAAGTTTAGTAAAACTGAACAACTGCAGAAAAAGTGAAGGACAGGTTCTAGGCCATAAGGTACAAGACCAGTAACGATGCTGAAATGATGAAAAGTAATCATTTCATAGACTGTGGTGAAGTTGCTTCAAAAAGTCAATGATTCAATCCCTTCAAGTATTAATAGAAACAGAAACTCGAGGTTATAATAAACACTTAAAGCCATCTTGTCATTGGCAAGTGATGCTAAACAATGTTACCATAACTGAATCACTTCTTGGAGTCTACAAGTAATACTTATATGTATTTTGATCTTGATACTTCTGATGAAAATTGGCCTTTTATGAAAGAATAGGCTGTAAAACAGTTTAGATTTATTCCAGTACACAAGGTCTCAGGCATTAGGTTTAAGATGTAAAGTTTTACATGTGTGTTAAAAAATCGTTTTAAGAATAAATTGAAATAAAACTCAAATATATAAAATAATATTCAAGCCTTTTGATGACTGCTTTCCCTCTTTCTCCTTCATTAAGAAAAATATTTAATTGCCATGAACACATTGATAATATAACATGGTCTTTTCCACTGTTCAATCTCTTTATCCACTTTATGAGCTGGTTTGCCAAAAGGGCACAGGGCGCTGAAGGGATCCCACCTCTTGTTAGAGTTCCTCGGGTACCCTTTGTGAGCCTTACCTATATTAGAGCTCCCAATAAATGATATCCTTTTTCACATCATGAGATTTTATTTGTGTGGGGGAGGATGGGTCCCATCATTTTCTTCTAAAAAAAAGGCTTGAAATATATGGTTAAGAGTCACTGTCAGCAGTACTCAAACTCATCAAGATCATAAAAACAAGAAAGTCTAAGAAATAGTCATAGTCAAGAGGAGCCTAAGAAGATATATTATGGAATGGGGTATCCGGGACGAGGACCTAGAACAGATAAAAAAAAATGATATTAAGGAAAAACGAAGGAATCAAATAAAGTATAGACTTTAGTTAAGAATAATGTATCCATACTGGTTCCTTAATTATAATGGAATTAATGTGCCATACGGATGTAAGATATTCATAATAGAAAAAGCTGTGGGGGGCGGTATATGGGAACTCTGTACTACAGCTTTTCTGTAAATCTCGAACTCCTCTAAAATAATAAGTGTGTTTTAAAAAGTTGGTATCAGTAATGATGGAATTGAACCCCCTTTAAATGTAGAGGTACTTGTATCAATTGATAACTTCCTCAAATGTAGAATATGTTGGGTGATGTGAAAGAATTGAAAAAATTGACACAATCTCTTTCAAAATGATATGAAAAAATTGACACAAGCTCTTTAGAAATAATGATACTCATTGAGATTCCCTGTCCACAGTAAAAATAACTTCAAGGTTTTCATAATTTAAAAAGAAGGAAAATATCTACAGCCACGCTACCCTGAACAAGCCCGATCCCATCTGATCTCGGAAGCTAAGCAGAGTCAGGCCTGGTCAGTACTTGGATGAGAGACCACCTAGGAAGACTAGGTGCTGTAGGCATAAATAATAAAAAAATAAGGGATTGTAAGCTGACAAGGTCTTTGCAATCTGTAAGGTCAACCAAGGGTTAGCTCACCTAAAAATAATAATAATAATTAAAATTTAAAAAAATGAAAAGAAGGAAAATATCTGGGTAAATCATATTGATATATAGAATATACATATGGAGTAACCGGGCAGGGGAATAACTCTGCACTCTTCTCTTCCCTCTACAGCATACAGGACTAAGTAGGGTAATGAAAATATATGCACAGCTCCTCTTGCACTTATAAAGTATATAAAGGTAAGATAATCATGGGACCTGATAGGTTTACTGCTCCCTGAAGATCAGTTACCAAGGCAGGAAACTGGAATATGTTTTCCACTTCAGGCCATCCAATAAAAATGAGAGTAGATAATAATATCTTGAAAGTTTCAAAATACTTCACATTTATTATTTCATTTTATCCTCACAACTATCTGAAACAGTTAGCATAGATTATTATCATCATAATTTATGAAGAAAACAAAGACATAGAAAGGTTATGAAATTTACCTAAAGTTACAACATAAGTAAGTGACTGAATTCAAATGAGGATCCAGCTCTCTTGACTTCAACCTCCTACCTTAAATCATACCTGGGAATAATGTGCTTTCAAGAAAATAATTTTATTATCTTAATGTATTTTACAGTTCAATGCACAGCATTCTAAGTATAACAGAAGTCTATGGTGAGTCAGTTCCAATGTACCACAATTTCCTGTAAAACATTAATGCTAAACAAAGAGAAAAGGCCATGATAGCATAAGACCGATCATTCTTTTTTCTCATTATCAGTGTAATGAAAACAAATATTAAAAAATAGTATTCCTTACAGAATTATGTTCAGAATTAATTATCTACAGAATTTGATAAGTTCATCTCCAAATATTATGACAGGCATGCCATTAAGTTGAGTTTGAATACTGCATACTATATCTTTGCCTTTAAAAGGTCATTTTATTCTCTGACCCCATGATTAGCAGGAATACTCACTGCTGATCTACCTTGAGAGCCGCTTTAGTTATAAAGTTGCTAACGGAAGAGTTAAAGTCCATCTTGCTTTCAATGAACCATTGTCAAATTAAGGATATCTAGTTATAACCTGGCATTTACTCAAGAAATGAAATTTAGTCCTTGTTCAATTTGGCTACAACTAAAATAGTATCAGAGTGATTTAGTCATTTGATGACTATCTATTGGACGTCTGCTGTAGGCACTGCACCAGAATATGGACCTTATATGAATAAAGCATGGTCCCAGTGTATTGATTTAGTCTAATCAAAGGAAGCCAATATAATTAGATACAGAGTCAGAAGATTTAAAGGAAATAATATTCTGATATTCCTCTCGTTCTTGTTCTTGTTCTTTTTCCATCCAGCACTTAGAACTACAAATGAGCCCTGAAGATAAAGTACTAGGAAAATAATTCAGAAAAGATTGTCATAAAATAATCCTCAGAAACCTAATTCCAGAGAATTTAACCTGGTTTTATCAGAGAGTATCAACCAATAATGAATATGGATGCTAGTTTCTTTTCAGTTTGAGTGAACATTTGAAACAATGGTTGAGGTCAACTTCCAAACAACATCGAAAAGACACAGATGATTTCTAGTTTAGGTTCAAAGATCTGATTAAAGAAAATGTTTTAAGTTGTGAAGTACATCATATGATACACTAACATCTGAAATTGTACCATTTATGAATAATTACTTATTAAGTAATGTAACCAGAGAAAGTGTATATTTGAAAATAAAAATCAAAATTACCATAGGGTTAGAGAGGATGTTGTAGGGCAAAGAATGCAGACCTACATCTAGGGTAAAGTTCTGAGAGAGGTCAAAGACAAAGCTGGGATTTAACTCTGGATAATCTCTGTGATATAAATTACTCTAGACTTTTAAACCATATTTGAGAATAAACATAAAATGAATCCCATAACTTTATTCAGTGGCAAAAATTCAGTTAAATGTGCCACAGTGATCTAAACTGTTGAAGGGAGAACAAACTTGAAACAGTCTAATCTCATAACCAAACAGAATCGAAGTTGAAGAATAGTAGTCTCCATACTCTTTGATCCAAAAAGTACATTTTTTGGGGGGGGGGGGGGGGCAGGGGGGAATTCTAGAATCTTAATACTGCAACTTCTGCTCATTTTCAAGTAACTCTTACACTAGCAAAAATACCTATAAAGAAGAGTAATGCCTAAACATCGAGAGGTTACTTAAAGTTTACCCAAACTTTTTGAAAAAGCTGAACTGGACTACAAATCCTTGGAGACATGGTTTGCCTCTGTCCTTTTTGGCTTTGTCTATATGGAAAAGAACAATAATTAGAGCAAGTATCATTCATTTTTAACACCTTTTCCAGATCCTTTCTTAACTTCCAAAAATTATCCAGCTTTACTCGTATGTTAGAGGAAGTGAGAATTCCAGGAATTCTGACTGTCTGGCTCAGTGCATCCAAGCTTCACAATTTTCAGGTAACTTATGTAATGTTACTGGGAGCAGCAGAAGAGCAACATAACAACTGTACAAAAAGCCTTGAGGGATTTTTCTATTTGGCTGGTTAAAATGTTCAGAATTATTTAAGAGTTGGAAAAGGAACAATAAACCACACCCTCAAAGAACTGCAGTCTGAATTCCACCATTAGTTTATACCATGTTTCCCAATCCAAAATTTCAGTGTATTAAGGAGACTAAATGGAAAGAGCACCCAAAAAATGGGCTGATGTAATCCAAACTTGCCCAAAATAAAAGTTCTAAAATATAATTTGATTAAAGAACGTAGACTGAATTTATTACTTAACACCTTGCTCTTTATGCATCTACAAGTTCTACTGGCTTCTTCCCAAAGCAAAAAAAGCTCATCTCTCCACCATTTGTGGTTTCTACAAGTGCCATTAAGCATGAAATTTCTTATGACACAGAGCTGTCTGGGACTACGTACTGAGGAAGCTGTTCGAAAATGATATCACCTATAACACAGTCCTTCAACAAAGACACTACAGATAGCACTATGATGTTAATGCAGGGCATTTCTATAAACATATATAATGATAGAAGTTCTAGAACATGCTATAATCAGAGCTAAAGCCAGGCTATAGTTTCTCATACAATTTTATAATTGAATGAATTGTGAAAGAAAATTAATAAGATGTGTTTAGATTGTGCCTGTTTACTAAATGGCTGTAATCTCTCTCTCCAACAATATTATTTGTTGAAGATATATTTCTTCAAGAAGTGTTTAAAACTTCTTGAAGATATAAAATGAGAAGTTTTTGTTTTAGTCTTTTTATTTTTTAAAGACCAAGTTACTCTGTTTCACCTTAATAACTATTAACAGAATCATCCTAAAGTCCCAGATAAAGTGGGCAAGGAGGTCAAGAATTGTTTGGGAGCCTGAAAGAATTTTGACAAGAGCATTTCCAACAGTGACTCTGTGGAAAGCTTTTGTTCTAATGTTTTGTGGATTTTTTAATGGGTCTTTGTCATATGTCAGGCATCATTCTTAGTGTTTTTAAGACTCATGACAGACTAATAATGTAAATAATATTACTATCACTATTAATGGTGTGGAAACAAAGTCTACGATTAAATAACTTTCCAGAGATCCAGTAAATCAGTGACATAGCTGAGATTCCTTAGACAATCTCTCTCCTAAATTCACATTCTTAGCCCCTTCGCTGTACTGTGCCTATCATGTTAGCTTATGCTCTTTACATCTCTTTCTTCCTCAAAGGATCATGAGTATGGCTACCAGTAAAGAGTCGAGTATGATCTTGACTCTCTCTGCTTTGGTAAAATATTAACTTCAAACACCTATGACATAATTTCTCATCTTCATTCACTCAGCAATTCAACAAATATTTACTGACTGCTTCTTATCTATGAAACAAAACTAAAACATAATTCCTGCCTCAAAAGATCTTATAATCCATTACTTTAAAAAGACTATACAAATAATTGAAATAAATGAAATGAATTGCAAAGAATTAGATCATTACACTCTTGTGCCTAAATCTTTACCAGGAGCTCAAAATCAACACGCTTTGTGCTGGGTCACAAACCCCTATGTGAACTGGCCTGGAGACTCCCCGGCTGTATCGGGGCATCTCTTACCACTATCCCTCGGCTTAGTGTGCTGTAGAAACTTGACCTTCTTATTCTGGGAACCCACCAAGATTTCTCCTTTCTCAGGACCTTTGTGCCTGTTTCCCCTTCCCAGATCATCCCATGGCTAGCACCTTCTTTGTATTCAAGTCATAGTCTAATACCACCTTCTCAAAGAGACCTACTCTGAACCACTCAATCAAATCTGGCCTACACTCTCCTCCTCCCTGTGCCAAGTATAATTCCATCATAAGTATATGATGTGTACACGGCATGTATCACCAACAGAAATTAAGTATTTTAAAGTTGTATTTACCTGCTTACGGTCTACAAGCCCATCCATAACTAGAAATCAAAGCCCATGAGACCAGGAACCTTGTTCTTACAACTCCTGGACACAAAAGTTTTCACAAAATCAAGAGCATGAGATATGCACTTGAAAAGAGATGTGGCAACTCAGCAAAGATGAGTGCTATGGTTACTGCGAGGAAATGAAATAACGTGAGCAAATACACAGCAGGGAGAAATCTGGAGCATGTTCAAGAAAGATGAAATAGTTTGATTTGGAAGGTACACATCCACACATACGAAAAGTAGGTTGAGTTAACATCATAAAAGGCCTCCAGTGTCAGGAAGAAGAATTATGTGAGTAGTAGGGATCCAGAATGTTTCTTAGCAAGAAAGTGCCATAGGCAAAGCTGAGTATAATATCAGAAAGACTAAAGACTGATTTAATAGCCCAGGCAAAGGATACTAATAACGTTTTGAGTTACTCCGATAAAACACTAAAAATCTCTGCTTTTTTTTTTTTTTTTTAAATAGCAAACTCATAAGAGAACAGGAAGAGAACTATGAACTTGGTGCTGCTAACTATTGGAACAGAAAGTACAATGTTATGAAGTATAAAGTTGAACATAATGATGAAATTTGTTTCTCTAATATCTGTTCAAAAGCCTTTTGCAAAATAAACACAGATTTATTATATCAAACCACCCAAGTGACTCATCTCTTTGGAAATGTGTCTCTGGCATCTTCTTTCCTCGGGCCGCAAATCCTTTCAGAAAATCAAGCAGATTAGTGGCCTGATGACAGTACAGAAGTCAGTACTCAAAATCCTAAATCCACTTTTGCCACTGACATGCTGTCTAACGTGGAGCTTTATGTCATTTCTGCATGTATAAAATATCTTTACATGGTGAATATTTTATAAATTATCAGTGACTAGAAAGTAATATAAATTTTCAAATAATCACACTAATACATCAAAGTACATATATAGACTTCTTAATGGAATCTCTTGCAAAGTATTCTTGCATTATCCTGTACTTATTTAGTTCTCAGTCAGGCAGTAAAAATAGAAATATTCACGTTAATGCATGTATGTGTGAGTGTGTATGTCCTACAAACAGTGGCTCGGTCCTTACAATTTCCCAGATAACAAAATTTAAAAAAAGTTTCCTTTGAAAAGACACGATGATGTAAACACAAGGAAGTTTAAAATAACACTTGTATAAACTGTTTGAATTGAAGAGAAAAAAACACACCCCAAAAGAGTTTTGTCAGAATAAAAAGAAAACAAATCCCAAATCCTGACAGCAACATAAAAGCCAAATTCTCCCCCTTCCTTTCATAATGGCTTTTCTATTGAGCTTCATTTTGACCTTTCATTACTTTCCCAACATTGAAGAATATTGCCTTTCAAAACTCTCCATTTCTCTGCCAGTTGTACCATTATTCCTTCTCCCATTGTTGAGAGTTCTTAGCTACCACCGTTCCAATATGAAATGCATAATCTTTGGTCTGTCCTAACAAATAGAAACCAGCATTTTTATACACTTTCCACTTTAAATTCATACCCAACATAAAAAAGAAAGATAACCATAAATATATAAACATACCAAGAAACAGAAAACAAAAAAGGTGGTTGACTATTTGCTAGGGGAAAAAAAAAAAGCAGTCCGTATTATAATTGATCTATAGGCAATGCACCCTCCCCCCTCAGCTGCAACAGGATGTGCCACGTATGAAAGAAAAGCAGCCTTACTTCATTAGTCAGAGCTGTGAGGGCGAACCAACTGTATGATCTGATTGATAAAGTTTCATTACAAATTAGCCCATCTCTTTGATGAAAACAAGCAAGGCAGAGACTGTACCACAATTTTATCCTCATAAATTAGTCAACTAGACAAACACTAAACAGAGCTTGCCGCAGGAGGGACAAACTAATTTAATTAATTCACACACAGCACCTCATTAAGAGCAGTTTTAGCACTAAGGTTGTGATCTTGTTGACTCTGCATTATTTTCCACAAAGATGCCCACTTAGTTGTCAAGGATGAGGGGCCAGGAAAGGGGCAAGATAAATACCTTTGTGTACTACTGTAACTGAGAAGATCTAGTGCAGGGAAGAATAATACAAACAAGCTCTATAGTCCCAAAACCCAAACAGTAATATACAAGACTTTTAGCCTAAGTGTTCATTTTAATCGACAGGTTATATTTAGCTTTTGTTAGGTGTTCCAAACTTTCAAGGAGTAGCAAAAACAATTTGTATGGGCTCCTGAGACCTAATACTAGGAAACCTCGTTCTTGGTTGCAGCTACACACCTCTAAACACTCTTATTTATTTAATATTTATTTCTTTTCAACATATTCTTTAAAATACAAGTCTTTTTATCATAAATTCAAGGGACAAGATCTTAGTTTCTCAATACAATTCTCCAGTGGTATGTAGGTACAAATAAGGAGACTCTCTGATGTAGCTGATTCCAATGATGAGGCAAGAGAAAAACAAGATGAGCCTGGAACAACTTGTTGTGCCAGAAAATAACAAAGTACTAGAAAAAAAACAGGGGCCTCTCAACGAAACACAGAAATCAACCTGAATAGACCCTAAAGGCCAAAAAAGAAAGAATTTGAGCAACAAAATAATAAAGATATTAGCAGACCATACCATAAAATAAAAATAAATATCCATGTGTCCATAATAAGGGATTGACAAAATTTATTGATGATGTAAATTAATCATTGAACATGGAAACAAAAAAACTGGGGAGAAGGAACAGCATTTCCTTACAGAAAAATTCCAAACAAGTTAAGAAAAAACAAAGAAATACAAGATCATCATTAGAACATTATAGTAATAATTGTTGTAAGCAAGAACTACCGAAGGGTGCTACAATCGGTGGGCAAAACTTAAAAAAAAAAGATATTTGCATAATCTCTTGTATTGCTTGCCAGGATATTTATTAATTCAATGGGAACAATAGTAAATTTACAGTGGAGAAATGCAGCACTATCACCTTAATCAAGTGATCAAGATTAACATAAACATAATGTCATGAAACATCGTGTATCTCTGCATATGATGCCCTGAGAAAAACACATCACTTCTTCTGGTCAAAAGTACATATCCTCAATCTGATCATGGAAAATCAAACCCAAACCAAGAGACATTCGATAAAATAATTGATCAGTACTCATCAAAGTTGTCAAGGTCATGAAAGACAAGGAATAGCTGAAGAATCGTCACCGACTGGAGGAGACTAAGGTGATGTAACAGCTAAATGCAATGTGGGATTCAGGACTGGGTCTTGGATCAGAAAAATGACATCAGTAAGAAAACTAGTAAAACTAGAATAAGGTGTGTATTCAGAAACTGTTTCGTATTGAAGTTAACTCTCTGGTTTTGATCACCGTACTATAGTTATGTAAGTGGTTAACATCAGCAGAAGCCGAATCAAGGATATAAGGAAGCTAGCTTTTATTTTGTAACTTTTTTGTAAGTCTAAATTCATTTCAAAATTTTTTTTTAAAACCATAGGCCAAAATGAAGAGAAGATAATGTAAGGGATTCCACAATGAAACTGATAAAACTTGTAGAATCAACAGTCTAAATAATCATCCAGACTGAACAATCACATTTTTAATTTCTCAGATTAGAAATACAAAGTTTTTCCAACCAAAATATAGAACATAGAATAAGTGTTCTACTTTTTTTTTTTTAACTCTAGTGCTATTTCCCCATGGCTTTGCTTCACAGCAGTCTTTTAAAATATAATTAATAGCCAATTGAGTTAAATTGGTCACTTCATAATCTAATTTTCTTATGGAACTATTCCAATCATTATTGTATATAATACTTTTAACACTTAAGTCTTTAAACTGAATATATCAGACTCTAGGCCATGTAAACAGTTCCATTGTGCTTACTCTTACAGGATTACATGGTCAGTCTTCTAAAAATGAGCCCCAGACAAATTTTATGGTCTTGAAAATAACGTATTCAAAATATAAAAATGTTTTAAATATATAAAAATTACAGGTCACTAAAAGGCTTTCCACTTAGAACTATACGTAACTCACAGGTATATTTTAAGAGTAAAAATAGTCATCAACAAAATATTCAAATATAGCTCCTTTAAGAAAAATTAACAATATTCTGCAAAAATACAAGCATGCCAAAATCTCCTTCATGACAAATCCAATATTTAAAGCATATGAACTTTATTTTAAAAATATCTACCATGTGTCCAAAGTTAATGACAAATGAAAAAATAGTAGAGAACTATATAAATTGTTTACATAAACATTCAAATAGAACCAACTCTTCTTTCTTTTTGCTCGCAATGCCTAGCGATATGAACTCTAACTCTAGTTTTCCTTCTTTTTTAAACAAAACCTGATCTGCTTTGAGTTCATATCTACCTTGACGAGTGAGTGGATTAAAAAGACTAGTAAACTGAGCCTAGAGCTAATCCTAAAAGGTGCAATTACAATATTTCCAACCACCCTGGCTGCTCTCACTTTTTTTTTTTTTTCATGCTGCATCTAAGATAAGATGAGGTGCAGGTGAGAAAAAAAAAGATCAAAACTATTTCAAGTATTATGTCTCGATTGTGGGGTTTGCAAATTATACAGAGAAGAGGCAGCACAGATAAGAAGAGACTAAAGAATCTTTGTAGGAGGCTTTAATTTTTGTAGGATTTAATTGTAACAGTAGTGAAATAATTTTGAGACCTGACCATGTCGTAAACCTATATCTAAATCTGGAAAGACAAGGAAGCCCCATCGTGCCCCTGTTTGTCGCTGACTTTTTTTTAAAACTTCAGAAACAATGGCTGAAACCGCTAAATTAGTTCAACACCTGATTAATATCAGTATTGGGCTTTGATCTGAAAGCTGACAATGTGACAAAACCTTGAGTTACAGAAGCCATAGAAACAAAACACAGTGAAGAAAAGGAAGCTTGCTGGAGGAATATAATCAATATAGGAGAACAGATGTCATAGAAATTAAAAATAAGAAAAAGGTGATGGTTTCTTCAGATGTTATTGAATGATGTAAACACTAAAAAAAATTAAGAAGAGTCAGTATGTGTAATGCATTTAGCATGGAACTTCTTTTGAGTATGTCAATATTTAGCCATAAGGTAAATGAACCTAACCATAAGAACTTTGTAAACATACCCAGAAAAAAACAGGTGCTTTGATAACAAAACACTATTCACAGCGTCACACCTCTGTTACACAGCTAAGTTTGTCTACATCTGAGGCAAGCAACCAGCCAAGTGGATCAAAAAGCATTTTTTTTAAATTTTATAAGCAATTATTATACAACTTCTCAAACACATGCACCATGAGTGCATCAGTTTTTATGTCAAAAACTGTCCTAATAGTATATGTCATTAAGATTAAGATTTTGCCACTCCCATACCTGGAGGGCAAAGGATTGGGTATCTGGGTATGTGTGCACATGGTGGTGGTGGCAGCAAACAGAGGAGGGGTGATTTCTCAGCAAACATGCACCACTATATTCACAGGCATTTTCTATCCTCCTTGTTTCTCAACCCTTCCACAGCTCTGTCTAGTACAACGAAGCACACGTTTACAGCACTTTATTCTTAGCATTTCATACATATTTACTAATTGAATCCTCAGAGGAACATTATGAGATTACTTCAATTATTAAACATAAGGAAATTGAGATATAGAAGAGTTAAGCAAATCATCCAAGGTAAATGGTCAAGCTAAGATTGAATTTGGGGATTTTGGTTCCACATCTGATATTCTTAAATTTCTACTATCTCTTTAGTAGTTGGGAATTTCTAAATGATGTCTCTTGGAGTAAATGAATGGTACCAACACATGACTCATTTAATTCAACATGAGTTTAAAGCACAAACAGTCCTTCCCACTTCTTTCTCTTGTCATTAAAAAAACCCCTATTTCAGTCCCTAGACCTCTGGGCTCTGAGCCTTTGACTCACTGCCACTTCTGGGTAGGCCTATCGCTACCTCCTCAGTTCCACTCCCAGAGGACAAAATTCCCTATTTCTATCTCCAATCTCTGAGTTAGGGTGGTATTTTTCTTACCCCATCTGTTTAGTTTCTATGGATAATTAAAGTAATACAACTTACATAAGAAAATAAAGAGCTAGTTATTATTCATTGGAAAGCTCAGAACTAGTATTAAAAAAAGTCAAGGTGCTAATTGAAGTAGTTTAATAATTTCAGGCAGCAAACACACAAAACATATTTTTAAACGTGTATATCATATTTCTTATGCGAATGAAAGGATGTAATATTGGGGTTTGTTGGGCTGGTACTCTTACAGTAAATTTTTCTGACTCACACCATAAGTGGAAGTTATGAGAAGTAAGAATATATCTTACTATGTGTACAATGCCAACCTACTAATCAAATTTCAGGTCAGGCAGATGTTTCCAAAATTCCATATGAGAAGAAATGTGTTTTATTCCAGTTATGGACACAAAAACTAAGGGCTTTATTTTAGGTAATGGACGTCTTTGAGAATTTGAATAAGGCTGTCATTTCTTTCCACACATAAAAAATACATGTACCTAATATTTTACACACAACTTCATGGAAGCCATAATCCCTTGAAATTCATCCATGGACTCTAGTTTAAGAACCCCTTTTCAAGGCATAAACAGAATACAAAAGTGTACGCCTCAGAAGAACAACTTTTACAGTTTATTTGTATATCATGGTTTTTAAATTTAACGTGGATCACAATTCTTCATAGATAGAATTTTTATTAATAATGCTTTCACATCATGACAGTGCCCCAAATCTAGCTTTAATGATACTTTTTAGTTTATAGCTTATTTGTACAGAAAACTTATTTATTCTGCCTTCCACTTGGGGCCAAATTTCAGCCCAGGGAAACATGGTTATAATCCCAGCACACATCCTTCCAGATTCTTTAGGTACCAGCAGAGGACAGCATCAGGATGCATTCACTCCACCCAGAGCGCTTGTGCACCTGAGCTATAGTGGCAGAAGACGTGAGTCTAGAACTCCAATCAGTGCAGCTTCCTGAGTGTGTTCCTCCTACTGTGAGCAGCTTGCATTTTTATGAGCATTTCTGGGAATTTTGATAGTAATTTGACTCCAAACTATTTTTTGCCTTGTAAATCAACCTTAAATCTTTTCCTCATGATATAATAATAACAACAACAACAATAATATGATGACACTTCTATAAGTAATTAAAAATATAATGGAACCATAGCATATTTTTGTAATCTTTTTCTATCAATTCATATTACAACATAAAAATCTTTACATGCTAATAGCTATATTTTCATAATATTATTTTTAATGACTATAAACTACTCTACTTCTTGAGATACCATAATTTACTTAAGCAATGTCCCATTTTAAAACATTTATATTATTTTTAACTTTTAACTATTACAGATCATTGAAGTAAGCATAGATGGCTAATAACCAATTTTTTTAATTTAAAAAAATGTTTTTAATTTTTTTTAAATCTGAAAATGTACAAAAATGCTTCAAGGCATATATCAGTTCACAAAACTACCCCCAGAGAAAAAAGAGATTCAATAATAATTTTGAACAAATTATTTGGGTAGTTTGTGTTCTACCAAGTTGTTTTCTGTAGCATTGCTTTCAATCTACAGTGAAATGAATTTCCAGTTAAAAAATATGATACCTTCAATACACTGTGAGAAAGCTAATGGCAGAAGTGAGTATGGAATTTCACAGAAGGGGAAGGAAATGTTGAGTTTGGCTCTGCAGGATTCACAATGATTTCCTACAGGTAAAATCCCCTAAACTGAGTCTTGAAGGATGACTAAGATTTAGCTGGATAATCCAAATGAAGGAATGACCATTTTTTCCTGTCCTATTCTCTACGACCTGAATTTTAGGGTAACCAAATGTTCTTAGATGATAAGGTAAAATTCTTCTTTATAGAAGAGTTACAGCCAGTAAATATGGAAGAAATTATAAAATTATGTAGTAACGCTATGCAACCCTTAATAAAATAATTAATTCAGGCAATGATCATCAATAGATTAAGCCATTAGTTGACACAATGATTGATGGTGACTTTTTAAAGTTTACAAACAGATACAAACAGAGTAGGGAGACATGAGTTGGGGTCTTATATGCCAGGCAGACAAAGGGCATAAACAAGAATTCTGACTAAAGCAATAGCATTACATCATCGGAGAGCAGCAAGCAATTAGATATGCAAGGCAAGCAGCATAAGTAGGGCCAGGTCATAGAAAACCTTGGTTGCCAAGCCAAAGGAGCTTGGGTATTACTCTGTAGAATACGGGAAACCAAGCAAGGTTTTTCAGCAGCGACTGTTGTGGTTACATTATGCTCTTGTCTAGAACATCACTCCAACAGCCCCGTGCAGAGTGGACTTCATGATGGTAGTAGAAAGAGGAGCAAGTCTAGAGAAATGAAGTTCAGTTAAGAGCCTCCTGCAAAACTGAAGACAAGGGACAACAAAGGAATAATATGAGTATAGTAGAGGGGAATGAGTCATGGGAAGGGAAAGAACAAGAATCAAGGATGACTTTCAACTTTATGAAGGAGTAGCTAAGGGACTGATATTGAGAAATGAAATTCAAAAGGAAAAGCATATTTTGAAAAAGAGGTGAGGAGAAAAGGGAAATGATAAAGTCCATGTTAAACATGCCAAATTTAAGGTTTCTGTGGAAAATCTGAACTAGTTATATGCATACAGCTCAGAGCCTTGACCACAACGAGAGCTATGGATTCAAGACTCCTCAGAATATCGGCAGCAGCTGAAACCCCAAGAATTGATCAGATCATTCACTCTATGGTCCAGGGGATGTGTCTGTCATTATCTAGTATCTACCACAGTATTTAGCATTGTATTGGGCTCTTAATAAGTATTAAATAAATAGTAAATGAGATTGCCTAAGGAAAGAATGAAGAATGAGAAAAACAGTGGACTAAGGACAGAACTCTGAAGGCCCAATGTTAAGGAATCAAAGTATAAAGAGGTCCCCTGAAGGAAATTAATAACAAAGCTCAGATTAGAGGAATGACAGAGACCACTTAGCCACAGAAACAAAAATAACAGAGAATTTCAAGAAAAAAAATATAAGGTTTGGCAAATGCCTATTCACTGGGCAAAATTGAGGTACCTGATGATCTTAGACTTCCTGAATCTCTGAGGCAAATGACCTACTTTGCTCATCCTAAAAATAAAGATGAGTAGCAGCATGATGGCCAGTCAGTAGACAATGCCACTATTTGTGTGACCAGGACCATGTCATTTAACCTTTCTGTTCTTTCCTTATTTTTAAAGTGAAGCCTATGAACTATATTATCTCTAAGGTTACATTCAATTCTAAAAATCTACAAAAGCAAATCCTTTGGTCTAAAGTGTTCCGAAGATAGTAAGAAACAAGTTCCCAGTTTGAGATCCATTGCATTTTATGCTGGACTTCTGCTCTACTCACTCCCTTTCCTCTGCTTCATCCTCATTTTTGCCTCTACCTTCTCTTTTTCCTATAAGGGGTCTCTAAATTGCTTCGGGATAAAAGTGATGGACCTCATATGAACATAAAAATAACCATGACATGTATGGCAACAAATAAAAGATGACAGGTGAAGGGATATGTCAGACCCAGCATTTATTTATGCCAGTAATTCACAAATATAAGAAATACTAATAGATAAATTCCTTAAAATATTCTTTGGGGAAAAAGAGTAATTAACAGTGATAGCCAAAATGCCATCAACCCAACGAGTAATCATGAAAGCACATAGCTCTGAATCTCCTTATCTGTGGGGAGTCAGAAAGATGCACTAATGTGAAATGCGCTGATTTCTCATCAGCAAGCTATAAAGACCCTCACTTTTATTTGCTCTGCACTTATATATGGTACCATGGTCTTGGCCCAGCAAATAACTAGAAAATTAATTCATGTTATTCCAGCAAATCCGTTAACTTTGGTCTTATCTACACTAAATATTTAAATCATGTTAGAATGACAGTACATTAACATTGGAACCAGAAATTCATTTACAGTTATAAAGACCAGCCTATGAATCTGACATTCCTAATCTTACTTTTATTGATAAATGTTGAGAATGTCATCCATAAAATTTAGTGAAAAATTATCCGATTTCTTTTCACTTAATCTGTATTAATGGCTTCACATACCATTTTAAGAATAAATATGAAGAAACTTGTCATGTGAATAAGAAGTTTTATGTTTATTACATTAGAGAAATTATCCAAATAGACTGGCATCATTTTTCTCAAATTAATCTCACAATCAGGTAGCCACAGAAACAAGTATATGTTCATGCTCAAAACACACATTTATTCAACTTGCTATCTACAGTCAACACATAGGTAAGTAAAGTTTGTTTGGAAGCAATTACAGAACACAATAAAGATACAAACATAGGATTTTCCACACAAGGATGAATGGAGTGGACAAATACATATCCACTGACCAGAATAGATGCTATGCATATGGCAGAGATTTTTAACTGAGGTCTGGTTCTCTATAACTCAATCAACTGATTCCAATTTTCAATTTTTTAATGATCTTAAAAGAATTATGCCCCCGAATGTTCATTAAGACAAGTTAAACACCTAAAGGAGAGGTCATTATAAAGGCAGGAAGAGAATAACCAGGCAGGAAGTAAGGATCAGGTAGATAAGCAAATGAGATGCTGGCATCAGAAGTTGGATAGTTAAAAGTTATCAGAAACACATGTACATGTCTTTTAAAAATATACTTGTCTGGGCTGCAGCCCCAGAAATTCTGATAGTGCCTGAATTTTAAAACTCCACAGGTGATTCTGATGATTAGCCAGGATTAAAATCAAGGGGTCTAAGTACAAGATAGGATACCCAAAGAGAGGGAACATGTATCAGGTACTAGCATAATTCTGAGATGAGGACCTTGCCCCAGAAAAAATTTCTTATACACGTGAATCTCAGTCAAGAGCTGATCCCAGGATATGAGTACTTAAGGTGAACAGTAAGTATTTCTGCCTGGAAGGAGACACGAAGGAACAAAAGCCAAGGACAATCTTTAGAGTGCATTGTACCTTTTTTCATAATCACACAAATCTTAGGCAGTTATAACAAATTGCTTCATATGTGAGTGTCTTACCCTGTCTCCACTCCCCAAAAAAACAAATTCTACAGGACCAGAGAATGTGACTTATACTTTCTTAGGTATACAGAAGACATGCAATAAATTACCATAACTATTTTGTTCCAAGTAAATCTCTAAACCACTTCCCCTACCTTTGCTCTGTACTCCTCCCTGAAGTCACATGAACCAGAAAAATTATTTCCTTTGAATTCTACTTTCGAAAACCCTAATTTTTTTAAATTCATATAATTTTTAATTTTCTAGATTAACATTAATTTGATAATCTGTTCACTTCCCACGTAATGTATTCATATTTCTTTGCCCATAATACCCAACGTCCTATCATTATGTTAAATCTCTATGTCAATTTACATGGCATGAACCTAGGAATTACTGATTAGGAACAGTTCAAAACAATTTAGTCACTTCAAATTGCATCAATTTGGTTATTTCTAAAGATTATTTTTTAAAATTTATAAGTTCAATTTTCAAAATCTTAATGGAATTAATTCAATAAACATTTATTGGGCATTTCTAATTTTTATCATAAATTTTAGTGAGTCAGATAGTCATTTAGGAGTTTGCTCAATAAAAACCACTTTGAAAAGATCACTGCAATTCATTTTAACTGATAATCCATTATCGTGATTAAATCCAACGTTGAGTCAATTATTGTGGAAAACAGTGAGGTACCAGTACTTAAATCTATATTCCAATCACAAGAGAGAATAAACAAAAGAACCATAAGAAAAGAAATTTTAACTCTTAAAGAGTTTGCAGCAAAATACTCAAGCATGCCGACCTCCCTCTCTGCAAGAAGTTCAGAAGCCTGAATCAACACTAGGTGAAGTGACATTCTGTTTAGATGTTTTAGATTTGCCTAGTTTACAAGCTGTCCTAAAACGGGATACTTGATCTACTACTTGAATAGTAATTACAGAATTTAGGGATGTCGCTAAGACTGTCATAAACTCTAAATTTTTTTTTTTTTTTTTTTTTGCAATTAACCACAGAATCCTATCTTCATCCCTTCTGTTTTCACCAGAAGTTTAACAATTGACTCTTATTTCCAGAGATCAAGTTTTAATAAAACTGAAAAATATTTCTTAAGATTTAAATATAACACCTTTAAATTAATGGAAGCAATGTGGATATATGCTCCTTTTTTCCTTCTTCATCTTGATGCAATGCCTACCTTTAACATAGTTTAAAAGAAGAAAGAGTGTGGTACAATAGAAAGATGTGAATTCACTGGAAGTCACCAGAGCTGGGTTCTAATATTAACTTTGTAAACAGAATTGCCTTGGGCAAGTCAGTCAATAGCTCTAGAACTCAATTTTGCACTTGTTAAATAAGGAATTCTAGATTAGGTTATCTTTCAGGTCTTCTCAAATCCTGGATCCCAGTGGACAAAGTTATTTCTAAATTCAAGCAGAATCTGTTTGACCAAGAACTGTAATCTACCCAGAGTCATTTGTGTTAACTTGATAGGAAAAAATATCAGGTAGGCCTAATGAGGTTAATTTGAGCAAAGTTAGAAATGGTATTTAGGTACTTAGGAACCAAACATGGTTTCTTCTTACAGATGAAATCTCCATATTTAACTCAATACAAAGGCAAGGATTGTTGGCTTCCCAAATGAAACCTCTTGTTTGTAACCTGGCAAGTATTTCTTCTAATCAAAGGAGAAGCAGAACATTAGGGAATAATTAAAGGGATCTCCAATACATCTCTACTTTTTACCGACAAACTAGGGGTCAAATTAAGCCCATTGTGTTTCTTGACATACTTTTGTACTTATCTGGGAATAGCACAAGAATGTTTGAGGGAGAAATACTATAGCCACTCCCCATTCTGACTTTTAATTACAGTCTTCAGGATTGCCACTGAGTTTGATCTGTTTTAAAAATAAATGTCCCACTCCCATGCATATTATTTCCCCTGGAGCAAATTCCTCTTATCGTCTCAAAGTGTCATGACAAGTTTGTGAAATTACAGAACTACATAATTTCAAAGATAGAAAACCTTAAAGATTCCCTAAAACAATTCTTGTTAAGTGGCCTAGCCCTTTCACTGCTTTGCAGGGGAGCCCTCTCTCCATTGATGGACAGCTCTAGTTTTTCTGAGGGTTTTTCATTTCATAGTGCTAAAATGATCATTTATTCTTCTGGCAGTTCTTTGAGAGCACACCAAATAACTGAAGACAGTTGTGATGTCCCTAGTTAGGCCTCTAGAGTGAGTCAAGTTTATTTATGGGGCCTTGCAGTAATCAGCCAAGCTTTTCTTTTTTAATAGCACCATCAAACTACTGCCTGATTAACCATTTAAACTTCACATTTTTTTTTTCTCTAGGAACTACCCTCGAGAGAGTCTCTACCATTTTAGCCTTATATTACTACTTTTACATTTATCTGAGAATTGAATCCTGATTATTTGATCAAATATATAAGCTACCCCTCCAAGATATTCATCATCTAAAGATCTAGTAAGCACATTTTTACTGAAGTTGTCGATAAATACTCAACAGCAAGGGCAAGGTCAGAATCCATATTCCATTAACGCTGATCCATGAATCAGTTATCTATGAGTTCAGTTGTTCTACTTGTCAAATTTACCTAAATATCTCATGCTATTATTTATCCAACATGTTTTCTCACAATTATTTGAGTAAATTCTTTTGTAAGCTCAAATATACATTTGTCTGGGACTAGAAGCCTGAACTCGTTTTAAGAAGTACTAACTCTAGTCCTCATCCCAGCCTGGGCTTGCATCTCCACTTAAGTTTGCTGAATCTCCATTCTCTATTTTGGAAAGAAAACAGAGGTGGAGCTCTTCCATTGTCAATTATAATATTATAGTCCAATGTTATCATAGTAGATTTTTGAGGGCAAAGACTTCTTATATTTTAGGACCTACAGTGCAAACAAGAAAATCTGGCATACAAAAGTTTCCCACTAAATGTTTGTTGATGCATGAATGAATGAATGAATGGCCATGATCATTAAGTGTCCTATAGTTCCTGCCTTTCTTAAAAAGCCCTAGTTTTGTACTCTTTCTTTTGTCTTGATACATATTCTTTTAAATTCTTCGTTTATCAAAGAGCTCCTGACATAGTTAAACTTCTATTTAACTTCTATTCTTTCTCAGCAGGATTATTCTCAATTATATAGTCAGAATTACAATTTTAGAGCATCTCATCCTTCGTGAGCTATATTTCTTCTTTACAATCTTTATACATGGAATTATAAATCAGGCAACATTCATGCTTAATTGGTATTTTCAGTGTAATTTTTTTGTTTCTTTTTCCATTCTTTATGTTTCAGCTTCAAAACATTTAGGCTCCTAACACTAGAAAAGATAAAAATAATAATATAAATTTGTTCTTTTGTCTTCAAAGCTTTTATATTTCAGTTCCAATGCTTTAACTCCTTAAATTAATCTGAAGAATGATTTAAAAATCTTAATACTTGCTAAATAATAAACGAGAGAACAAAAAAATTATTCTGAGGAACTTAAATACTGTACCTAAAATACACATTAGCTTTCAAAAGCAATCATATTAAAACTGATCCTTTAAAATCACACTTAGTAATTTAAATCACAATAATTTCTCCTTTACGTAGCAAGTATTCTGCAAACCTCAGCCATGTTGCAATACCCAGTTGCAATACCCAGTTCTATCCCCCTTTCCTTACCCAGTTGCAATACCCAGTTCTATCCCCCTTTCCTTACCCAGTTGCAATACCCAGTTCTAGCCCCCTTTCCTTACTGCCATTTGACCACAGAGGAAACATTTTGAGTGGCAAATTAATGAATTCTGAATAGCTTCTAAAAATGGAAATCTCCAAGAACACCTAAAATCATTCATAACCCAACATGACCATGAAGCTCATAAGATGAGGACTATCACTTGAGTGTGGTTCTAATGACCAAATTAACAGGCCAGAAGCATGGAAAACCCAGTGGAGAAAGGCAGAAAGGAGATAAGACAGAAGAGGTGGGAGGAGGGAGAAAGTAGCAAAAGAGAGAAGCAGAGGAAGTTAAATGCAATGATTGTAAGCAGACAGTAGAAAAAAGAGAGAGTCATATACCCTTTGCAGTCCTTGAGGATCTCAAGAGATGACAGCCTGGGAGAATAATTCATGCCCTTAATGATTACCCTGGACCACCAATGGGTCTTTAACCCTGACCAAACATGTTATCTAATAACAACTAAAACAAATTTTCATCAACAGAATTATATTTCTATGTTTTTTACCGCCTCCCCCACCCCGACCCAAGTTTAGAAATCAGCAAAAGATAGGTAAGCTTATATAAGCTTAGATTTGTTTATTAAACCACAACTCTCTCAGCAAAACACTAAAAAGCTGTCTTTTATCAGAACTCAAAAATTAATAACAAAATTCTATGGTAAATGTACCACCACAAAAGTTTTGACATCTTATTTATACCAAGTACCATTATTTTCAAGTAGAAAACAACTCTGAATTCACCGCAGTAAATTGACAATGCAGTCTGAACATATAGAACAAAGTGCAATTTAGTGTTTTGAATTTGTCACAAAATCAATTTCTCACAACTTTCAGTGTTATTTTATCTATGACTTACTGATCACAAATTTTATTAACCAGCTTTTAAATGAACCTAATTTTAAATCAGTTGGAAAATTAAAGCTCAAATTTTCTCATAGTTACTTAATCAGAAAATGTTGGAAAAAAAAAAAAAAGAAGTGATAAGAAACTAAAAGGTAGTTTTCCTTTCCTCCAGAGAATACAGAGAATCACTCATATCTCAGCCAAATATATTTAGAATACCGGCAGCTCAAATTGGCATGATTGACACTGGTAAACAACACCAGAAACAAACCCAGGGCTAGGGAAAATCATTATCATAAGCAGTTTTGTGATCCATTTTTTTCCCTCTGTAAAACAGGTAAAAGAATGCTCCAAGAGATCACACATAGTCATTTACATACAGTATCATTTTATGGAATTTTCCAAGGTGTTAATTAAAGTTTTAATGAATGTTAATCATCTTCAATTTCATTGGCAATCTCTGTTCAACCATATGCCTGTCTTTTACACCTGAAAGTTCTTTAAAAAAAAAAAAATCACTTTAAATTGTTTTACTTCTTTAACATGATATTTGTGTTAATATTTAGGAAACAAAATTTCTTCAACTTATACAGCAATCTTCTATAGTTCTTTTACATATTTCTAACTTCTTTAAATAAGGTATGAGTATGTAAGATTTGCATGATCATTATACTTCCAAAAGAGGATCTAAAAATATTTATTTTTTTTTTAACCATTTTTCTTTTAAAGTTAAACTTGGTTTATGCCCAGGAAACAAGGCTAAGCTGGAAAACTGAACGTGGTATTGTATCCTAGGACCCTAGAAATAAAATTATATCTCATTAAATCATTGTACAATTTTTACTTCTTTAATTTTTCTCTGGTTCAAAATGCTCTTATATTCATTCGTTCATTTAAAACTCTTTACTGAGAAGTTGTCTAAGTTCTAGGCATATAGCCATGAACAGAAGAGAAACATACATTTCTCTTCTCAGTGAGCTTACATTCTAATTGAGGAAGGCAAGAAAACATATAGCAAATTCAAAATGGCAGTAAGAGCTAAGGAGAAAAATAAAGTAGGAAGCACTAAGGGAGAGAAAGAAGTATATCTGTGTTCTTGGAGAGGAGTGGAAAGGATGATTAAATTTTAGGTAGGTGGACAGGGAAGAACCCATTAAGAAAATACATCCGAATAAAGATCTACAAAAGGAGAGCAAGTCACACAGATATCTGAGAAAGGGTGCTCTTCTATGGTAAGAGAAATGGAATCACTGGAGGCCTTGAACGAAAAAGTAACATAATTTGTCTACATTTTAACACAGTCATTCTGGCTATGTGTTAAAAATTGGCTAGAGATGAGCAATGGTGGCAGCAGAAACACCAGTTAGGAGGCTGTTGAAATAATCCAGATGCAAGATGATAATAGCTTGAACTATGGTGGTAGCTAAGTGGTAAGTGGTAAGAAGCAGTCAGAATCTGGATATATTTTGAAGGTAGAAAAAAAAACAGGATCCCCAGGAGACTAGGATGTTAAAGTAACTTAAAGATGACCAAGGATTTGGCCTGAGTGACTGAAAGAATGGAGTTGCCATAAAACGGGAAAGACTGTGGTGGAAGCGGGGGGTTCAGGGTGGGGACAGGTCAGGAGCTCATTTTTGTAGCTATTATATTAAATTGCCTATTAGACATTCAGGGAGAGATGTCAAGTAGGCAGCTGGATATATGAGTTAGAAGTCATCAGTGTATATGTGGCATTGAGAGCCATTAGATTGGATGAAGACTAACAAAGATTTTTGTTTTGATAGAAAAGAGATGAGGTCCAAGAACTAAGCCCTAGGGCATGCCAATGTTTAGAGATTATAATGATGAAGAGAGACCAAATAAAGAACAGAAAAGCAGCAGCTAGTAGGGAGAAGGAAAATCAAGAAAATAGAAGCCAAGTGAAAAATGTGTTATGAGGCAACAAGAATAAGAAACAGTCTCCAATGCTGCTGATAGGACAAGGTGAGAACTGACAACTGATCACGGGCGTAGCAACAAGAGGCCACCGTTGAATAAAGAGTAGTTTTCGCAGCATGATGAAGGCAAATGTCTCTTCAGAGTGGTTTCGAGAGAAAAGGAGAAGAAAGAATTTGGAGAAAATTCATACAACTTTTCAAGGAATTCTTTAAACAGATGGAGACAAATGTGGGGTAAGCTGGAGAGGAGTGGCATCAAAAGAGTATTTTTCCTCTTAAGATGTAAGAATAACAAGTTGGTAGGTTGATGGGAAGGATCTAGGAGAGTGGGAAATTTTGATGATGCAGGAAAGAGAGAAACACGGGTGGAGTAACACATGAGCAGACCAGAGGGAACAGACTGTAGGACCTGGTGCATAAGTGGAGGCGTCAGCCTTTTCTAGGATCACCAGCAGTTTATACATAGGAACAAGGAGAAAGTAGAGTATGTGCAAGGTGACAGAAGTTTTGAGAGGTCCTCTTCTTGTCCCTTTAGTTTTATAGAAGGAATAGGAAGCCAGATCATGAACTAAGAGTGCAGATGAGAGAGGAAGCATAACAAGTATAACAAGTGTGAGAGGAGAAAAGGGGTCTCTCCCCATCAAAACAATCTAGGCATTCCTTCATCACTGGGCCTCAGCATATGCTATTCCTTTTCCTGAGAAACCTCTTCTCCGGGGTCATCATGCAGTTTCTTCTTTCTCATCATTCAGATCTAAATTGTAATGTCATCTTCTTCCCTGACCACCCAAAGCAGGTTCTGAGAACTATTCCCTATTATATTATGCTATTTGTTCTTCTTCATATGAAATTATCCTATTTATATTTTCTATCATGCCCACTAGATTTTAACCTCCTTGAGGGCAAGGACTGCCTATTTTGTTCACTGCTTTATCTCTAATGCCAAAAAGAGTACATGGCACACAGTAGGTACTTGATTCACCACCCCATGGGCTACATTTTAGGAGGGTTTAACTTCCTCAGATAAATAATGTCTATACAGGACAACGGCTTAGAGTAGGTTTCTCACTATACTGAGATTCCAGATTGATATAACCCAAATAAATAAAATATATGAGGAGAGAGCAGTGAAATAGTAAATGTAGTTATATTTTTGTTATTATCACTTGAATAGCAAAGTTAAAACTTGTTGCATCAATGTCCTTGCTAAGACTATATACAAGAACACTAAAACTAGTATGATCTGGTTTGGGACATGGCTTAAACTAACCTCTAGATTTGACACTGAGTCAACAATTCAGTTTTCAAAGTCTACGAAAAAACACAAAAGGTAACAGAGACTCTACTGCTATATTTCTTTTCATTTTCTCTATTGTAGATTATTTGTGTCTCTTTAAATGTTGCTAAATATAATCTAAAGAAAATAAAGGGAATTTTCTGACATTCTGCAAGAAGCTCCAGTAACATTAGCCAGCACCATTTTCCATCACATGGTTCTAACTCTTCACCTTGGAGCAGCTGGGGATACGTATAGACATGAGCATTTAACCAACCAGTTTCTCAGAACTGAATGTCCTACTGATTTCTTTTTTTTTTCTTATGGAAAAAAAAAAAAGATTTTTTTTCTCTTAAGAGAGAGAGTGTGAGTGAGTCACCACAAGTTATAAGTGTAAATGTCAATTATTTTAGAAATGGTGAATTAAGTTGACATGATTTTTAAAACCTACTTTTCCTTTGAGGCATGTTACTTATTTGAATTAAATGGATGATACTTGCAAAACGCTCATGCACAAAAAAGCTGTCCTTATCACATACTTCGATAAATGCAAGTTTAATAATTTATATTATTTTTGTTTTATTTCAGGAACACACAGGGAAAGAATAACCTCCCGATAGCTTATTATGCAGCATTTTCATGAGAAAGAAGCCAACGAATCTGAGGGGACACTGTGTGTTAATGTAAGCCATGACTAACATGCTCTCTTCATAGCCATTTCTCAGGATCTCATTTACACAAAGTGGCAGAGTCGGCGCTGCTGGTTTTAAACTGTACATCCCCTTTTATGGAAAATATCAACAGGGATTTTTTTTTTCATGGCTGGAGGTCTTTTTCTCATCTAAATATTAAAGTCTGACAAGTCTTTCCAACTTAGTACTTAAATAATCATGCTTGCTACTTGTTAATTAGTAGCAGGGTGATAACTATTAAAAGTTGAAAGAGTTTCCTGGTGGTTGCAACAAGTTTCAACATGATCCCAAGCTTTGTCAACAACCACAAGGGGAAAAAGAAAGCAAAAGGAAAATTCCTCTCCAGAGTCCTTCATTTCTGAGGGAAGGGTAAATGGCATTATATCACTCTCACTTGAAAGACATCTTAACACCTAAAGAAGGCCAAATGGTAGGTCCGGCCACGTTATGAGTGCAGAATACAGGAGATAGGAGACCTGAATACTAAGATCAATTCCCTTACTTATCTATGTGACCTTAAAAGTCTCACTCAGCATCACTGGACCTCAATTTCCTTCAGTGGATTTGGAGGAAGAATTATAGGCTACGGAACAGTGTTCCAGTTCTAAAATTCTATTTCCACCAGCCAATTTAAAATCTTGAAAAATTTTTGCAAAATACTCCTGAAAGCCTGGGCATTACAGTTTTTCTCTTTTGGTAGGCAAATATTCAGTATTTTGATAGTTGGTATTAGTATGCCGCTTTTCGATTTAAGAACATTTGAGCTTTTATATATATATATTATCTCATTTACTACTCTGAGCAGTCTTGTGAACTGTTATCACTATTTCTTTGACAAGCTAGGAAAGAAAAAAGAATGAAGGAGAAAAGAGATAAAGTGGCTTGTCTAAGGTCAGAAGGGAGGTGCCACCAACCAACACCCAGAATTATTTGACCTTATCACTTCACTGAGAATTATAAGTATAATCCCACATCTAGAGGCCAGTTACTACACAGAAAATAGAAGCAAGCAATGAATATGGAGAGAAAAACAAACCCTCTGAGGAAAGAAAAATTATAAATGTCTTCCATGAACTCAGAAAATATATCACATTACTTTACCACGTTGGGTTTTTTCCCTGCCATTTAATTCACTGTTTTTCAGAGAAGTCAGTCTAAAATAAATTTGTCTACAGTGGCAAATTTCCTAAAACAAATATTAAACACAGCTACTGGGATCTTTGTAGCATGTTATCAAAATAATGAGATATAAATACTCAATTTATATACCACATACCTATTAACAAAAAGAAAATACACACATCATCCCCTAGGCCTGAACTAAATTTATATTTCCATTACTCAAGGAAAAAAAAAATAAAACAAGAAGCAGAATCTTAGAAGAGTTCAAGTATAAAGGTCATGGTAGGTACTGTCAACACTCAGTGGTACCATCAGAAAACTTTTCCAAACTGTAGAACAACCAAAATGAACATAACTCAAAAACAGACCTTGTATTTTTTTTCCAGGGGTTAAACTTGTGGGATTACTGTCATTCCAGCTGAAAAGTGATAAAGTTTGAACTTCATCAAAAGGTGTACAACATATAAAAAAGATCATAAATCCGTCAACAAAGATTTCTGCTCTGCATTTCACCAAATCAAGGAATGAACAACTATATCTATTTGACTGTTACAGTTTACAAATGTGTTCATATAACTGAGTTACTTAATTCTTACAAAAATCCTATGAGTTAAACCCAATTTTACAGGTGAGGAAAGAGAAATTCAGAGAAATTCAGTGGCCTCAATAAAGAAAACCCAAATCATGGCTTTAGATCCTTGCCCTGCCATGCTATTTCTGAAGTAACAGTACAAAACTGGGTGGGGTATTATAGGACTAGTGGGTACGTATGTTTAAGCCACTAAAAACTAGAAAAAAGCCTTATAAAAATAATATTTAGAACTTTCCTAGAAAGCCAATATTTATTGCCCTTCTCCAATTGTATCCAATATGCGATAAGAGTTAACCTAAGGATTTAAAGTACAAGAAAAACAGAAAGAAGGGAGAAAGGAAGGACATAATGGAAAGAGGAAGAAAAACAGAGGATAACGTTCATAATTTAGCTAAAATGAGAGTACTCTCTGGACTAGAGATTGCGATAGCAATGTGCAATTGTACAGAGAAAAGAATAGGGTCTTAAAAGGTAAACAAAAAAATATGTCATTGAAATTTAGACAGAAATATTAAGATAAAGAAAACTTAAAATCTATTAAAACTGCCAGGATGCTGTGGTACTTTTAAAAGTTTATCTGTGGTAAACTTGCTGCATTATTATGGATGCAACAAAAATTATTTACAAAGCCAAATCCAACTGCATTTAAATTGAAAAAAATAATTAATACGTTATGCAAACTAATCTAAACCTCATTTTTAGTATGCACATTAATTTGAATGCCCCCCTTTAGCCAACTCACTAGGAAAAGTATTCTATTTCTTAACTCTTCTCAAAAAAAATTGCAATTCCTTAAGTAATTTGAGTTTTCAAATGATCTGCAATAAGATCAAATAGTACTCAACTTTTTTCTCTGAATCCAACATTCTTATTGAACCTTTTCTTGTTTATATCAAGCCTTCTAATATTCCTGGTAGTGAAGCATTCCGAGGAATTCTGGGGTTATCAAAATGAGGGAATCGGGAATGGTGATATTTGAGATCTACTGAAAAATGAAAATCACATGACCTGGTGAATGTCCACTTTATTTTTAAATAAATCTCCAAAATTATGGTCTTTTTAATTTATTACTATGGAAACTACTCATGAAGCTGTATATATAATTGTTTACATTTCTTACTGTTTACCTATGAAAGTAATCTATTTGCAAGCAACTGGACCAGTATACGAGCAGCCAGATTGGTCTTTAAAAGACAACAAATAAGCTCAAATGAAGAAACTTCCTGAAATAAATGTTATTATTATGAAAATTGAGCAACCTCTGACCAATATTAAGCAGGAAAAAAACTTACTTAAGATATTTAGACTCTAGAAATATTTAATTATCTGAAAAATTAACCTGAAAAACTAAAAAGACATCAAAATTATTTTTTCATTTCAACAATTTATCTTGTTCAGAAGTAATGGTTTTGAAAGACTGTGCATTTTTCATAATTTGGAAAAAGTGGGCACAGCAATCTAAAAATGGAGACATTTTTGCACATCAGTTATAACACATGAACACAAAAAGACATGAAATCTATTGTGATTATATAAGTAAGGTATAACTATAAAGTAATATAATGTACTTTAAATGTTTTAAACCATATCTTAAGACTTTACAGACAAATAAGTGTTCCTTCAAAGAACCAAACTTGAGAAACTACATACCCTGTCTCCTTGTTGCTACTGTTGCTTAAAACATCTTTGGAGGCCCCATTTTGTAATCCTTCAGTTTATGATGGAACGAAGAAAACAGACCTGTTACTTTAGTTCCACAATTTGTGCCGCCCTCCACTCCCACTCCCTTTTTGACTATCTGCCTGTTTTATATACCAGACTTGGCTCAAATATTTCTTTTGACTATTTTGAAGCATAAAGTCTTTCTTCAAAGTTAGAAAATTTGCCCACTCTGAGGTTATCAAAAGAATATGCCTCAGGCTCTACAGCAGCTCCAAAGGAGGTGTTCTGAAATATCTGAAAGAAGTATATAGCCTTGAAAGTAACTACACTGAATTACATTGAAAATCCTTTATATAAAAATGTTTATTTTTAAAAAATTGAATTAGTTTCTAGTAATTTGACTTATAAATGTATCTTAATAAGTAAAAAATATAAACAAAATATTTTTAGGCATTTCATTTCACCCAAACATATACACTGGGGATTAATGGCTTTTAAAATTTTTTGAAGGAAAAAAAATAACCAAAATTAATACGAGGATATTTTTGTGCAGAAGAACTATTTAAATTGGCAATAAAAGTTGGACAAAGTGATCAACTTTGTTAAGTAATCCTACTGGGAGGAAGTATAAAATCAAGGTAGAAAAAAATACAGCTTGTTAAAAACAGAAGCCAATGAGATACTTCCCCTCTCTATATTTCAGAAAAGCATCTACTTAAGGGAGTGAACCCTTTTATCTACCTCACTAATACTCAATTTATGTTTCTTTCTCTGACAAACTCATATTACTCCAGACAACCAAAATATCTAGGTTTTGGTAAAAGCCATATCCTTATATGGTTTACTTTCAAGTCTAGCTACTTGGAATTCAATCCATCACATCTGGAACTATATCTAGAACCAGAAGTTTTTTAATCTCTTGCCTTCTCAACTCGCAGTCATGACCCAAACAACCATGTGAAAATCAATGGGGAAATAGAGAATAATATACTGAAGTAAGCAGAAAAGATATCAGTCAGATTTTGTATCAAGTGTCTATTTCATCTAGATTCCCGAAGAATATGGACACTACTAAAAGCACCATTTTATCTGCATGCTTAATATCAAACTTGCTGAAAAGGGAAGACAAGAGAAAGATGATTTACAACATTATCAAGTGGGTCCACTTCAAATTTTCAGTGATATCATTTATCTGAATCAAATTCACCAATAATCTCTAGCAAAACATAAATTTCGTAAGACTGATTGCAAGTAAAAGAGATTACTGTTAAAAGTGTCATTATCAATAAAAAGACTAATGGCCCCTCAAACTAAGACTACCAACTTCTGTATGCTTCTAAGTCCAAATCTGTTCCTAAATGGTTTCATAACGAAATAAAAAGTGGTCATGTGTAAAAGCACTAGATTTGGAGGACAAAAAATGATTTGTAGAGTTTTCAAAATAAACTTTCTAAAATGAGTTTACTAGTAGCTAACCAGGAGCCAGATGACTTCAAACTATTGAAAAACCATCAGTAACAGTATCAAAAAAAAAAAAAAATTTAATTTCAATGAATACTTTTACTATACTCTGTACCTAAGATTTATATCATAACAAACTTTTCAACAAATTATTATTTAAAGTTTTAAATAAATTCTTTGTTTTCTTCACATCTGTGACAGAGGTACATTTCTAGATTGTTTCTTTCTGTTCCAAATTAATTAAAAAAAAAAAAGACAATGTATCTGATATCCTATTAAACAGCAGTCATTTCCATTTTGCAAGCAAGATGTCTGAGATAAAAAGATAAAGTGGCAATTCCATAAGTGAATTAACATCATTGTTGACTTTAGAACTCAGAATCTCTCTTAGATTTCTAAGATAATTTGATCTTTATAATCCAATGTTAATTTCTTACATATATAACACAGTCCTTGTTGCTACATGGAACATAGGCTCTTTATAACAAATACCCTACAGATCTTTAATTGGTAGTTAGGAAACATGCTTTTCCTAATCATTTGGTCTCTTTTAAATATTATATTTTTAAATACTCATTTAGGGAAACTAATGAAGTAAGATATGAGAGGGATAAAGAAGGTATGCTGTTTTCAAAATTAAAATTTTCAGGACATCAGTCCAGCAGGCATAAAACAACATAAAACAAATAACTAGATAATCAAACAATAAAAGCAAACTAGAAATAATATGAAGGCTTTTTTAGAAACTATTATTGCACATATGCAATAATTACTTCCATCAAGAGTTTTATTATACATTTGTTTTTATGGAATCATAATGTACAAGTGCATGCTATTGTTTAAACACATTCACCACATACCCATAACAGAATATGATGACTATGTATTAAGGATAATACAGAAAATGTGGCTAAATGCATTCTGTATTATGGTTCCATAATACAGCATGCAAATGGTTCTGACTAAGCAGACACAGGAGACGGTCGTTAGTGTGCACGCTGTGAATGTATATTATGAATAATGCATAAAACTTGGCTAAATCTTAATGAGTCCATTGACATCCTATGGGGTCCAAAGGAGGCTCAGATCCCAAAGCATGGCCCTGGCACATTTCTACCCACCAATCATTATAAAAAAAAATAAAATAAAATAAATAAATAAAAAATTAAAAAACACAAAGACAAAGGACATTAAACAACATGAATGCCTTCTCATTCTAGGTAAAGGTTTTGAAATAAGCACAAAAATTGGAAGAAACTTTGAAAAGAGAGCTAAAAGTCTATCTTACATCATCACCCCACTTACAATTTTTCAACATTATCCATTGCAATTTAAATGGGACAAAAGCTGCAGTTGAAGCTTGTTATTTTATTTATTTTATTTTACTTTATTTTATTTTGTTATTTTTGCTTTTCTTCAGGGAGCTGCTATTACAAGGAAGATCTGAGTAATCCCTAAAAAAAGTGACCAAACTCTAGACAATGGCGGTAGAAAGTCTTCCTGCTTTGAGAGGGTAACGTTTACAAAATAAATCGCAGTCAGTTAAATCAGGAAATAGATATAATGTGTCTGAAAGCAGTCTTTATGGTAGAAACTCCTAAAATTCTGGTTTTTACACAGCTTTTTAAAGAATCAAAGAGAATGCCACGAGCATGTTACGGCACATTTTTTAAAATTAATCTTTTTCCAATAGCCATTAAATACTCTTAAAAACAGTCCTTGAAAAGAGAAACCACACCTATTACCCCTACGTGGTAGTGTAACCCCAAGATGAACACCTATATGAATACGTTCAACATGTTTTCACTGAGGCAAAAATGCAGAGTTGAGCAAACTGTGCTTGAGATGCACAGATTAAGTATGTGACAGAAGCCTGCACCCAAGCCTCTCCTTAGAGGCGGAGTGGGAAAGCAAGGACAGCTGCTCCTTTGTGGTGCTCCCAGGGGCAGCTGGGAAATGGGCGTTCTGAGAACATATCCCCAGAGTACAGGGAAGAGGCTGAGGGCTAGCCGCTTGGGGAAGCAGCAGGCCAAGAAAAACCTTGCACTCTCAGAAAACATGCAAGAGCAAAACGTTGAAGCGGGAGCCAGAGTTAAAGTTCTGGGATGGAGTTCTTGACAATTTGCCCAACTGCCTGAGGTTTTCCCATCCCTTTACCAGGTACAAAAACTGGGCAGTTAAGGCAAAGGGCAAAGCTGAAAGTTGCCATGGAGTTTAAACCACATGGAAATGCACGAATACCTCTATCTCTGAATTTTCAAAACGCAGGTCATTTACCATCCCATATTTGGGCTAAAATTAGCTCCTGGCTTAGTTGTTAATGGTAATTTAGCCTATGAGGTATGAATTGGGGGCTCATTGGGAGACCCCTTCTAAAAAATAATATTGTCATATATTCCCTCTCACAGTACCAGCAGAGTCAGAAACTCTAAACACTTAGGAAAAAACAACCCTTCATAAGTTTCTATTTAAAGTACCAATACTCCTGGGTATAGTTAAGAAAAATTAAGATAAATTTGCATTTGCTTTCTTTTGTGAAAAGAACTAGGACAACAGAAGAGCCTAGCATGTTTGGAGTAGGTACTAGCGATTTAAAAATAGAGTAAAAGGGTAAAGATGGGACACGCTGGCAGATTAACTTTGCTTGCTCTTCTGATTGGACTGACTCTGGCACAGGCAGGGATTCTGTGATGAGGAATTAAAACTTTGAACAGACTCTTGAAGTTTAAAACTTTCCCAACACTGTATTATTATGTTTGTATTTACACCTGGGTAGGTGCTGTCACTGTTGGTAGAGCATGAAGTATGAAAATAACACAGAAAAATAAGGTATTTGTTGCAACCACTTCTGCTGTTTTCCTTGTTCTAAAATTTGCCTCATATCAAGTACAACAGAAGAAAGTTCAGTTCCTGATACAATTCCATAAAGCTATTCTCCCTTTGAAAACTATTCTCCACCACAGCTTGTTCCAGCTACATTATAAGCGACTGACAATTGCTTCACACCCTCCAGCCCCCCACTAGTGTTTCCTCACCCCTCCCAGATGCCACCAAAAGAAAAACAGAAAGTCTCTCAGTAGCACTTTGCTTCTCAGCAGGAAGCTGTACTGTTTGTGATACCATTTTGATACAAACCTAAATTAGGCGTCTGGAAATAGGTAATGCATAAAAAGAAGCATTTTGTGTCACCAAATTATTATTATAGGTTACTGTTAACCCCTGGAAGATAGAGGTGAGCTCTGCAGCTCCCCACTGAGGTGACTATTTGTCATGAAATCATAGGCCCTACCTCAGAAGAGGTTTCAGGTGAGCTCACGATAAGGCAAACTATCTGGTTGACCTATAAGATTTGGATAGCTAGTTTAAGTGGGGAAGCTAAAAGAAATGCCAGTTAAACAAAAGGATCAGCACAGCATGTGGAGCCAGCAGTCAGCTAGCACAAGTTTAACAGCTGACAACGCCTGGAGACGTAGGAAAACGAAAACGGATCAGGATGTTTTACTATCAGACAGATTTAAGACTCTTCCCTTCGAAAGCTCTCCTTGCAAAGACATGTAGAGGGACAAAAGTTCAGAGCAACAGCTATTTTTTTAAAGGTCATTTGTGATAAAACTATTAACTCATCATGTTGAAATAAATTAAAAAATTGAATATAATAATGTTTCTAACTATTTCTTCATATAGTTCAGATAGTAAATAAATTTTGTTTTCAAAATTTCCTGCTCCAAAACTTAAACTTCTGGTCCATAATTAAGATTCAGAGAAATCTAAAAACTTAATCTAGTCTACAGCCATGCTATCCTGAATAAGCCCGATCCTATCTGATCTCGGAAGCTAAGCATGGTCGGGCCTGGTTAGTACTTGGATGGGGACACCTAAGAAGACCAGGTGCTGCAGGAGTAAAAAACAAAAAAATAAGGGATTGTAAGCTGACAAGGTACTTGCAGTCTGTGAGGTCAACCAAGGGTTGCCTCGTCTAAAATAAAAAAATAAAAATAAAGTAAAAATAAAAATAAAAAATAAAAACTTACTCTAAAACTACTGCTCCTCATCATAATCCTAGTGCACTGGTTCTTGAAAACATTTTTTTTACTTTTTAAAATTTAACCTCTGTACTATTGATTCTCTCTTACTCGTCTTCCTTCATCACATTAAAATAAGTAGCATTCATAATGTTAATAATTATAAATATAACTGAATTTTTAGAATCCGAATAAAAGGCCACTTTCTATTAACCAATATTAGTAAAGGAAATACATAGAACATGCATGACATCTCAGCTTTCAGCTCAACTCAGGTCTTTCTTGTATTATAAATTGTACAAGAGAGATTTATTACATAACAGTCATAAAATAATACATATAATAATATCTCATACAATAATAACTTGACTTTTCCTTCTTCCTCACGCATTTTGTCTCTGTTTTGGTAAAAATTATTAGATGTGTCTGGCTTATCTCATTAAAATAAACAGGCATGACTGAGTTCATCTCTCTTGAGACACAGTAAACACAATGCAAACTGTATTTTCTCAAACTGGAATAACTGATATTTACTGAATAAATAACTAAATAATTGAAGCTTCTTCAGACTGAGTATCACAGGCTTCTGATGAAGAGCAACGGAATTATTCTGCAACTGGTATCATGGAAAAATAAAATAGCTAATAAGAACAACCAAAGTTTTATAGGGAGCTGAGCAGACTATGGATACCAGCCAAATTTCATAGCTGCTCAGAGTTTTTAGCAGTCTCTAAATTTGAAGACAGAGTAAATGCTCCTCTCCCCTTTCCTAGACACAACCCATAAAATGATAGGCTCTTTTTAATGTCTAAGAATGTTGTTTAGGTCTCATTCTATTCAGCAACAAGATCTTCAGACTGAGTAAAATGCCTAGTTAATCACATTAAGCTGCAGTACATAATATTTTAACATCGAAAGTCCTGGCATCACATACTTCAGGGTGAGGCCACCATAGGATCCCAATAAAATCTCATTCAAGGAATTCTGACTAGTTAATTACTAGGCATCCCCAGCATATCTAGTTATCATCTGAATGCTAGTCACTGAAATTAAATCTTCTGTTTCCACTTTCTAAAATAATTCCTCGATTCAAATATTCGACATTGCATCTGGTCATAGTTAAAGCACCTCACTGTTGACAAGGCAGTTTCTTGAAAGTTTCTGCAGACTATTTGTCACACACGATATTTGTCACATACCTGTGCAGTCCATTCCCTGGGAAGTTGCTTTTGCCGTAGCTTCCACCTTAAAAATATTCCTACACCCATGATGATTTTGTATCTGTTCAGTTCAAATTCAGAATCATTAGTACTTTTCCATAGTTACATTTTTTGTTCACTTGATGTGTCTTTTCATTTATTCTTAAGTTTTCTATGTAAGATAAACAGGAATACCACCTTCTAAAATTACTACTATCCTACCATCCTCCGATGGAACATTAGCAGGAAGCAATATTCTCCTAGGCTATGAAGCAGACTGCCCTAAATTACATTGCAGTCACTGCCCTGAGCTCACACATTTTTGAATAGAAAGGCTCCCAGGGATCTCTCTGAACTGACTGCATTTACTGCTTTAAAATATTTTTAACCCAGACGCTCAAGTGCCAGCCTTGCAGTTCCTCATGCTAATCCCAGCTTGGGTGGCTGTTCTTAAGGGAAAGCATTCAAAACATTGTAACAGTGCGTCAACTTTGACCCTTTTCACTTAAACATGAGACTCAAAAAAAGTTTGAATTCCAGAGGGAATCACTGAACTTTGACCTGCTTAAAATTAGTTTTGTTTTAGTGCCTTCATGGTGACTCAACAGGCCAATTTTCCAGACACTTAAGACGTTTCTGCCCCTGAAGATTCCAGTTCAAGTCCACAGCTATGTTTGCTAGTCAAATCAGAACACTTTGTCCCAGGGTTTCAAACAACAAATTCCCAGATCTCCATCTCTTTGCCAGATGTTGGCATTAGTTGGTATTAATCTGGATCTAAACCCATACGCGCGTGCGCGCGCACGCACGCACGCACGCACGCACACACACACACACACACACACTACACACAATCAGAAGACAGACCCTATATATTTTTTTCACTTAGGAGACCCTACATTTTTTTTTTTCACTTAGAGCCTTTTAGGAAACAAAGTTTTCCACTCAAAATTCAGTCATGGAAAAATGTTAATCAGGATTATATAAACATTATTTACTAGCCTAACTCCTACGAGAATAAAACTGTTAACTTTTGGTAAGTAGTACTGTAATACATTTATAATACAAGGTTTCTGAAACTACTTTTCTGAAACTAATGAGGAACAAAAAAGGTACTGGGATTTAATTTTCTAATCTATTACAGATTTTAGAAATTGTCAATGAACAATTATATTGCAAATGAACATCATCACAATGTTATACTTCCCGTCAATGGAATTCCAAAAATGACATTTGTTGTCAAAATCCATGACAGTTAATAAGTAAAATAAAGTCATGTAACAACACAACAACTAAAGGTGCAGAACATATTTAGTTTTATTGAGTCCCTCAAAACCTTTCCTCCCTTCAGGAAAATCATTTTTTTTTTTTCCAAAAATGAAACAGCATCCCATTTCATTAATACAAACTAAGGTGTTTAATGAGAAGGTAGTAGCTACTAGTCTGGAATAATTTCTGCATAAACGCTGTGCTTTAGAATTTTTAGAGTAGTCAAGGACAAAAGCATTCAGGAAAAGAAAACCCATTTAGTTCTATGAAACCAGAAAAAAAAAAAAAAAGAATTCTAATACAGTTAACCAGGATAAAAGAATGAGTAAGACACAAATTAGTCTACACAAATTACATAGCACGTTGAACAACAAATCTTTACTATCTCCAAAGGTGAGTTAGCCATACTGAAAAGTAATGCAAATGTATATACCAGGTCTTCATATTCAAACACCGGTTTTCACCTCAATCTATCAATTTTCAAAGAGCTACTAAGACATCCTTAAAATATAGGCAACTAGACCCCTATCATTAATGCCCAAACCTGGAAGTCAGAAACTACAGGGTACAGGGTAACAAAAACCAGTCACATCAAAGTTACACTGAATTTTTTGCTCTCCTATTAGACAGCACTAATTCCAATTCTAATGCTCAAAAAATAAAAACTACTCAACTGAGTCTCTCTGGCAATCATTTCTTTCATTTCCTGTCCATTTACAAAAGAACACAAAAACATGGTCAAAGTGGAGGTAAAGGGCTCATGTTTTGGACATGTCCATTACTACTTCATTTTCATTTTATTCATAAATCACTCCACACATAAACACTGTGTGAGCCGTACTGAATGGTCACAGGTTTCTTAAATTAAGAAAATATTTGGAATTCAATCTAATTATTTTACATTTCAAGCATACGTAACTATTTGGGTTCTTTACTGATGGTTAAGAAAACAAGCACTAATAGTACCAAAAACTGGGTCAATTACATATGAAGAAGAGGTCAACTGAAATTTTCATTTCAGTTGACAAATAGTTCTTTCAAATGGCATGTAAATATAAATTATGTAAGATGCTAATAGAAATACATATACTTATAAATCAGACACTAAGTGGCAGTATTTAAATAAAATAAAATTTTACAGACATGTTCCCACGTAAGGACCATTATCTGAAGAATCTGCCAGCATAGGATTACATCGTAGTTGCTTAATCCTTTAATTGTCTTAATAATAAAATATGCTACTAATTGTGTAAGGTATTTTGGCTTTGCATTCTAAAAGACATATTTGCATTTTTCCTTGTATACGTTGTAAAAACTAATATACAATGTCATTAAAAAGTAATGTGACTGGTTTTTAAACAAACATACCATATCATCCAAATGGTGGCCACCTTAGAACAACCACTCATTCTAATCAGCCATTACTCACACTAGTTCTACCTCTCTTTGAAACTGCTTTCTAAGTCTGTAACACACGTATGTATACATACTTCTAAACATCCTCAATGGTGACAAATTTCATAATTTGAAAGTCAATTTGGGCCATTTTCATCATTTCAGAGAGACATTTATAGCCAACTCTGGTGAATAAAAAAGGATGCTGAATCTTGGTATAAAATGCGGACAGAAAGTAATAAAATGGATGTTTTAGTCAGGCTCACGAATGATTCAAAAGACAATTCTGAGAGGAAGTTTTCCTAATATTTTGAACAAGGGCATCGTTGGAATCAGGGTTTTGCTTCTCTGGGTGACAATTTGGAAAAACAACACTAATATGAATGTATAAACTATAGTGTGATCATTGTTTTTAAAACCAAACTCTGTACTTTTTACTTATACTCTATAAATGTGAAATCACGCAGATATACATTTTTATTTAATATAGACGTAAATTTTGAAGCTTCTACTGGGTGAAACTAACTTAGGTCAGTTTGCAAAATATGATATATAATATAAACTTAACTCTTTTGATCCTTCAAAAGAGTACAATAAAAAAATCCTTATTTTTCATAGTCAGATATTTACATCCAACCCCTATCTATAAGCTCCTATAAACTTTTTTCTCCCATATACAGTCAAACCTGACAAAAGCTCACTGTGGGATTATGCAAAAAAACTGCAAATTTAAACAAGGTGTGATTGTATACTTTTTCGCACATTATTGTATCATGCTGCACCAGAACACTAATGTATGCACAGTTCCAAAATAGCTTGGGCTATTACTGCACAGCCTTGAAAACTACTAACATCCCAATAAGAGTACCTTTCAAAAGCTGTTTCTTCATTATTGCACTCTAGTAAAAGGTTGCTTTCACCATTTGTATTTTACAATACAAAAAAAAATGCAGAAATGTCTATGACATTGCCTTATAATTCTGAGGTGTTATTTCTTATTAGACTCTTTGTAGTTATAAAAGTTGTTTCATCAATATAAATATGACAATGGGACTCAATACTATTTAATCGACTCAATTATGGAACAAGTGTGCTTTTTTCCTTCTGCTGCCCTACTTTCTTTTAAGTTACATTTGAATTATTGATGAAGTTGCAATAAAGCATTTCTTTGTTAAACATAATTTAGAAGTAGAGAATGATGTTTCATGGTTAATTTTTAGACCCATAGTGATAAAACAAACACACTTGCTGTCTTTTCAAAGAAAGTCAATAGCATGGTACAAGCTTAAAAGAATGACTTTTCCTTTTTTCCTATTGTCTTGAAAACATGATGTGCTGAAATCATGAATATAAATACAAAAATAAAAGGAGAAAATGGTAAGCAAAGTGCAGTATAGAAAATACCATTTCCAAGCCTTCCTGGGTATTGAAAAGATTTATACCTGTGATAAATTAAGTTCTGCTTTTCCTCAGGTATTTTGAGAACCCATTAATCATGTAGTAGGATGAGACCTTCAAAAATGGTAGAATGAATAGTTTTCCAGACAAGGCCAACATTCCTTAGTTAGATTACTCTAATCACTACATAACTTATGTACCCTCCATTCCATTTTTCAATCAGCCAGAGTGATCGTTTTAAAATGCAAATCTGAACCTTTTAATTACTTGCCATTGCTTTTATTTATTTTTTAAAAATGTTAGTTCATATCTTTTATTAACCCATATACAATTACTAGTCTTCCAGTTTGTTGCAGCAATAGGTCAGACAATGTTTGCCACAAACAATGTCTCTCAAAGTGTAGGCATAACAACTTCAGCACCACATTCATCTGAAGGGCACTCCTGATGAAGGCAGTGATTTTGCCATTCTCATCCACCTTACAGTACTTCAGGACAGCCAGCTTAACATTCTTTCTCTTATGCTTTTTCTTCTTGGGAGTGGTATAAGCCTTCTTTTTCTTAGCAGCACCTCGAAGTCTCAACACAAGAGAAGAGTAGACTCTTTTTGAATGTAGCCAGACAAAGTATGTTCATCTTCCAGTTGCTTGCCAGCAAAGGTCAGTCTTTGCTGATCAGGAGGAATACCTTCCTTACCCTGGATCTTGGCCTTTACATTTGCTTTTGTGTCCAGGGGTTCTACCTCAAGAGTGATGGTCTTCCCCATAAGGGTTTTCACAAAAATCCGCATATTGGCTGCGGTTCCACTGCAGATGGAGAACTAGAAAAGACCATTGTTTTTATGCTAAAAACCAAGAGCCTTAGCAGCACCTATATAACTACATGAGACAAGTCCTGCCTCTTCCTCCACCCTCATTCTTCATAACTCTTATCCTTTTTGTCTGTGCACCAACTACTCTGGTTTCATTTAGTTCCTCGGTATTCTAAACTTTAACTCCCTTCAGAGCTTTGCACACGCTGTTCTCTACTTCGTGCTCACCCACAACTTATTCACCTAGTTAGTCCTTACTTCTACTCAAAACCCACCCCAAATATTTCTTCCTCATAAAAGCCTTCTGTGACTTACAGAATAAATCGGGCTACCTATATCTCCTTAGAGCTCCCTGTACTCTTCCTCCATAAGACACTCCATAGTCCTTATCACTAATACTACAGGTACAACTTTCTTAGTCAATCTACATTCACCAAGTCACCAGAGTAATTGATGTGCTGCATTTGTTCTATAAAACACACCTAATGGCAAAAAGGCTGCTTGAGCACACCCGCACACTTCCACTCTAACCACCTAATTGTCTGCTTGACCCCAAGTCTGTTTATTTCATTTCTATTTATTATTGTATTAAATTCATTAAATATTATATAACTGATGAAACATGAGGGCAAAAAAAAAAAAAAGAATGTTTTTAGTGAAATTAGATTGAATGCTTTACACAGAATAAAGGTAGATTGGTTTTATTTTTCTCAAATAGTTTTGTATTTTAGCTCCGAAGGTCAGTTACCAGAGCCAAACTTGTTCTTAACAAGTAGAAGTTTTGTGTCCTTTCAGAGTCTCTTACATCTATTCATTTGCAGATTAATTTGCAGAGTAGAAGCTGTAACCAGGCTCTTCATATCATGCACTCACATGGGATGTCCAATCCTTATAAGCTGTCCAAATTCTTTACAATAAAAGGAGTGACTCGCATCAGGGCCATGTAGAAGAGGATGTTCTGTATGGAGAAGATCAAATCCTCTAGCATCTTCTGTTTCATGTCCTCAGGGTCCCGATTCCATGCAAGGCCCTGGATAGGGAACACCGTGGCTCTACCTCACAATTTCCAGCTGCTGCATTCTGCTCTTAGCAGCTGCCTCGTGCATGGGGTAAATTGTTTATTAAATCCACTAAATTAGGTGTCAAATAGCTTCAGAAAATTAGAATAATAAAATTTTAAAAACCTAGACAAATTCTGCACTTTAGAATGCTTGCCAAATGATTTTAAGCTTTCCTGCCATTTTTAGCTGATGAAAAGTAAAACCAGTAGAATATATTATCACGGGTATAACTTCCCCACCAGGAACTCAGGGGAACCATACTTAAAGCCTTATCTATCCATCAATTGACTGGCAAATTGATAACACTGTTAAACAATAAAATATTGATAAAATACACTGTTTAAAATTCTAAAATATTTAAGGTAGCTATTTATTTAAGATTCTATGTTTTAGTGGTAAAAAAAAAATTTAACAGTCCAGTCAATAGTCACAATGACACTAGAGAAGAGAATGTCTCTAGTCTCTCAATTTTTTGGAATGATTAGCTGATCAACCTCCATCTTTCTCAGTAGATCGGAAGCTCCATAAGGGCAAGGACCAAATCTCTGTTGTTTACCATTGTAACCCCATTACTCGAGATTTGTCATACATGACAAAAAACAGACTCACAATAAAAATATTTTAAATGAGTAATAGTTAAGATTAGCCAAACACAACAACATTGTTTATTTTAAATTACTATTAAGATCGATATGCAAATAATTGCAGAGATTAAGAACAATTATGAATGGAATCACCTGAAGATATCAAGGCATAGTATTTTCTTGAGAGACAATATATATCCTTTACTCAGTAATGGAAAGATCATTTGTACACATATAAAAATAATTTTAATTTTTTAAATTATTTTTAAGAGTAATACTCTCTGGCCTAACATTATGTACTCTAGCTTTAATTTATGAACTATGTTTAAGACTATGTGATTAGGTTTCCTTAAGAATCCAACTTTGGTTACCATAGCTTTATTAAGATTTCTATATACTGGTTCCAAATACAGCTACCTTTTAATTTTACTTGTAATGAAAAGTAATAATAATGCTACTTGAAACATATTTATCCCCTTCCTTCTAATAAATTCAAAACAATCAACATCTTATGAGCAAG
>NW_011888863.1:1212418-1214547 GCF_000151845.1 Pteropus vampyrus
CTAGACAAATTCTGCACTTTAGAATGCTTGCCAAATGATTTTAAGCTTTCCTGCCATTTTTAGCTGATGAAAAGTAAAACCAGTAGAATATATTATCACGGGTATAACTTCCCCACCAGGAACTCAGGGGAACCATACTTAAAGCCTTATCTATCCATCAATTGACTGGCAAATTGATAACACTGTTAAACAATAAAATATTGATAAAATACACTGTTTAAAATTCTAAAATATTTAAGGTAGCTATTTATTTAAGATTCTATGTTTTAGTGGTAAAAAAAAAATTTAACAGTCCAGTCAATAGTCACAATGACACTAGAGAAGAGAATGTCTCTAGTCTCTCAATTTTTTGGAATGATTAGCTGATCAACCTCCATCTTTCTCAGTAGATCGGAAGCTCCATAAGGGCAAGGACCAAATCTCTGTTGTTTACCATTGTAACCCCATTACTCGAGATTTGTCATACATGACAAAAAACAGACTCACAATAAAAATATTTTAAATGAGTAATAGTTAAGATTAGCCAAACACAACAACATTGTTTATTTTAAATTACTATTAAGATCGATATGCAAATAATTGCAGAGATTAAGAACAATTATGAATGGAATCACCTGAAGATATCAAGGCATAGTATTTTCTTGAGAGACAATATATATCCTTTACTCAGTAATGGAAAGATCATTTGTACACATATAAAAATAATTTTAATTTTTTAAATTATTTTTAAGAGTAATACTCTCTGGCCTAACATTATGTACTCTAGCTTTAATTTATGAACTATGTTTAAGACTATGTGATTAGGTTTCCTTAAGAATCCAACTTTGGTTACCATAGCTTTATTAAGATTTCTATATACTGGTTCCAAATACAGCTACCTTTTAATTTTACTTGTAATGAAAAGTAATAATAATGCTACTTGAAACATATTTATCCCCTTCCTTCTAATAAATTCAAAACAATCAACATCTTATGAGCAAGCTCTGCTAAATACAAAAATTAGAACACAACTGAAATGAATTTTTATCAACAAAATAAAAGACATCAATAAGGAAGCTAAGCTATCTAAAGTTCAGGCACAAGATGAATCTGGAATAATTCTTTTAAGCCAGGCTGAGTTTTGCCAGAAAAATGCTTATAAACATTTAAAATCTCAAAAAGACATAAAAGAACTTAACATAGTTATGAAAGGTTTTATCTTTTCAGGTACTCTATTGCTGAGGTGACACAAATAAAGATATCTTTTAATTATATGTAACTGATTTATCAATATATGAGTCAGAAAAAAAAAATAAGCAACAAGAGAACATTTAAAAGTATTCTGAAATATAAGGCAGGATATGGCTCATAAATCAGAGCCAGATATACAGAGGGGTAATGGTGTCAGTGTGGCCCCAACCTTTTGGTTAATTATGAGGAATTGCTAAACAGGAAGAAATGCTAAGTCATCATGACCCTGGCTAGTGCACGCACACGACAAACACGCACATGCATACACAGACACACATGCTCCCTCTATGATCTTAAAAATATTTTAAAGCATTACAACTATATCCAAAAACCTTATTTATTTTTTAATACTTAGAGTTCATACTATCTCATTTAAATAGTTGCCTAAATTAAACTCAGAAAATTGTCAAAATTTGTCTCCAGTATACTCATTTTCTCCCCATTTAGTACATAACTTATGCTCTTAAAATCTAGCTCAGAAGTCTTCAAGGTGAGTGGAAAAAAAAAAAAGAAAAGAAAGAAAGGAAAAAGATAATCCATTGGCATGCTGGAAGAAAATATTATAACTTCTAATTATATTTCTTGTTTTATAGAGATTCTTTGTTCCCTTTTAGTTTATATTTTTGTGCATTTACTATTAGTAAGGTTATATTTTCTTTTTTATTGATGGTGTGTATATACATGATCAAAAAAACTGAAAGAACACTGACTTAAATGTCCACCTAGGAACCTAAAATACCTAGGCCTACACTCTTGTCTGCATACTGGGCAAGAATTCCTCCCCACTTACCAATATACAGCAACACCAACACCCCCATCATAATATGTTTACATCCAATCAGCTGTCTACCTCCAATTAAAATGTTCCTTTGATCTCATTCCATAAAAAAATTTTCTCC
>NW_011888863.1:1214597-1216765 GCF_000151845.1 Pteropus vampyrus
ATTTCTTGTTTTATAGAGATTCTTTGTTCCCTTTTAGTTTATATTTTTGTGCATTTACTATTAGTAAGGTTATATTTTCTTTTTTATTGATGGTGTGTATATACATGATCAAAAAAACTGAAAGAACACTGACTTAAATGTCCACCTAGGAACCTAAAATACCTAGGCCTACACTCTTGTCTGCATACTGGGCAAGAATTCCTCCCCACTTACCAATATACAGCAACACCAACACCCCCATCATAATATGTTTACATCCAATCAGCTGTCTACCTCCAATTAAAATGTTCCTTTGATCTCATTCCATAAAAAAATTTTCTCCAAAGCTGGAAGTTAAAAATAATCCACATGGTTTTATTTTCTAATCTAACTACTAATATATTGTCACAGAGGCCCTCTCTTCACAACAGTAAGGAGTTAGTGTTAATTCCCTGCTCTCTCTTTTTTTTGCTTCACCATTTTGCCATACATTATAGTTTTCATATGCTTGAGGAAGTGGATTATGGATTACAGTGTCTAATTTTTAGCTAAATAATCCTCATAAAGTGAACAAGTGGTTTAAAAAATATTTCCTAGAAAACAAAACAAAAAACTAGGGATTTTCAAATAATATTAATAATGCAAATATAAGTGAACATGGGGAAATGGCAGAATTGTATCTCTTTGATCCATTGCTAGCTTTTTATCAGCCATAGTTCAAGGAAAATCTAGGAGAATTCAAAGGAAAAGGAAGGTTGTGTTGAGTGGATGTTGTGGTGTGCTGCCTCGTGGCACTCATTTTCCAGCTGCCAGGCGTGTTGGCTGCTGAAGGCTCACATCTACCCTTCCCAAGAATTGCCCTCATCCAAAGTTCTACACCCTCCCCAGGGATGGATCACATCCAACACGAATATAAGGTTACAAAGCAGGTGCCTGGTCCCTTTGCCGCAGTTTATGACATCTCTGAGGAGCCGTCCAGTTCTGGAGCCTCCCATAAGTTAGCTGAACTGTCAGCTGTATCACAATTAACGTCTCCTTCATCCCATCCTGCTTCTCTCAGCCCCTCGCAGGTGTTATCCCCAAGAGCCCTCCCAATAAACCAAACCCAGTGCATGCAAATCTACATGTCAAAGTTGGTCTCCAGGGAACTCTGATGTACTACCACTGTTACTTCTATTATAACTTAGCCTGAACCTTGTTCTAAGTCTTTACTGTGCCCTGAATATTAGCTAAAGTACAACACATGTACATAAATTATGAATGTGTGTGTTCATACATTCTGGAGGATTGTGCAATCTAAAAATTTTACTGATGGGCACCCCTAAAGTATTAATTTGTCACCAAATTTGCAAAGACAGCATTTTGACTGCTGACCTAAGGAGCCAGTATTCCATTTTTTGGCTAATGTGTCATTAGTTCATTTACAAGCAAAGCAGACCATGTTACTCAGCACGATAACGTTCCCATGGCCTACAAGATAGAATCTGATGCATATGAGTCTATGATATAAAGATCACCTTGATCTGACCACTGCCAAACATCACAGCTTCATCTCAGCTGCTCCCTATCATCAACTTTATGTTCTATCAACACCAAATTCTCTGTAATTTCATGAACACATCATTCTACTTTTCACTTCCCTGTCTTTAACTCATGTCGCCCCATCTGCTTTGAATACCCTCCTCCCTTCTCAGGGCACCACCCTCTGTCCTATTTAGCTTAACTCAAAGCCCTACCAAGGACAGGTTGGTGGGAGCAGTGGGCCCAAGTGAGGCAATAAGGGGGTGCAATGTTGCAGAAATTTTAAGAAGCATAATATAACTAAAAGTCAGTAGGCCTCTTATTATCATCTGGTCCAACAATTCTAAATTATATCAGTAAGAAAATGGTCCTTCTCACCAGGGCTGACCACCCCCGAGGCTGCCCCGGATATGCCACTCATCCATTTTAAGCCTTGATTCAGGAATTACAGAAAACAGTGAGCACTTCCAGTAAAACTTGTAGGTTTGAACACAGGCCATTATTAACTCCAGGAAAACCAAATAAGTTGTATACAAAGTAAAAGTAATCAATACATAATATTCTCAGCAATAAACAACATTTACATAGTCAAAGTAACTGTGTTTAATGAATTGATTTACTCTACTACCCCACCCCACACCCACCCCCACCAAAAAAAAAAAATCATG
>NW_011888863.1:1217185-1232650 GCF_000151845.1 Pteropus vampyrus
ATGAATGTGTGTGTTCATACATTCTGGAGGATTGTGCAATCTAAAAATTTTACTGATGGGTACCCCTAAAGTATTAATTTGTCACCAAATTTGCAAAGACAGCATTTTGACTGCTGACCTAAGGAGCCAGTATTCCATTTTTTGGCTAATGTGTCATTAGTTCATTTACAAGCAAAGCAGACCATGTTACTCAGCACGATAACGTTCCCATGGCCTACAAGATAGAATCTGATGCATATGAGTCTATGATATAAAGATCACCTTGATCTGACCACTGCCAAACATCACAGCTTCATCTCAGCTGCTCCCTATCATCAACTTTATGTTCTATCAACACCAAATTCTCTGTAATTTCATGAACACATCATTCTACTTTTCACTTCCCTGTCTTTAACTCATGTCGCCCCATCTGCTTTGAATACCCTCCTCCCTTCTCAGGGCACCACCCTCTGTCCTATTTAGCTTAACTCAAAGCCCTACCAAGGACAGGTTGGTGGGAGCAGTGGGCCCAAGTGAGGCAATAAGGGGGTGCAATGTTGCAGAAATTTTAAGAAGCATAATATAACTAAAAGTCAGTAGGCCTCTTATTATCATCTGGTCCAACAATTCTAAATTATATCAGTAAGAAAATGGTCCTTCTCACCAGGGCTGACCACCCCCGAGGCTGCCCCGGATATGCCACTCATCCATTTTAAGCCTTGATTCAGGAATTACAGAAAACAGTGAGCACTTCCAGTAAAACTTGTAGGTTTGAACATAGGCCATTATTAACTCCAGGAAAACCAAATAAGTTGTATACAAAGTAAAAGTAATCAATACATAATATTCTCAGCAATAAACAACATTTACATAGTCAAAGTAACTGTGTTTAATGAATTGATTTACTCTACTACCCCACCCCACACCCACCCCCACCAAAAAAAAAAAAATCATGAAATTATATTGAGACAACAGGAAAAGGAATATATGTGTTTTTAGGAAGTATGGCTAGGGGAAGAATAGTATAACAAAGCAAAACAATAGTTACCAATTGATAACTAACATTTCTTTTAAATATTAGTAATTTTATTTTACTTAGAAGTACAAAGTTGAAAGCGGTAGGAATGGAGCAGGCACAACTAGGAGTGAGACAGGAGTGCTACTTTATTACATAGCTTTGAGTTTTATACGACGTATACACATCATTTTCATGGGTATTTAATGATTAATAAAATACTCAGCTCATATATTTAGAAAATCTTCCCCAACTTCTCTTCTGTGCTCTCGAAATACTCTATCACTATACCTATCACACTGATATATAATTACCAGTTTATTTTACTAGCTCCCCTATCAAATCCAGGTTCTTGCAGACAAGAACAAAGATTTGTTTATATTTATATCCTCCAGCGGAAATGATGCTTAAATTCAAATATGAATTCAATAAATATTTACTGAGCTCCCAGTAGACCAAAGTTGTAATAAGATACAGGTTCCTGATTTCAAAGAATAACATTTATAACCATAAAATGTCATCATATGGTAGAGCTCATTATATGCCAAGGATTGTTTTAATTCTCTCATTGATTCCTCACAACTCCTTGACTAGGTAAATACAATTATCCCCATTCTGCAGATAAGGAATCACGGACTGGGCGATGTTACATATATTGTCCACTTAGAATGAGGTAAATGATAACCCAAAATAGGAGTATAACGTTGAACTACTGAAAAATAAGGCGTAGATATTTTACTGAGCATTCACATTATTAGGCATGAACTCATAATATCTCTCAAAAGACAAGACATGTTCACAACATGCTTATAATATGGTACAATATAAAGTTAGAGCCAGAAAAGTGGTTATAGGTACAAATATCTTAAGATCAGAAGGAGAGATCTTTGGTCAGCATATTGTGAGGATACTGTGAAAAAGTAAAATTTTAATTAAAATCGATATGAAGAGATGATATATACAAAAGGAAGACATAGAAATCTGAAGGCAAATATATGTAGAGACTGGAGGTACTACGTGTTTTGTGTCAAATTTCTCTGCCTACATACACAAGGGCTAAAGCAGGTCCAGGTCCAGACGACACAGTTCCTGGCAGAGGTAAGGACTTATGCATCTCTTTCCTGAACCTATGAAACATGAGAACAATGGGTAATCACCACAGGGAATTAGGTTGGTAGAATAAGAATTGCGGGGACGGGGGCGTTACAAAGCACCTGAAACTGGACAATTATCCCTCTATATTTGTTTGCTTCTAAATCCTTCTTACCTCCATCTCTAACACTACTGCTATAGTCCAAAACCCAAGCCATCTTCTGTCTCTTGCCTGAATCACTTCAACAGCCTCCTAATTAGCCTGCCCAAATTCATTCCTGCCACTCTTAAATTTTACCTACATGTTACAGCCATAGATTTTATTAGCCCCTTGCTTAAAACTATTCAGCGGGTTTCTTATCACCCTTATTATGAAGACTCAACTCTCTAACATGGCCTTAAGGCTTAATGATCTGATCTCAGCCTACCTCTATACCCTAATCTATCTCCATTTCCCAATCGCTCTGCTCCAGCTATGCTGGCCTACTAATTCCAAGAACAAGCCCTTCTCTCTCTCTCTCTTTGGAACCTTTACAAATGCTACTCCCTATGTCTCAAATGTTTTTTCTCTTGCCCCCTTTACCTCATTAACCAACTGTCAAATGTGACTTCCTCTTGGCTGCCTCTTCTGACTGCCTCCTCAAAATATATCATACACTTTTCCTATATGTTGTATATACTTCTGTGAAATATAGTTGCAGGTAATTGTTTGGTTAAAGTTAATCTTCCCTAATAAACTTTAAATCCTTGTGTACAATGTGTATGCCTGTTCCACACATTATTGACTCTCTGGCAGTTAACAGGGTATATGGCTCCTGTAAGGTGCTCAATAAATTTTTGTTGGTCATTGAATGAATGAAGAGACAAAACAAAGAGGGAAAACCAAAACACAGAGTCAAGTGGATTGGGAACCAAGAAAAGTCAATTGATGGGGAGGTTTGAAGTAGACAGAAAAAGCAACTCTGGAAGAATTCCCTGAGTCAGACAGGGTTCAAGTGTGAGCAATGGCTTTTTATGCAATGCCAATGGTCTCTGGCCTGAGCATTCTGAGAACAGTTGATAAGGCTGACATGTTGCAAACAGTTTTGGAGTCACCTGGGAAATTGTGTTCCGTGAATCCAGATCAGAAGCAAATCGTTCTCAAAGTGAAGGTTTAAAATATGATCCAGAAAACATATAAGACTTGGAGATAGATTATAAGGACCTTAAAAAACAGATTTAAGAGTCTAAGTCCCATCTGTGTGTGGTTCTCACAGTCTCTGAATTTTTGAGAAAGGGGCAACATGATCCAAATAGAATGTCAGGAAGCTTGACCTGACAGCGGTAAATAGAGCAAATTGTAAAAAGAGATCCTAGTTTGAGGAACTTTGCAATAATCCAGAAATAAGCTGAAAAGAGGCTGTCCTAGAGTGGTAAAAGTTCACTGATAAAGAAAAGGAAAAATACAAGTGTCATTCTAAGAGATGACTCAACAGGAATTAAAACATACTTCCTATATTACAACGGTAAGAGCCCAGTCTTCAGAATCAGACCACTGTAGGTTCAAGTCTCAGCTCCACCACTTACCAGCTATGCTACCTTGGGCAAGTTCGATTTCCTTATCTGTATAATGAGGCAACATTTGTATCTATATCAAAGAGTTACTGGAAAGAATCAATAAAAATAAAAAGAAACTGCTTACCACAATGCCTGGCAATAGTAATCTATCAAACAATGACAACTATCCCTTCAAGCTAAGCAGGAGAAGGGGCACAGTGATGGCATGCCATGAATTTATTTTTGGCGGGCATGTCTTCATGTCACAAGAAGATAGCCACTTACTGCAAAGAGTTAACTCTTGTTCTGACTTTTGATCTGGATTCATGCCAAACATAATCTTGGCACAATTCTTTCAGAGACCTTATTCTTCAAACTATTTAAGTCATTTCTAAAGTTACACTTCCAAAATTTATTTCCAACTTGCCAATTTATTCTAATGCCCCCCGCCCCCGAAATAATCCTAGATACTAAACTTGGAGGCAAACGCTCTGTAGCTTAATACACCATTTCTCTCTTCCCAAGAAATGTCAGAAAGATTATGTGGGAAGCAAATGCAATGCTGAACTTGGATGTTAAGAGTTAACAGAGAGTGATTTTTTTTTTTCTCCAAGGATAGGTAATAGCATCAGATTCTGAAATTAAGCACAGCAGGAAGAAAGAGGCTGCATAGATTTCACAGGGTATCACAGGCCTCTGCAATAAAGCACTTAAAAATGCCTTGTATTGCTAATTCTTTACACAATCTCCTTTTATTTCCAAAGCAGTATGCGGGGCTTGAGCCATGAGACATGCATTGATGTTAACATTAAACTGCTTGAATTAGAGTCATTTTTCTACTGCAACTCCTGTTAGGTTTAGAATTACTTTTTACCTTTTTCCCCAAGTACATTTTATAGCCTGACTTTCCAGAACAAATGAATGGTTGCCTTTTCTAACAATTCTGAACCCACCTTTGCAGTCATTACCTTAGCAAACATCCTTCCCCTCAACATTCCAATGACCAGGCCTCAAACCGTATGAGAAGTCTGCCTACTTCAAGGTCCCTAGATCACATGACACTCTGGGAATTTGAAGCGAATGAGGGCAACTCTCTTGGTCGCTTTCAATTCCCCACCACACCCCATCCCCACCCCCAACACACACACACACACACACACACACACACACACACACACACACACACAGGCTCAAGTCAAAACTCTACATATGCTGATTGAACTATCCAGCAGATACTTATTAAACAGCTAATATTGGCAAGGCACTATGCTAGGCACCATGTGGATTTCTGAAACAGTAAAATGAAAGTGGCATTAGCAGCAAAGTACTGCTTGGTGACAGGTAAACAATCAGATGGAAACTTTACTAAACTCTAAATAAACTAAGAACATGAAGTTTTATGAAGATTTGCTATTTCTATGATCACCAATCAAGTGGTTAGCATTTGTAAAAAAACTTTTTCTCTAAGATATTTTTTATCATTTAAAAGCTTTTTTCCCAGTCCATGTGAATATCTTTTCATTTATTCAATAAATATTTATTGAGTACTACGATCATATGAAGAACAAAATAGACTCCATTCCTGTCTTCATGTAGTAATTGCTGTTCCCAAGACAATACACACAAACGGTAGCTGATGGTTTGATCCCATATAAACCTCAGGTTTGTTTTTGCATTATTTGTATGTTTGAAGGCACTTTCCTGTAAGCGTCATATTCATCTAATTAAAGCCTTGTCTTTGTCTTATCTCACTGTGATTCCTTTTCAGCATACTCTTTCTCAACTTCTTTATCCACAATAATCATAATCAAACTATTCTAATCTAATTTTCCACATATTATATTCTTCCTCTATTTTTACTCATTGGTTAAACAAAAGTCTTTAAGCACCTACTATGCTCCAGATACTATTCTAAGTATTTGGGATACAGAGCTGGATAAATAAATCAACCTCTGGTCTTCAGTTTACTTAGCCACCTTAGATTTGTCCTGTTACAAAGTTCTCTCCAAGCCTAGAATGCACGTAACTGCCACCCTTCCCCCGAACGAAACCCACTTTGTGTCAGTTCCCCTCACTCCTGACTTTGAGTATGCTAATGTTCTATATACTCAAATTTACTAAAGGTTCTTTAAATTTTACTTCAAAACTCCTAAAACCTCATCATCAAAAGTCTTTCTAGCAATCCAACAATCAGTAGTACTTTATCTTGGCACTGCCACTATTCCTTCAGCATCTTACTTTAATTCCACATACCATATAACTTACTACCAAAATAAATCAATAAAAATTTTTATCACTGGTTCTCAAACTTTTATGTGCAAAAGAACTGCAAGATATGGTGTTAAAAATGCAGGGTTACAGGGCTTCAACTACAAATTCAGGTTCCCCAAGTCTGGGCCAGGCCAGAGAGATAGGTTTTTTAAAAATATCCCAGATGGTTTTCAACGAGGTGGTTAGGAGATCATCTTTGAGAAACACCATTCTACAATTTCCTTAATGTTAGTTTTTATGTACTCAGAATCTCTACTTCACATCAGAAAATATTTCCCATAAGTAAAGTTTAAGAAACATGCATCATGTGTTCAACAAATATTGTTTTTGATTAATAAATGGATCAGCAGTTACTTGATCATAATAAACAACTTTTAGAAATTACAGCTCAGGCATCATATTCAGTGACCACTTCTCACCAGTTCCTCCTAACTATCCCCTGTGGTACACAGGAAGATATGGTTAGCGCTCCTGTTTTATGGACAGGAACCCCACACTAGTATCTTGGTCACAGCGTGACAGAAAAAGATCAAATGGTAGAGTCAAAAAGACTCAAATCTAAGCAATGATTCTCCTGTTCATTAGCTGAGGAAAATGAGCAAGCACTTGATCCACTGGAGTTTGTCTACCCACCCGTGGAAAGGTGATAACTCATCTAATTGGTGGGCTGTGAGGATTAAATGAGATTATCCATGTAAAGCACCTAGCATGGTGCCTGGAATGTAGTCTATGCTCAACTGCTGTTAGTTTTCCCATTTTCCCATCATGCAGGGCTGCTTTGAATAAAAATGAAGCTTGGTTTGCAAGATATGTTGGCTCAGTAATCATTTATTCCATTACTGCCCTGTTTCAGGCATCATGGTTGTGTTAGAGATATAACAGTACCCTCAGGGAGCTTATCTTCTAAATGTTTTGTCAACCTATGGTTACCTGCTTTCAAACTAGGCAGCAATGTATTTAGCACACTTTCCACTTCTCACTTCATCCAGTGAGATTAACACAATGCAGAGTGATATATAGTCCCATGAGAATAAAGACCTCGTGGTAAGAGAAAGGTTTTAATAAGCAGTGATAGGGCAAAGAAGGCGGGGAAGGAAGAGCATTTTGGGGGGGGGGGCTGAGGAAGGCCCTAGAAATAAATAATGGGCCCAATAAGCTTCCTTACATAGTGATAAATTTGTTTGTTTGGTGTGCATGAAAATTATCATGTTGTTTCCTGATTTAATGTAGGAAAGACACTACTATTCTATTAATAGTGAAGGTATGATGGAGATGAGGCTGAGAGAGCGAAGTAAGAAAAGTCAAGACATAATTATAAGAAATAGTACGCACTTGTTCAAAAGTAATACCTAGTGCAAGAGTAAATGAGACTCACTGTGCCAGACACATACGACAGCCTGCCAATACTGCACAATAACACCAGGCATCGTAAGAATTTACATGCAAACCTCAGTCAGCTCCTGATGCTACCCATCAAACAACTTCAGCTTTCAGTAGCCACGAATTACACCAGGAAATCTCAGCAGACATCAGATTTGAGGGCAGGCCTTAACCCAGAATGGTAATGGACAAACAACTACCGTACAGGGGATATAAAACCTGGCTCAGCAGAGAATTAAATCAGAAGTTTAATGAGAAACACCATTTAGGAGACATGTCAAAAGCACTAACATCTTTTTTTTTTTTTTTTTTTTCTCATAAATGTTAAGTTCGTCAGCTTTTTTAACTAGAGACATTGAAATAACCAGCACTCACTATTTGGGGAAAAGTATGCCAGAAGCCTCACAGTAAGCAGTCTTTATCCTGGGCAGAGATTCCCCAGAGGGGTCACTTGTCTGAGGAATGTGTCAAAAATTAGCTCTCTTTTCCTGCCTCCCGTCCTCCTTGAATTCTGAAGTTGTCCCGGTGCCAGTTTCCCACAGTACAACACACTGAACCACCTAAAAAACAGGGGCAAAAAACCAGTGGCCTCATGAATCCCACTTGAAACTGGCATGCTACGTCAATGTCTTATATCCCAAAAAATGCTTCCTAGTCTGCACAGAAGGATTTCTCTCCGTTACATTACCGAGAACCAGTCTGAGTCTAAATGGCATGGTCTTCATTCTCCACTGCAATTGCCCCCTCCAGGCTGGCCCTGGAAAAATAGCAACAACTCAATTCTCAGTCCAATAACGTCTTTTCTCAGATGTTGTTCTCCCAGTGGGTAGAAGAATGAACTGCTGCAATGCCACCAGCTCCTCTACAGTTTCTTTTAATTTAAAGTTACAACAGAAGGGAAGAAAAGAGACTTTCTATTAAGGGACAACTCCCTGAAGGGTCTCTTAGCTGACAATCGAAGGACTGCTCATGGCAGTGATCAAATCTAACGCAACAAAGTGCTGGTAGCTCTGTGACTCATCACAGCAGGAGCTCGCGCTGAGGGCCACTTGAGTTCAGTGCTTTGTGGTGCGGCAAGTTGGTTTAGGAACAGTAACATAGGGGAGCAAAGACTCTCACAAGGTGTTTGAGGCTCAAGATAAAATGCAGACTTACAGTGCAGGTTGCTTCTCAACTGAATAGGAAGCCTAGAGGAGTAAGAAAATGAAGAGCGCGTACTGTCTACCTCATGGTTTAAGGCAAATTACCTGAAGATGGTCAAGGTCAGTTGGTCTTTCTGTTGTATACTTTATAATCTGCTAAAAATAAGGATTGAAGCATAAGAAATTAACTGCGCTCTTTTAAAAAAGGTAAACACTAAGGCTATTTGCTTGCAGAAACAATGCCTTGTAAATACATGAACTATCTATTGTTTAAAGATATTTACAATCACCTGATCCAATTCAGCTATTCTCAGTTGCATTTTATGAGTACATTAAAAAGAATGCAACATATATTGAGCATGCCCTCTGTGCTATAAACAGTACTGTAGATTTATATATAATCTCATATAACCTCATTTAATCTTGACTAAGACTCTCTGAGGTGATACTATCATTGTGCTCATTTTACGGTGAAGGAAAATAAAGCATCAGAGAGCTAAAAACAAAAACAAAAAAAATTCCAGGTCTTTTTTCAGTGATAGGTCCACCTGACCAGAGTGTCTGCTACTAACTCCTGGGCAATACTGCCAGACAACAACTTTACCACTCAAATCTCCTATTTTGAGAATCTAGTGGACACAGCACACCCCACCTGCTGCCCTTCTGTCTCTAGCATCATTTGTGCACCAAGGCCAGGCTTCCAGGATCCTGCTTTTATCTGATGACTGAGCACAGTGGGGGTGAAAATGGAGGCCATTCCTTGGAGACAAAGGACTCCTCCAACTGTTGTCCTTCATCTGCCTCACCAAAACTTTCTTGGACTGTGCTATAGTCAGCTTCTTCCTACTCAGTCCTCCTTCCTTCCGTGTCTCCTTGCATAAATGCCACACCTGGAAGAATGTCGAAGGCCATCCTAGCCTTCTGCTATTGCCTCCAATAAATGTCTTACTTGTCTAATTACAGCTTGGCATCTTCTTCTTGAGGGACACAAATTAATGTTAACACCAAGTCATTCATTTGCTTTTCAAAAAAGCCTTTCCTTTATTTTCGGTCAGTTATACTTACAGAGAAATTCTCTGTATCATTGAGAATAGAAAACAACCACTAATTTCTCCATGTTATTACTATACATCATCTCTTCAAACAGGCAATGATATGTTTATTGTGTCTTTCTCCTTTCCCCCTATTTAAACAAACCTCTTTGAAGGAACTGTTGATTCCATAGGACAAAGTATCGCAAAGTCAGATTTATTTCTTTTTCCAAGTGGGATTTTTTTCTATATCCACATGTACTATAACTTAATATAACCCAGAGGCGGACAACTATTAATGGACAAAATCACAGTAAAATTTCACTAGTTTATATCTGCAATGGGAAATCAAAAAGGATAACAAGAAGACAGATCTATAATTAGGTCTTAAGGTTTTTGTTTGACTTTACATTTTATGTAGGATAAAATGTTAATTACTGAAGGAACACTTATATGAATAAAAGATAGAATTCACACTTGCACCAAATAAAAGCACATTGTCAGAGATCATATATAGATGTTAACTGAATCACTATTTTAAAGTGTTGATCTCAGCCTCAAGAAAGTGATATATTTTTCTTCTTGGTCTCAAAAATATTCAAAGCAAGAACAGAATGAAGCTTCAAACATTATTAATGATGAAAAAGACTTGACTGGAGCGAGAGAAGAGTGTAGTTAACATTTACTAAACACCTAGTTCATGACAGACCCTGCTAGGAATCTGACACAGTATCTAGTGTAATCTATGCATATCTCCATAAGAAAAAGCATCACAATCTCCAGCTTTAGAGGTTAAGTAAAGCAGTAGAGCACTGAATGTTCAGAACTCCAAGTGAAGTCTTGGAGAATTATAAATAGACCTAAACTGAGAAGCTCCAAAGGCTAAAGGGATTGCCTCTTTCACATCCTGGGTCTTTCCTGGTGCTGTAGTGACAGAGCAATACCTGAGTTTCTAGTGAATGTCAAGTGGAAGTCAAACCAGAGCCCTCTCATCCCGTTGATTGTTGCATTATTTGTCTCCTTTGGAGATGTGATATCATATAATCATGAAGTAACTAAATGATGAGTAACTGAGCAGCAAAGATATAATCAGATTTTTGTTTGTTTGTTTGTTTTAACTTATAATGAACTTTAACCAATAAAGAATGATCCTACACCTGTAGAATTCAATACCACCACCACCACTCCTGGAAATACATTTTTTTTTTCCTGGGTGAATTTTGAAGGCTCAATTTTTAAAGGGTAGTTATTCAATGTATTCTTTAAATGCATTCATTTTCTCTCTAACTTTATCAATATGCTGCCCCTATTGAATGTCATCCGTACCTGTAAGTAGAATAATTACTTGACTATAAGGTATGATTTGAATGGTAGTAAAGAAAACTCCCTATGTTCATAAATATTTCTTCCCAGAAGCTTTGCTTGATACTTAAAATCTCCACAAGTCTATCTCTAAGAAATTAGATGGTCTTAATAAACTGCAATAATAATAATAACAAGTAAGAGAATTAAGCCATAATAAGTTATTAACACCTTTGAATTAAGTAATTTCAGAGCCAGAGGTTAAACTGAGCAAACAGGGCAGAAATTCAGAAGGGTCCCTCAAAGCAAACTGAGCTGTTTTCAAGGGCCCATGGTAAAGATCAGACCCCTCCCCGATCAGGAGAGCATTTGAAAGCACCCATGTAGACAGCCAAAGGAATGAGGCTTTAGAGGAAACAACCAAAAATGCATATTCCTCTTAATTTTAAAGAAAAGAAAATTGAATATAGTAAGGTTTATTAAATAGTAACATGGGAATGCCCCAATATGGCCCAGCTAAAAGTGACTAAAAGTTCCTGAGTGTCTGCCCTACTACTGAGACTCAAGCGCTCCATTCCTTCGCCTTTAAACATAAAAATTCATAATGTTTAAGTAAAAGGTTAGATCCTTGTTTTATATTCTTAAAATTTTCATTTTACTCTCCCATTAAGAACAATTTTTCATGCAAATAAATTCTAGGTTTAATTAAAGATCATTAAATAACTTCCCTGTGTTAAAATCCTTCTCCTAAATGTTAAGTATGAGTAATTATTTACGTTACATCACACAGAAAATAAACAGCAAGATACCAATAACATTTGAGAATCATTAACCATTCCCACTCTCCAAACTCACCCAAATGGGAAATAGAATAACAATACTGATCATAATTGGATTAAGAACTAAAATTCTTTAATTCATTCATCAGATTGAGGCATTTGGAACAGTTTATTTACAGAGTTGTTTAGACAGTTTTGTGTAGTGTTTTTAAAGATAAACCAAAATGCCTTTCTGAAAGAAGTTTCAGATCCCAAATCATTAACATATGAAAACCAAATGTAGACAATTTACAAACGGGTGTTTTAAAACAATGTTTGGAACAAAACTGCACTTATATTTTAATAACTATCTACAAATCTAAGTTCAGGATATAGTTTATTTGAAACAACAGCCAAGCACTTTCCTTGCCTTTAAAATAAACCTACATTTCTCAGGCTAAAAAATTATGATGAAAGTGTGAGGAAATGCATTAACTTCAGGTCTAGATAAATACATTTCCCAGGTTATTCTCAAAACTCTAATTATAGCATTTTCTACCACTGGAGGTGATTTGATATTGAGTGAATCATCCAGGTTATGCCAATCAATCGTATCCAACAATTTTACCTGCTTGAAACCTAAATAGTGTTCAACATTGGAACTTTAAATTATTTGAAATCTAGTGTATTTTATACTACTAAAAACATGTTTTATCCTGCCCTGTATATCTTTTTTATATAATCTGAACACACCTTCAAAATAATGATTGCCTATCACTCAGTAAAAGAATGGAGCTTTTTCAAGAAAACAGAACATTCTTTTAATCATTTTTCATTTGTTTTATAAAAAAATGATTCAAACATTCAAATTTATTCTTTTAACTGGAAAATGAAATTTTAAACTCTATAGTACTAGCTTAACCCCAACAAGGACACACACACACAAAAAGCCATCATACCTGAAGATAAACTTCACTTTTTTTACTTTTTTGTTATTTACTATTTACTCCATATACTCAACAGATAACATCTTTATAAGCGTATATTTATTTTTTCCTTTTACAAAACCATGTGTCAGTCTAAACAGGATGTGCATTTACATGTACAGCACTAAGTTAATTTGAAATAACCACTGGATCTCAAATGCCCGGTTATTTACCAAATACCTTTGAGAGTTTTGAATCCTGTATATAATGTGGCATTCAACCAGAACTGTTCAAACTCAACAACAAAACTAGTACGGGGTTTCTGTATTAAGAGTTGAAGCTCTTTTTACATACATTAAGAGTCTACTCTTTCAAGACCATGTCAGATTGGTTCAATGCTGCCCATTCGAAAAGGCTACAAAAAGAGATTTTTTTAAAACTCATAAGCACACAAAAAACTTTATTAAATTCTGCATGCATAAGGTTGTTAGAAGACCACTGGAAAGAAAAAGAAAAGAATTTCAAGAGAGTATGCTACTATATAATTAACACAAATAACTAAATAATTATGCACATCCCTTCCCACCCCCACAATTAAATGTTTTTAAACAACTCATGTGATGAAAGATTTACCTTTTAGGCAAACAAAAGCAATCCCTACCAGTTTGAGGATTTCAGGCTGTATTGCATCAGTTTTAAGTGATGCTTATGATTTTTATCTTGGATAGTTCTGAGGAATAAACAGTTGATGACATAATTTGCAGGAGAACTTTGCACAATGCCTCAGAGAACTTTCAGTGTAAGTACTTATGATTTTAAATCATTGTAGCTGAATTTATCTAGGCTTCAGTCTTGGAGCTATATTTAAATCAGGAAGAAGCACCCTCAGAAACTTTGTCACATGTAGCTGCATTTGAAACCAGATTCCTTCCCTATCAAGGCTCACAGCAGTTCACATACAGCTGAATTCCTTCAAAATTAGACGGATCAAAATTTAGCAGTTCTGTAAAGTCTCTAAGAAATCGTCTTCCTTTTAAAATCTATAAAAGTCAAACTTAAAAAACATTTCCATATACTTTAAAACCATCTGGCCCTTAACCTAATCACTCTTGGCAATCGAGCCTCGCTCTTGTAATCCTGATCAAAAACTCTGCTCTGGCTTTTCTGATTGAAATGTCCATTGCCTGGAATCTCCCACGCGCCTACTTCATTGGCCTATTTTGTTTGTGTGAAGTTTTTTTTAAGGATACTAAGGGACATTATTTATGAGCATCAAGGAAACAAATCACTCTGTCTAGTCCCTTTGCAGATTCCCACACTTATTACCCAAAAATCCCACAGATCTCCCTTGGTCTTGCCTTCGACTAAAGAACTGTGCTGAGCCTGAAGTCAGCCTCTGGGGAAATCCACTCATGCCTTTCTTGACTAACTACTTTGGATATCTGGATATTGTGAGGATCTCAACTGGGACAGAACAAATTCCTAAACTTTTCTGAAAAAGCACAGTTGACTGCCACCCAGAGTACCTGGGTTGGCTGACACTGAGAATATCACACCGCATGTCCACAGAATTCCTCCTTTTGACCTGCTTTAGTTGAGAAGGAAAGACATTGAAATGAATTCACATTCACCACACTGAATTTAGTCACAGAGACCAATATCTTCAGCTATTCATCAGGGTTAAACGATTTGTTAATATATTCGCTTTGCAAAGTGTAAGGAAAATTACTATTATGTAAATAGTGCTTCCGATGCCAGCAGATCAATAAGCAAGAAACCGCTGCTATCAAATGGAAACATTTCCAAATCCAATTTGATTTTAACTCGTATAATCTCTTTTCCTTGTTTATTACTGTAGCCCCAAAGTGCAAGCGAAATTTACCAAACCTGCGCTTAAAGTGACACAACACGTGAGTGGCCTTCACTTCGTACACTGCGTGGGGAAGGGGAAAAGTAGTTACAATTAAAATTAAAGCTTCCGGTTTCTGAAATCCCTAGAATCCTAAAGGATGAGACTTGTTTCCGAAATTCTGGGCGGGAGGGAGAGTAGGGAGAGGGATTGCAGAAAGCGAAACAAAAAGACGAAAAGGGAGAATATTAAGGTTGTGGGGTGAGTTGAGGGTCGCGTTTACATTCTCGGAAGGGTAAGGGGCTTTGTCCAACTTTTAGGATCTGTCGTTTGGCGTTAGCCGAGGTGCAAAGACGAGCCTAGGATTTTCCTTGCACTCCCGCCCTCATCTCTCATCACCACCTCCACCGCCACCACTTACAAAACAATACCGGCAATAGCACGCAGGCTCCCCAACAAAAATATAAAGTTATCCCATTTCCTGAACTGGGTCCAAGCGCACACTCCAGCCCCCCACCCCCGGACAGGCGCCCCCCGAGGATGACAGGGCCATTTCAAGTCTCGAGCCGCCTCCCGCCTCTCCCTCACCCCCAGCCCAGTCCCCCTCCCTCTGTACTTGAGGAAACTCCAGTGGCGGCCCCCTCCCTCCTCAGCCGGCTCTCCAGCTGGAGCCGGGAACGAGTGTTGAGTGGCGGGCACGGAGAGCGGCTGAGGGGAGCTCTGCGCCTTGGAGGTCTGCCCACAACAACATCGGGACGAACAACAAAGTTAAAACGCTGCGATTCACGCACCTTACCGGGTCTCCTTGTCTCCTCTGGCGTGGGATGCAAAGGGGCACAGTGGCGGGCTGGGGGCCCCCGGGAGGAGACTGGAGATGGGTTTTGGTAGCTCGCCTTTTTCACTGTGTGTGCGTGTGTGTGTGTGTGTGTGTGTGTCTGTCTGTGTGTCTGTGTGTCTGTGTGTGTGTGTGTCTGTGTGTCTGTGTGTGCGCGCGCGCGTCCCTCTCCCCCCGGTCTCTTGCTCGCTCGCGCTCCCCGTGTAGCTCTCAAGGACGAGGTGAAATCCCTTTGCTGGTCATGAGGCGGCTTCCGAGACAAACAACACAATGCGAGTGCAAATAACAAAAGGCAAAAAGACAGTAGGAACAATGGGGGAGGCGAGGGCAGCGCACCAGCCCGCGGTCA
>NW_011888863.1:1232748-1246512 GCF_000151845.1 Pteropus vampyrus
AAAAAAAAAAAAATCTGCCCTCCACTTAAAGGAGCGATAAAATGAAATGGCAGGAGTGGAAGGAGGCAGGGAGAGTGGGATATCTCTAGATCTCTATGAAGCTCGCGTCTATAAATACGCATTCATGTTTTGTCAAGTCCCCTTTGTCAACTTCTTCCCTGCGCTGGAACCTCACCCGCTGCCCTGTAACTGCGACCGGGGCCCCTTCTTGCCCCAACCCTGGTTTGCACACAGTAAAGCTCGTCCGGAGGGCACGTGTGGGGGTCTGCGGGCGTCCGCCGAACCTTCCGGGAGGCGAGCCTCCGACTGCCCTGCGCGGAAGCTGGAGCCGCGAGAGGTTCGGAATTTAAAGCGACCACTGCCTCCCCGAGCCCCGCTCTGCGCCCGCAGATCCCCGCCGCCAGGACTCTGCACCCACCTACTACTCTTGGGGGCGGGGGGGAGAAAAGTTTTGAGGCGCTCTCATCTTTGCCTCCGGGGTGGTTGAACTGGTTTTGTTTTGTGTGGATGAAGCCAAAAAACCCCAATGCCTAAGAACCAAGCAATGATATTGGCGGGGTGGGAAGGAGGAGAAAGGAGAGAAGTCTCGGCGTTGGGCTTAGACTCCTGCGACACGAGTTGGCGCGTGAACGCGAAAGAGAGACCCTCAGAGTTACATCACCTTCGGCAGAAACTCCGTAGGTAATGCTCTGAGCAGAAGCTTGGAGCTGATTTAAGTGAGTGTTCTGACAGCTCCCGGGCTGCTCCGGCGCTTATCTCTAACAATCTTACTTTCATTGACTTAAAACAGCTGACGGGTAGCCGGGAAGGGCGGGGTGTGGAGGGGGTCCTATTAAATCTTAAACTAGGGTGGACTGGGGCGGGGGTCGGATCCTAACTGATCTCCTAGAACTGGTGATCCAGAAAGCGGCAAGGAGGGAGATGTCGCGAGGGAGGCAGCGGGTCCGAAGGAGGGCGATGGAGAAGGGGTCTAAGAAGGCACAATACGAGCAACACGTTTCTTTTTCTCGCTGTTCCCTTCCTCTTCCTTAGCTTTATATGGATATGCATGTTCTCTCCCTTTATCTCGGTGATTTTTTTTTTTTCCCCAGAAGCGCATCCTTTGAGCGAGCCGCGTCCCTGGGCACCCCCAGCATTTCCCAGAGTGCAACACCACCACCAGGGGATCAATGACCACAGTCTGTTTGTTCTTCACGCGCCTGGGAGAGCAGGGCACTGAAGCAGCATGAGATGCAGACCTAGGGCTTGTCTGTCTGTGCGATCTCTCTCACACTTCTGGCTTGTTTCTAAACAGCACCTAGTAAGCAAATATAGTTTCTTAATGTATGCAACACATACCAATCACAGTATATTCACCTAGGAAAGTGATACATCCTTTCTCTCCTTTTCCACCCTCTGTAGGTTTGTTTCTGGAGAATTGCTAATACCTGAGATTTTGCACTTGTCTGAGTGGAAACTTTCTGGAGTGTTTGATGATTGATTATTTGGTACCTGCTTTCTAAAAATGGCTAAACACCTTTCCTTAGAACAAAAGTGAGAAATGCAAACCTTAATAACTCAAGGCAAAAATTTCAAAGTGTAAACATGGTTATTATCCACTCCCACAAAGAAAAGCTTCATCTTCCACAAATATTTGATAGCATAGAGCCCAGTAATTAAGAGAACAATCAAATAAACTCAGGGCTTTCATGGGGACTCCAAATTATCATCTGCCTAGAATTTATAAGCAGCGTAATCATTTGCCACTTGGATATAGCTCTGCATATGGCATTCTAAATGTGTATCTTTAAATAATTTTACTGTTTTCTCAAGTATTTAACGAGAGAGACTACGGATGATAATATTTAAATTGCTGGATCAATGTGGCCTCACCAACTGTGTGAAAAAATTCTCTGTGTTATATGCATGAAACACCTTTCCTATATGTTACTTTTTCTCACATTTCCTATATCATGCAAGCTTCAAGTGAGAGGCACTTGTGTAATAAGAATATAAGAATTCAGAAGAATTCATCAATAATTGTACTGTACCTTGAATTTAGGTATTATTTTTATTTTAAAAAGTTCCTAGCATACATTAAGTGATTTGTTTTCATAATGCATATGTAGTTGCTTTTTTACAATTAGCTATTATTATGTCAGGCCCAGGTCCTTACATAATGTGCAAGAAGCAAATCAGGCCCAACTACAAAAAAATGGCTCCTCACTATCAGTTGTTTGAAAACATTTAACGTTTGAAAAGAGATAGTCATTTACTGTGAACTTCCCCTAGCTTTTAATCCATTTTTCTCAGACAATACTCTGTGAAAATAAAGAGACAGAGTGAACCCTTTTCCCCTGGGTCTCTGGCCAAAGAATGGGTGACGAAGGTGCTCGCTTGGCCTCACCTCAACAAGCAGAGGTACCACCTCCTCAGGGTTTTAGCATCTATTGCTTCTTCATCGTAATAGCTTTTGGGGCATGCAGGCAGGAGAGGGGAGGCTGAGCAGAGAGAGAAAAAGGGCAAAGTTGCAAGCTGCCTGGTGAGATATTGGTAAAATTTGAATTATAGCAACCTCTTCCCTCTTGCTCCTATGGGCAGTAAAACTTCCAACCATTACGGTGATTGAAACCACATGCCTTTAAGACAAACCCATGATCATTATATAGCAACAGCATAGCTGATCAAAAACTTCCAGTGGGATGTTTGTTTGTGTTGGGGTTTAAAAAAAAAACACCCACATATGAAGCAGGACTGACATATTAAAGATCAGTGTTTCCATTTATCAGGTATTTACTATGTGCCAGGCTCTTGGCCAAGTGTTTTTGTTGTTGTTGTTTATGTATGTCCTCTACTTACCACAAACTTGCAAGAGATGCTACATCCTTTTTTCTACAGATGACAAACTAAAGCTCAGAAAAGTTAAATGACTTGCCCAAAATCACACAGCTGCCCAGTGATTGTGCCAGGATGCGAATCCAGACTGCTTCAGCGTTAAGCTCATGCTCTTTTACTTCCACCTTGATGCCACTCACACTTCATAAAAGGGCTACTTTCCACCAAGAAATGTTATTTCATTAAGTGGGTAGTTTTAAAATACCAAGTTTATACTATATACAGTCTACATATGAGCTATGTTTGTATTTTCACTTACATTGGTCATTAGATGTGAAATTTATAAGAAAATCTAAATGTGCCATATGGAGCATACATACATACATACTATATATTATAAAAGGTATTTAGCAATATATGTGAAATTGTCTTATTTTGTAGGCTAAGCAATTCTATATTATATATATGCATATGTACATATGATATATATAATAATAAGTTACTAAAGTTTTTGAATCCCTATAACTTTCACAGGCATTATTCTAAGAAGTGTTTTACATGTATAAATTCATTTAATCTTCACAACCATCCCATGAGGTAGATAATTTTATTATTTTATAGATAAGGAAACTGAGGTACAGAGAGGTTATATAACTTGTCCAAGGTTATACAATTAGCAAATGATAAGCCTACACTCAATCCAAGGTAATCTAACTTCAAGACCCTTAACCACTCTGCTGAGATATATATATCTCACATACATACACAGGTGTATATACAAGATATATATGTTATATATTCATGGACAGATATATGCTATATATAGCTTTCAAAAGATAGGGAAACATAAAGGCATATCAACTGAGATTTGTCTCAATCTGCAGCCCTTATTCTAGCTGCATCTTGAGGCAACTAGAAATATTATTGATGGAAGAGGGCTTTACATTTGTCCAAGGTATTCAAGATTCTCTAAAAATGTCTGAGAAAATCTCAATCCCCCTGATCTACTTGGAGATATTGAGAGAATGCTAGTAAATATTAGGTGTATATAATATCTGACCCTAGCTGATTTGCACAGTTTATTTTGGATTTACTTCATCATATACATATAAAATGGCAGAGACAGGATACTTAAAATTCCTAAGTTAGTTAGTTCCCTCTCTAAGAAGTTAGAGAGGGATACTAATAAACATGAAAATCTGTGACCTGAGAAGTGGAGGGAAATTTAGGTGATGCAAGAGACCAAATATGTCATGTCATCTTAATGGTTATGATTATCTGTTTTTATTTTACTTTTTTAATTAGGGTAGTTTGTCAACCCTCCATTAACAAGAGTGTATTATAAAATGGTGATTTAAGTTTAATAATTATGGACTCAAGCACTGACACCACTTAAAGGAACCTTAAAATATGTGATGAGAATCCCAGGTATATGAATGGTTGATCCCATGTCTATTTTTACCCTTCTCACCAAACACAATATGCATATCAAATTTTAGAAGTGAGCCTCTCCAAATCAACCAGCTTTGAGAAGGTATTTTGAGATCTTCTCTTTCTCTTCTTTTCTCCCTAAATGTAGCATACAGAATTATCTATGGAAGGAAAACTGACAACAATCTTTCTCCCTTAGGCATTCTTAATCCTGATAACTCCTGAGGTAGCGACATCTAAACTATTAATTTTACTGGGCCTAATGTGCCTCTTCAGAAAAAAATAGAAAAAGACACCCTATACTTCACAGATGCCACACATTAAGTTCTTACTGAAAAAAACTTTTAAAGCCCTATTACAGATACATATGTTTTCATTTAAAAACTACTATGAAATCGAGTGTTATTTTATTTAAACATTCCCCTGTGGTTGTACAAATTAAGGATCAGTAGTACTATATTAACAACTGAGAGCCAGACTGAACTAAACTGGTTAAAAAGAGTTGGTAAAACTGCCAACACTGGTTTTGTTGCTGAAGCTGACTGAAATGTGAGGGAGCATAGACACTTAAAAGTGAATTCTAATTTTTTAAACTTTCTCAACTTGTTAAGTATTTAGGATGAACTTTTTAAATTTCAGCCACAGTTTTGAAAAAGGAAATAATGTATAAAGCCCAGACACTTTGCACAACCAAATCCACAACTGCATTGCTCTTATTAGTAAAGTGTGTTTATTGTTCCAATTGTTAAATTTTCCTTTCCTGGGAGAAAAACCAGAGAGAACAGATTGGTTCTATTCAAGTGAAATAAGTTGTAGTCCCCACATCTTGTCTCTTAATTTACTGTTTTTCAGTTTGATTTCTGTCCTTTAATTTTAAATAATTAGTATATAATGTGGGGGGATTTAAACATGTAAAAATAGTTTTTTTAAAAATGTGGCTTTCTTTCAGGCTTAGCTTCACAATATAGTCTGTGTTCTCTGTTGTTACAAAATTTGTGTCATACATATAAAGAGGTTTGTATGCAATGAGATACATTAATTTTAGTTATAAGAAAAAGGATAATGACTGACATATTTTACTGATTTAGAATTGGTATCAGAACTAACTATCGAGCAAGGCAATAATATTTTAAACTTGAGCCCCAGTAAGGTTTACTTATTTGGGTCTATGATCTCATGATGACTCCTGTTTCTGTCACTTCTTTCAGATTTTTGGTACTGTATTACCAATTATATCATATAATATGTGAAATATGGTGCACAAGTAAAAGAATGAACAAAATGAAAGGTCAACAAAAGCATATAAAACAAAAAAGGTGGTTTAAAAAAACACTAAAAAATGTTTTTATTTGAATTACAGTAAATTATTTGAAGAAAGTAAAATTACAAACTCTAGGTATTGGGACTTCTCATTGGTACTGATGCTTTTAATCAAATTTAGAATTTAATTTATAGGTTGATTTAAAAAACAGAATATGTTAAATTATTGCATCCTAAACTTAACTGTTTTGAATGTTCAAAATTGATGTTTTCTGGGTAACTTTGTTCCAGGACAGTAATCAATTGGATCACTATCCCGATGGTCAGATTTGGTCATACCACTTCCAGTTATTTTAACTACCTCTTTTGATTAGCTACTTTTAACTTTTGCTGCATAAACAAGTAAATGATAAAGCACTTATACAATAAAAAGTTTTATCCCTGTAGACAGCTTTTGAATGCTGAACGTTTATCAGGACATTGCTGGGTTCCACAATGCACATTTCTGCCTCCTATAGAGTCTGGAGTATAGAGGAAAATGACAAAACTGACTAAACCATTGAAAACAGAACAACAGTAGTGACAGAGGAGGAGACAGATGACGGGTGATTGAATATCTTGCTTCACAAATTTTTTAAGATAAAAATATTGACCAGCTGTTCTCCAACTTCAAAGAGAATAGAACTAGACATGATATAGAGCACTGAAATTAGAAGACCTGGATTTGAATTCTGGCTTATTAAAAATAAAAGTTATGGATCTTTGATACAGTTTTAAATGAAAGAAAGGAAAATGAGATAAAGGGATAAATGAGCAGGGGAATAAAATGAAACCAGGAGTGATTTCACTACCAAATGGATATCTTTCTTTCCCTAACAGCAATGATAGGCCATTCTGGTTGGTACACTCATTGGGTGGTAGCACAAACAAAAGTGGATGTAGGGAATTCAAACTTAATTCTGGTTCAACCACACAGAACGTCTCCTGGGACTGACAAGATCCTAGATCATAGGGATAATGACCACTTGGTTTAGTGCATGGCTTACTGAACTCCCCTACATGGCCCATGTGGGTCAAAATGAAGGACATAATGGGTCTCATAAGTTTTGTAAAAATGCCTTGTCTCACGCGCACCTCACCCTTTTAGACAAAAGGTCTAAAGGTGATGTTATAGTTATGGAGGTGGACCAATTTCATGGCTATGGAAGAAGAGCAACAATCCTGGCATCAGGAGAAAGAACACCTAGATCTGAAGAAGTGCTAAGGGTGGAGTGAGAAACAACTCCTGTTCTCCTATCTCCTAGATCCAACAACAGGGTCCGGCAAGAAGCAGCTTCAGGGTGATCTGACCTACTGCTGGCTCATCATCCCCATCTGTGTGCTATGAAAACAGAAAAGCTCATGTGGACCTGGCTGGCCCCAAACTCTTCTGTTATACCTGATGCCATCAAGAGCAGCCTCAGATGTGACTCCTCTCAAATATGGACAAACATACAGATTGACGCAACCTCATTTTCATTCTTACTGATACTAATTCTTATGCTTCTCCTGATGCCCTAGCTTCCTTGGGGTATGTTGTGTATAACACTGAGGCTGCAACTTGTGGTGACACTGCATGTGGCTTAAACAAAGTAATGTAATGATGATCCAAATCAAGTATCACAGCACATCTCTGTCTGGAATGACCTGGAACATGGGCATGATGTTAGAGGTTTTCTGACCAGGAGTGAAAAGCACATACTAAGGATGGCTAAGAAGAAACAAGGAAGTGATTTGGGTTCTAGAAGTGATTAGGGAGTTTCCCAACACTACTCAACTGCCTACCTTGGGTTTCTCGTTATACGAGACAAATAATGCCTTTATTTTTATACCATAATTTTTCTGTTTCCTGTTACTTAGAACTGAGTACTGTTACTAAGTAAACATTTGAGGGGGGAAGGGAGTCCAGCATCCTTCTCATCTTCCAGAAATTACTCTCCATTCTCCAATTAAGAAAGGTCTTCCCACTGCTTCACTTATAGGGTTCTTTTCTTTCATGCTCCACCTCCTTGGATGTAGCTAGAAGGAATAGCCCTGTATTTCCTCAGGCCTCATCTGTGAGAATTTAAGCCCAGGAGCTGCTTTCACTCATGACCCCAAGTTTGTGATGGCAATCATCCTGAGAAAATAAGTCAGATACACAGAAATAACTGAGAAAGGTTCTGAGGGCATTTGAGGCCATTCTTCCAACCCGTGAGGTCATCTAAGCCATCCTAGTTTCTATTCATTTTTTTAGTTCTTCTAATTTTGATCCATTCCAGTGTCATTCCAATAGATTTCATGAATTTTATTTTGCTTCAGTGGTGCAAGTTCAGTTTTTGTCATTTGTAAAAGTATAGCAACTAACATAAGAATTAAAGCAAGCCCCCTGGAATAGACTGAATGCTTGTGTCCCCTCGAAATTTATGTGTTGAAATCCTAACCTCGCATGTGATATTAGGAAGTGGGGTTTTGGGTGATGATTAGGTCATGAAGATTGAGCCCTCGTGAATGAGATTTAGTACCCCTGTAAAAGAGACTCTAAAGGGTTCCCTCACTCCTTCTACCATGTGAGAATATAGAAAGAAGACCACACTCTGCGAACAATGAAGCAGGTCCTCATTAGACATCAAATCTGCTGGCACCTTCAATGTTCATTGTTTAAGGCACTCAGCCTATGGTATTTTTATTATAGCAGCCTAAAGGGCTAAGAAACTCTTAAGTGATTAGCATAGAGCTCATTTAAGAGACACTACCCTTAAACTTATATGAGACCTGGAACTAATGTCAAAGGGAGAAATATTTATGGAGCTCCTGCTGTTTGTCAGGTATTAGTCTAGGTGCTGTGGATTCAGTGATAACCAAAAAACATCAGATCTTTGCTCTACAAAAGCATGAATTCTACAAGAGCAAGACAAATGCTAAGGATTTAATAACTGCAACCAAAAATATCAGAGAGCGGTATCTGCTTTAAGGAAAACTAAAGGATGTGTAATGATAGTCATTGACTGAAGGAATTACTTTGGACCAGGAATTACTTTGAATTAAGGAAGACCTTCCTAAAACTGTAATGTCATTTTTCTCTCCTATTTCAGGGTCAGTTCTCTGCTTTTTGGAGTACCCCATATCCAACCAACCTTACACATGACCAGTACTAAATATTAAGGGCAAACTTTGTCCTTTTCTCTTTGAGAATGACAATTCTAGAGACATAGAATGCGAAATCCACTGTGCATTTCACCAGGAAACATCAGACCCTTATGTAAAAACTACTCCTAGACACCACTTTGATACCCCGCTGTTCTAGACAAACATGCAGATTTGTTTTATCAGAATTCTAGTAACAGTAACAGCTGCTTGCCTTTCCTCTTTTATGTGTTGTATAAGGATCAAGTGAGATGATGGCAATAAAAGTATTTTGTCATCTTCAAAGATGATTATATTAAGTGCTTTTGGATTATAAAAAATTGTCAAAATTAAAGATACTATATACTTATCAAAAAAATAAAGAGGTTATATAAATCTATTATTATTCATTTTAAAGAAAAGCCTAGAAAACCTCAGTCTTTGATAAACTATTAGATTGGAATATACTTGGAGCTGGACTGTCCTTTACTTTCTTATCAAGTGTCCCCCTCTGACAGAGTAAAAGCATTAAACATTAAAACATTTCTATGTATACAAAAATTTGCCATAATTTCAGGAGAAAAGAAATGAGAGCAGTATAAAAAGGATTCAAAGAATGGAATGTAACAACAAAAAGGTAAGAAATTATGACATAGAAGCTAGATTTCTACACTCTTCTATGTATAAATGCATAAAACCCATCTATTGAAAGTTCACGTAAAGACTCTTTAAGATTCAGGCATCCTTTAAAGTTGAATTTCTTTAAACATGCCCTGGTTTGCACTGGTGTTCATCATCATTCAATGCCACAGTTTTCCAGGGAGAATGCTCCCCTAAGGCACTGTCAGAACTTCCAGCCTTGGCCTTGCTTTAAATGGAGTTTTAGAAATGAGCTTACAATTATGCAGTTCTGAATCATGCTAGACCTTTTTTGAAATTGCTCACACCATCTTTCTTCCACCACCAATACCTCAATATAATACAATACTAGCGAAATCAAGAAAGAGAGGATAATTTCCTAGGAAAGTGAAATTAAAATATACCAGTCGAAATATTTTAAAATAACATTTCTAACACAATTTGAGACTTAAAACCTTTTTTCTTTAATTTCAAAATTTTGCAAGATACTAGCAAAGAAGAATACTTAGTGCTTTTCTCCAGGGCCACTTTCATGTTGGATTGATACGAAGCTATTGTTTATGCTGTATTATGCTGCCAGCATGAGGAAGGGGACAGGAGAGTTCAGAGGAACTAATTCAGTGAACTGTGGCCCTAGCACACAATTAGAATGATGGCATTTGATCTGGCCAAGTTCCAGTGTGGTAAAGTTTGTGGCTCCTACCTCCCAACCACAGGTCAAAGTGCAGAAAATTCTAAAACAAAGAATCCAGAAGCAAGAGTTGCCATTAAAATTGTTTTTACTGCATTTTCCCTAACTGGAGAATGAGATTAACAACAAAAAGTCTTACTAAGAAGTTAATATTTATTGAGAACACTTTTTTATGTGTGCCAGGTATTTAAGGTGCTAAGCCTTCACATATACATTATCTCTCTTAACCTCCACAATAATCCTAAAAGACAAGTACTAGTCAGACTCTATATTATCAATGATAAAACTGGAGCACAACAACGATAGACGTGGGTCCCAGGCCTGGCTGGTCCCAGGTCTGGCCGTGAACCAGGCTCGCAGCTAGGAATAGGACCCTGGATTTAGAATGTTACACTAGTGTAGTAGGGCGCCTGCACCTAAAATATGTAAACATAATTCAGCTTATTGTATCACGCATGTGTGGCTGAATACCACTATTGTACTCTGCTATGTGTGGAGCTATGCAGTCCCCTGGGGAGCAGAAGGGGAGCACAAGAAGGCGAGCAGAAGAAGAGCAGAAGCAGAAGCCTGTTACCTGCAATAGGACTGCGCTCCCACAATAAAGTTGGTGCCTGCTGTTGCATTCCAATGTTGGTCCCTTGTGCATTCTTCCAACTAGGCATCTCACCACCAAAACCTTCTCTTCTCAATCAGCTCAGCGCTGACAAGGTAACTTTCCCAAGGTCACACAACTAATATCTGCCTAATAGAAATGCTAGAAAGTGCAAAAACAATAACAAACCTCAGTGGTATCATTGATATCTCCCCTCCAAATGGGACCAAATATGTGAAGAAATTTTTCAATTCTTATTTTACATTACTAAAGATTTTTAAATGTACTATTATAAAAAAGCAAAAAGATATTTAGGCTAGAAATAAATTATTAAATACATTCCAAATGGATTTCCAGGTTTAGCTCTGATATGTACAGAGCCTGGAAGTCATCACTCCAACTATCCTAAGACAAGAGACTGCTGGGCAAACTAAAATTCAATGACTTTTCTTGGTCCCATCAGAGAACTGAGGTCATAGGGTAAACCATCATATCAAAATATGGAGAGACGGGCACATCCCAAGAATCACAGTCAAGATCTGTTTACCTGGATCAGAAGATACTAGAGCCATAAACTTGTAGGAACACTTATATGGTAATTTTGATGAGTTGCTGAAGACTGTGTGTAAAGTAGTGTGAGAGTGAGAAGCACCTATCTTCAACAGCACCACTCTACTTGGTGGACTTCACCTTTAGGAACCCCAGCCAGGTTCTCATGAAGAAGATCCATGACCTCATGACTCTGGTAAAGGGAGGAGATAGGTAATCATTGTGAAATAATATACTTGGAGCTTTTTCCATTGCAAAGGTCTACTCTCCAGGAGAGAAGACTTTACCAGAGCTTTATTCCAGCTGGAGAAAGGGCATTCCTTCCACTCGGCCCCTCTAATCTTCTTGTCTCATCTGTCTCATTTGAGGGAGGGGGAAACATGGCAAACAGGCCTTCAAAGAAACAGATGGGGATTCCTGTAGCCAAGGAAAGTTATAGAGAGCTGGAATGAAAAGCTGTAATAGAGTATAAACACTTGTGAAGATCATAGCTCAGCCCCAAGACATGGGCTCACTTAAAAAAAAAAAAAAAAAAAAAAAAACAAGATTTAATCCGATTATAGAATGTTTCCCCCGCCCCTATGCTTTACCAACCACTGTGGCAGGACATCAGTATAACAGTGGGTCACAGCTGAAAAAGCTGCAAGACAAAGACTTTCTCTGAAGAGGAGTACTTAGGGGAGCCCAAATTCAGGAAGGGAGATAAAGACAAGGACACTAGAGGAATTTGAAGTTTCTGGCACCTACAGCTACAGCAAATATAAACCCAGCCTGACTCCTAACCATATTAACAGAAATCCTCACGGTAAAGCCTAATTTACCCCAGTTTCTAATATTTGATATGCCATGCCTTGCTTTCAACAAAAATGATAAGGCATGCCACAAGTCAAGGAAAAAACAAAGTCTGAAGAGAAAAAGCAATCATCATAACAGATTCAAATATTAGAGATCCAATTTGGATTTATCAGACAAATATGCATGTAACTATCATCGATATGTTAAGGGTTCTAATGGAAAAAGCAGACAAGATGAAAGAACATAAGGGTCATGTAAGCAAAAAGGTAGAAACTATAAGAAAGAACCAAAAGAAAATGTTGGAAATAAAATATGCCTTAACAAAAGTGATGAATGCCTTTTTATGGGCTCATCAGGAAATGGAATAGCTGAGAAAAGAATCAGTAAGCTCATTAAACATAGGTTAATAGAAACTTCCCAAACTGAAATGCAAAGAAAAAAAAAAAGAATAAATAAAACAGAACAGTATATCCAAGAACTATAGAATCATTTTAAAAGGTGTTATTTATGCATAAATAGAATACCAGAAGGAGAAGAATGGGCAGAAGAAATATTTGAAGTAATATTGACCAATAGGTTTCCAAAATTAAGTATAGTCACTGTACTGGTTTATTCCCAGTTTATTTCCACCCAGAATCCCAGAATATGACTTTATTTGGAAATACGGTCTAGGCAGATGTAATCTGTCAAGAAGAAATCATACTGACTTTGGGTGGGCCCTAAATCCAACGAATGCTGTTCTTATAAGAAGTTCATGTAAAGACACAGAAGGAAAATGATCATGTGAAGATGGTGGCAGAAATTGAAGTGATGTCACTACAATCCAAGGAATGCCAAAGATTTCCAGCAATCACCAGAGGCTACAAAGAAGCAAGAAAAGATTATTCCCTAGAGCCTTTAAAGGGAGCATGGCCCCACTGACACCTTGATTTCAGACTTCTAGCCTCCAAAACTGTTAGAGAATAAATCCGTTGTTATCAGAAACCCAGTTTGTAATAACTTGTTATGTCAATTCCAGAAACTTAGTGGACATCAAACCATAAATCCAGGAAGCACAGATAATATCAAGAAGAATTAATATGTGTATTTTAAAAATTCACACCTAGGTATAGCATATTCAAGTTTCAGAAAACCAAAGTCAAAGAGAAAATCTTGAAAGAAGCCAGAGTGGGGAAAAATAAACCCTATCTACAAGAATAAGACTTCTCATCAGAAAACAGGAAAGCAAGAAGAAAATGCAGTGAAAACTAAAAGTATTAAAAGAAAACCTCACCCTCCTGGAATTCTATATCCAGAAAAATCTATCTTTCAAAAGTAAAAGAGATACAAAGTCATTATGAGACAAACGAAAATGAAGGAATTAGTTGCCAGCAGACCTGACCTGTAAGAAATATTAAAAGAAATTCTTCAAGCAGAAGGAAAATGATTTACAACAGAAACTTGGATCTACATAAAGAAAGGAAGAAACTTGAAGAACAAATAAATGAAAGTAAAATTAAGTCCTTTGTTTTCCTTATTCATCTAAAAATCTAAAAATAACTTTGTGTAACATAATAATAGTAACAATGTATTGAGTGATTAAGGCAAATAGATAAATGAAATGAGCAATGTCACAAAGGACAGGAGAAAAGAATTGGGAATACTAAGTAACTTGGATGCTATGTGAAGCAGTATAGTGTTATTTGACTTAGATTAGTTTAAAATATATATCTTAAATTCTAAGAAAAATTATTAATAATTTTTTTAAAAAAACAGTATAATTGATATGCTAAGAGAGAAGATAAAATGGAATTATATACAATTCTTGAACCAGAGGATTCAGTAAAGAAGAGGGAGAGGGGAAGAAACA
>NW_011888863.1:1246562-1266377 GCF_000151845.1 Pteropus vampyrus
TGTCAAGAAGAAATCATACTGACTTTGGGTGGGCCCTAAATCCAACGAATGCTGTTCTTATAAGAAGTTCATGTAAAGACACAGAAGGAAAATGATCATGTGAAGATGGTGGCAGAAATTGAAGTGATGTCACTACAATCCAAGGAATGCCAAAGATTTCCAGCAATCACCAGAGGCTACAAAGAAGCAAGAAAAGATTATTCCCTAGAGCCTTTAAAGGGAGCATGGCCCCACTGACACCTTGATTTCAGACTTCTAGCCTCCAAAACTGTTAGAGAATAAATCCGTTGTTATCAGAAACCCAGTTTGTAATAACTTGTTATGTCAATTCCAGAAACTTAGTGGACATCAAACCATAAATCCAGGAAGCACAGATAATACCAAGAAGAATTAATATGTGTATTTTAAAAATTCACACCTAGGTATAGCATATTCAAGTTTCAGAAAACCAAAGTCAAAGAGAAAATCTTGAAAGAAGCCAGAGTGGGGAAAAATAAACCCTATCTACAAGAATAAGACTTCTCATCAGAAAACAGGAAAGCAAGAAGAAAATGCAGTGAAAACTAAAAGTATTAAAAGAAAACCTCACCCTCCTGGAATTCTATATCCAGAAAAATCTATCTTTCAAAAGTAAAAGAGATACAAAGTCATTATGAGACAAACGAAAATGAAGGAATTAGTTGCCAGCAGACCTGACCTGTAAGAAATATTAAAAGAAATTCTTCAAGCAGAAGGAAAATGATTTACAACAGAAACTTGGATCTACATAAAGAAAGGAAGAAACTTGAAGAACAAATAAATGAAAGTAAAATTAAGTCCTTTGTTTTCCTTATTCATCTAAAAATCTAAAAATAACTTTGTGTAACATAATAATAGTAACAATGTATTGAGTGATTAAGGCAAATAGATAAATGAAATGAGCAATGTCACAAAGGACAGGAGAAAAGAATTGGGAATACTAAGTAACTTGGATGCTATGTGAAGCAGTATAGTGTTATTTGACTTAGATTAGTTTAAAATATATATCTTAAATTCTAAGAAAAATTATTAATAATTTTTTTAAAAAAACAGTATAATTGATATGCTAAGAGAGAAGATAAAATGGAATTATATACAATTCTTGAACCAGAGGATTCAGTAAAGAAGAGGGAGAGGGGAAGAAACAAAAAACAAATGTAAGAGAGAGAAAACAGTTATAGATGTGATAGATGTTAATCCAACTATATGAATAGTCCTTTAAATGTGAATGGTCAAATGTACCAATTAAAAGATACATAGTGTCAACATAAAGAAGATATAACTATATCTATTAGAAATTCAAGTTAAATATAAAGACTCAGACTAAGAATAAAGGGATAGATAAGGATATACCAGGCTAAAATAATCAAAAGAAAGCCGGAATAGCTGTATTAATTTCAGACAAAGCCAACACCAGAGCAAATAAGACCACCAGGAATAAAGAGGAGCACTACAGAGCGATAACGAGGTCAATTATCAAAAAACACATACCAATCCTAAACATGTAAGCGCCTAACAACAGTGTCAAAATACATGAGGAAAAAACTGATTTCATTGAAATAAAAACTAGACAAAGTCACTATTACAGTTGCAGACTTCACAATCCCTCTTTCAGAAATTGATTATTCCAGCAGGAAGAAAATCAGCAAAGCTATAGATGACCTGAACAGCACTAGCAATCAACTTGATCTAATTGACATTTATAAAATATTCCACCCAACAATTCAGCAGAACATACATTCATCTTAAGCTAAAATAGAACATTTACCAAGACAGACCACATTTTAACCATAAAACACACCTCAACATATTTAGAAGTAAAAAACTTATATAAGTATATTCTCAGACTATAATTTAATTAAAGTAGAAATCAATAAGAGAAAAGATAGCTGGAAAATCCCTAAATATTTGGAAATATAAAAGTTAAATAGGACACTGCCAAATAATCCATAGGTCAAAGAGGAAGTTTCAAGCAAAATTAAAAGACAGTTTGAACTATATGAAACTGAAGTTACAACTTAATAAAATTTATGAGATGTAATAAAAGTATTCAGAAGGAAATTTATAACATTAAATGCATATAGTATAAAAGAAAAAATATCTAAAAATCAATACTTCAGTTTATCTTAAGAAATTAGAAAGAAAAGAAAAAATCAAGCAGAAAGCAAGAAGAAAAAAAGAAATACAAATTAGGGCAGACATCAATATGTTAAAAACAGAAAACAAAAGAGAAAAATAGCATCACTGAAAGTTGATTCTTTGAGAAGTTCAATAATATTGATATACCTCTGCCCTGGCAAACCAAGAATTAAAGAGAGAAGATACAAATTATCAGTATAAGAAATGAAAAAGGGATCATCACTACTGATCTCGTAGATAATAAAAGGATAAGAAAGGAATGTCATAGACAACTATACGCCTGTAAATCACATAACTTAGATGAAATGGACAAATTCTATAAAAGACAAACTACTAAAATACACATAAGGAAACACAGATAAACTGAATCACCCTATATTTACTAAAGAATTTTATCAATAATTGTCATTCTTAAAAAGAAAGCACCAGGCCCAAATGGTTTCATTGGTGATGTCTACCAAACATTAAAGAAAAAAGTAGGACCAATTCTCTACAATCTCCAGAAAATTAAAGCTGAGAGATCACCTTCCAACTCATTCTATGAGAACAGCTTTACCCTAATTCTAAAACCAGATAAAGACATTATAAGAAAAGAATTTAGACCAATATCTCTCATGAACATAGAAGCAAAAATCCTCAATAAAATATTTGGAAATCGAATCCAACAATGAATAAAAGAATTATATCCTTTCAAAAATGTAAGAATTTTACATTTAATTTAGTATTTTACTCCATAAGTTGATCAAGCTTGAAATGCAAGACAGGAACTATGTAAGAAAGAAACTCTACAATAGTAGCTATAAAGGTTAGCTGATTATATATTTATCTAAAGAAGCAAATATTATATGGCCCTGGTCTTAAATTTATGTGTATATACATTCATGCATTCATTCATTCTACTAATACAATTACCAATACTAGACTACTTAGGATCTGCTCTGAGTCAGGCACAAATAGTTCTTTTACACATGCCTAAGCTACAAATGTCTCCTCAAAACCTCATTTATGCTGACTTTGGGTGTGTGAGTCAAAAATTAAAACCTACTTTTTAAAGATCACAGAAAATAAAGTTATACTCAACTATCAGAGAGTCTAACAAATGAAATATTTAGGAGTCAGTTGGGAAGGATGATTCTCTAAAAGTATTATCTTAATTAGTATTAATTATTCCAATGAAGATAAAGCAGGGGAGGCATATAATGTAACCCAGGAAATGGTCTGATGATCTCAGAGTTGAAGAAGAAAAGTATACATTACAAAAAAGGTAGGATAAGAATAAATATAAAAGAATGACATGAATTTTTTAAAATATCGTCAGAAAAACAGAAAGTCCAGAAGAAGCTGAGATTATTGGGAAAGGAAAAATTCTTGAAGCCAACCAAATAATATTTTTAGCTACTGACAGAAAAATAAAAAGGAAGAATTAGACCTTTTGCTCAAGATAATTAATATAATTTAACAGATGAGAGGGTGGGGGAGAATGGTATCATTTCTATATTGTTTCCATCTTTCTATTAAAAAAAAGAATACTCTTCAAACAGGAAAGAATAGGGTAAACATAGCCAAAAGACAGCTGAAGTCTAAAATATGCAGAAATAGCAGGAGAGCACCTATTGTATCAAAATAATTCATATCTTCCAGTACAGATAAATCACACCCCAGGGTATTGCAAGAACTAATGGCTGTCTTGCTAAACTGCTATTAGTAATCTTCAGAAATCATGATGACCGATATGTGCATATCTATAAAGATCTCTAATGCATGTCATCCAGTAAGACAGGAGTGAATATATTTTGAATGATCTCATATGTAAAAAAGTAATAATATGTATGTACGTATGTATTCATGTATATTTTTTTAAAAACCCAGAAAGGTATACATCAAGTATTCATTATTTTGAAATGTGTTATTTTGAAAATGAAAAATAAAAGCAAAAACAATAATAATGAGACATCTATGTTATAGTAAACCATGGAGTAGAAGAAATGGAGGTGGGAAGAAATGTTCACTTAGACAAATGGTAAGATCCCTTTTACTTCTAGGATTACACGCACTACACTACACACACACACACAAACACACATACCTCATTTCATTTTGGGCTGGACCCAAAATGAAAATGTGTGCTCTATGTTAAAAAATTATTAAGAATTTTAATACTTCAGCTGCAGAGCATTAAACCAAGTGCAGAACTCTTCTAAGTACAGAGCCCTGTACAACAGTACAGGTAATAGATTAATGAAGCTGGTCTTGTACACACACACACACACACACACACACACTATATACATATACATACACACACATATATTTTTTTTTCTTGAATGCAAGGATTATATCTTTAGAGAAAATGATGCATACTACAAATATATGGTTTCATTTTTGAATGTTAAGATGCCCTGTGAGCCAATCACATTGCACAAAATAATTCAGATCTTCCTGTTCAGATAAATCACAGCCCAGGATACTGCAAGAATTAATGGATGGCTTGCCCACTAACCTGGATGCATCATCTGTCCCTGTCTTCTTATCAGGATACCTCTTCCTATTGCCTGTACCTCACTTTTTGAGAATTCTAGCTCTCCATGTAGTTCTCTTTTATTTTAATATACCACATCAGAGTAATGATAAAAAATACTCTAGTTTAATTAATGAGGTGCAAATTATATATGAAGAGTTTGTTATAAGGTTGAAATTAAGACCTATAAATTTACTCTTTCTCTTCTGAATTTTCCCAACATAACATTAATACTCACAAGAAATAAACATTTTCTGGCTGAGACTATAACTATGCCATAGTCTCAGCCAGAAAAGTGTGAATGAGTCCTAGGGCTTCTTCATCTCTTCTGTGTCATGCTATGTGGTGTAGATAGATGATAGGTAGATAGATGATAGATGATAGATGATAGATGATGGATGATAGGTAGGTAGGTAGGTAGAAAGACAGATGGACAGACAGACAGACGAGAGATAACCAATCATGGTAGCAATAAAGAATATTAAAAGAGGACTCAGGCAAAGATTGTCCAAGTTAAACATAAGCTTTTCTTTACAAATAATTTACAACTGCCAGAGTTGGAATGAACCTAAATCTTAAGACAAAACAAAATGTCATTTATTAATTACTCTGTACTGATCCCTGTACATGCATTTCTCATTCAAATTTTTTTAATCCTGAGTTAATTTCCATTATTTTTATTTTGTAGATGAAGAAACTGGGGAACAAAGAAGTTATATACTTTGTCAATGTCACATAGACTCTAAATGTTAGATCAAATTTGTTTGACTTCAGAAAACATAACTTTACTGGCCATAGTATACTGTCTCCCAGGCTTTAAATATTATATAATATATTTATCCTTCTGATATTGAATTCTCTAACACCTATCCACTGGTTTTCCAGACTATCCTTGAATTTCATCAATTGGGAAACTCCTCTAAAACAACCTACTCTATGTTTAGATAGACAGAATTTCTTTATATTGAGCCAATGTCTATCTCATTGCAACATCAATTTATTAGCTCCAGCTCAATAATTCAGATTCATGAAAACATGTCTGATTTCTTTTCCATTAAATACTATTTCAGATATCTGACAAATAATTTGAAGTTAACTATCATTGCCCAAGAATCTTCTCTTCTCTAGGCTAATATTTCCAATTCCTTCAGATGAAACTGTCAGAAAATTGCTTTGACTTTCCTCATCCAAGGATTTTCCCTTTGAATATAGTCTTATTTGTTTATGTTTTCAAAACAATAGAGCTGAATGTAACACAACAGGACTGTTCTGACCACCTCCTGGATCAGGACAATCACTTCACTCATTCAAATTATTATAGGTCTATTACCACACTCAAAAGGTGTATTAGCTTTCTTAGCAACCACATCACACTGCTGGCTTTTATTGAAATAAATCCATAAATCTTTGTTATATAAGTGCCAATATACAAGTGCCAATAAGCCATGTTCTCCTTGGCCTACAGGAATGCATACGTGTGTGTGTGTGTGTGTGTGTGTGTGTGTGTGTGTGTGTGTGTGCATGCGTGTGTGTGTCTGTGCATGTGTGTGTGTGAGAGAAAGACACAGACAGACAGATAGACCCAAGTATTAAGTTCCAAATTTACCCATATTAAGTTTCACAATGTTAGATTTGACCCTTCTTTGCATATGTTACAGTTTTTGTTTTTGTTTTTGTGTAGATCTTAACTCCATCATACATGGAATTCTCTCAACTCCCAAAATTATGTTGCAATGTAAATTTGATAAGCATTCCTTTATAAGTCTCTGACAAAAAAAAAAATGAACTGGACAAGATAGGGCCCTTAGGCTTGCCCCTAGAGACCATCCTCTAGGTTGACATAAATACTTCAGTCCTATTTGTTGGACATGCAATTAATAATGTATGAAAATACAAGGGTATGTAACTCATAATTCTTTCATCTTATCTAGGTTTGATAAGTGCCATGCATGAAAGATAAGCAGGAGACAGAAGAAGAAATAGTGGTTTCTTATACGGAAGTACTGTCTGTCAACACAGCTGATTTATGTGGGAGACAGGTTTTCAAGGCAGGACAGTTGAGTAGCCCTCCTGCAGCTCACTAGAAAAGCAAGTTTTCTCTCTTTAAAGCTGAATGAACTAAAGACAAACTTGGGCCATCGGGACAGATTTTCTTTGTATTTCATTAGTTTGGGAAACAAAACAATACAGTTTTTTAGTGAACCACCTTCCCCCACCCCTGCACTGCCCCGTACGTCCCACACATGCACAAAATAGATGTTATAGATCAGTTATAAAAAAAAAATATTTTCAGTATATATTCTAATTTTTTATAATTTATCTCATTGATCATTGTGGTGTGACCAAGAAAACACTGAAGTAGGAAAAGAACAAGAAGCAGAAGCAAGTTCTTGGCTTATAAAACTGCCCATCAAGCAGTTATATAGGATTCTGGGTACATGTTGCAGAATTTCGAAGTAGATGAATTAAAATTGTTACTTATCTATGCCTGTTTCACAGTTAGCTAATGTCTCAACATTTCCTGTAGGAAAGAAAGACAAGTTCCCCAAGCCACAAAAAGCCAATAATAAAGCCAATGACATTTGGTACTCTATATCCTTGCCTATGTAGTTTAGAAAGAAGAAATCTGTCTGGAATAATTAGGAAAGAGCTACCACACAAATACAAATTATTGTCATCAATTTGGAAACTTTTGCTCACAGCCTATAATTTTCATGATATGTAATATTTATTTTATCTTATTGTAGTATGGGATCTACCCACTTCACAAATTTTCAAGTGCACAATATGGTATTGTTGACTATAGGTACCATATTGTTCAGCGGATCTCTAGAACTTACTCATCTTTAACTGAAACTTTACTCCTATTGAGTAGTAACTCCCCTTTTCCCCTTCCCCCAAGCTTCTGGCAATCACCATTCCACTCTTTCATTCTATGAATTTGACTATTTTAGATACTTCATATAAGTAGAATCAAGCAGTATTTGTCTTTCTGTGACAGGCTTATTTCACTTAGCATAATGTCTTCAAATTTCATCCACATTGTCATATATTGCTGAATTTCTTTCTTTTTAAGGTTGCGTAATAATCCATTGTAAAATTAATTTATTTTTAGAGACTTCATTCTTAGCCCATATTCCTTCCCTAGAACTTATCTTTGCCATGCAATCCCAATAGTCAAGTTATCATCGTGTGTGTGTCCTTGCTGTTCCCTTTCTCTCATACCGCTTGACTATCCTTTCTGTGTAACTGTTGACCAGCTCTTTACCTTGGCTATGCTGAGAAGATCAATATGAAACCTTCTCTTTGTGTACCAGGATGATTGGTGACAGCGGCAACACCAGTAGCAGCAACTGATCAATGACTAAGGCACGTAGGTGGGGAGGCAGGAGGAGGAGGGGCTGTGTTACTCCTTGTACTTCCTCAATTCTCATTCTATTTCCTCAGCCTCTGCTTTTTTTCTATTCCACTTTCATCAACTTTTCATTCTCATTTTTTCTCTTCTTATTCTTTTATTCCTTTTTTCGCTTCTAAAAAAGAAAAAAAAAAACTTGCCTCTCCCATCTCTTCCTGTTTTTAACTTTATCTCATCTTCCTACCTACGTTTTCAGACAACTTTCTCCTTTAATCTGTATCACCTCCTATTTTCTGTATAGTCTTGTGGCTCTCAAGTTCATCCATTCTGATTCAATCACTGGATTTTATTCTCATTCTTTCATCTTCAGTCACTGGTCTTGGTTCAAAAATGTCTTCCCCCCGTCCCCTTTTTATTCTTCATTTACGCAGTTCACTTGTTCAGGAAAGAACCAGCCTCCAAACACAAAATAAGTGAGTTTATTCTTGGATGAAGGGTCACGAATTCATATTCAGTACGTTGGAAATTTGACAAAGCCATAAAATAATATACCACTACCTAGAGCTATCAGATTTAGGGTCTGTCTGTCTGTCTGTCTGTCTATCTATCTATCTATCTATCTATCTATCTATCTATCTATCTATCTATCTACCTATTATTTATCTATCCATCTAGATATATATCTATCATCTATCATCTATCTATTATTTATCTATCATCTATCTATCTATCATCTATCTATTATTTATCTATCATCTATCTATCATCTATCTATTATTTATCTATCATCTATCTATCTATCATCTATCTATTATTTATCTATCCATCTAGATATATATACACATACATACAGTTAAATTTGATTTTCAATTTTAAATAAATGACTTTTTTAGTATGTCACATCAACATATTTTTTATACTAAAACTTTTTTCTTGTTTATCTAAAATTCAAACTTAATAGAGTTTCCTATATTTTACCTGGCAAGCCATATTATCAGCCATATTACCAGTTAACAAACAAATACTAAATCTAAACCGTGAGTCTAAATAATATTGTAGACAATGTGAAAGATTTCATCAGTGTACAAAATCAGTTCTTGTCCTCAAAGAATTTACAATGTAAAGGGTTAAGAAGTTAAAAAATATAATAAACAATTAAAAACAATGCAAAATAGCATATGATTAAATGTTTAACTGGTTTCAATTGATATCTGAATGGAACAGCTTAGGAATTATTCCTGGAATGGAGGATGATATCTAGGTTTAAGGGACAAAATACACTCTCCACAAAAACTAGAGAAACAAAGGTTCCTCAGGTCTCTCTCAGGTTTTCCTGACTCTGCCTTCTGATACTAATTTTTTCTCCAGAAATAATCCTACCTGGACTTCAAAGGCCTTTCAATGACACATACTTCTTGGAGATCTTTTCTTCTTTTAAACCCTCTATAGTACTTTCCAACTCCACATGTCATTCATCATACTCTGCATTGTTGTTCTAGGCAATTTTGGAGATATCTCTTAGAGATTATCTGATTTTTGAAGGAAAATGTCATGTCTTTGCAGAATAAGTACTCCATAAACTTTGATAAAATGAATAAATTAATGAATCCTGGAACCATTTCTGACTCTTCAATGATTGTTCACAGCTATCACCACCTCTAGACTTCTTCAGGCAGATTTGCATACCTTTTCTTCTGAGAAATATAGCTCCAAATATCTTTAATATATACAGAATGTGCTACTACACCGCATTCTTTAAATACATACTAATTCCTTCCACTGGCCTCTGATGTGGGCCCTATTGCTCTTTGTAGCCACAGTGTCTTTTCAGTGAGTGTTTATAATGTGTAGAAAAGACTCTCTAGGAGAAAAAAGTGGATCTTTTTCTGTTTTACAATAAGTTTGTTCCCATATTGATTAAAGTAAATCATGTACTGTAAGTTAATAGTAGTATCTATAATATATATAGAAAATCCTATTTATAGAAAATCCTAAAATAAATTACAGATGACATTTCATCATGAAACAGGCCAAATTCTTTTTAGAGATATATAATTTAACTTCGCAGTTATTGTGAAATCTCCATTTGAGGTGTGACCTCACTATAATTTGTTTTAATGTATATAGTAGATAATTTGTTTTAACGTATATAGTAGATACATTGCTCACTTTTTAAATAACTGTATTTTTAACTGAATTTATTTATAAGAACACAATAATTATGTATAGGGGTTTTTTTTTTTTGGCCTACTTGGAATTATTGTTTGTAAATATTTTTTCTCATCTATAGCAAAAATTTTTCTATGATGCTGTAAGTCCTTTCTATAAGGCTTTGTTTGCTGTGTTTGGAAAATCTCCAGGTAGTACAAATTACTAAGAAACAATACAGGACTTCAAAAGCATATTTACTTGCGCTATAATGTGGAATTCCCTATCGCGCATAGGTATTTTGTACTCTAATTCATACAATAGGATATTTTCCTGTAAAAAGTCATAATAATTCACTATGATTTGCTTTGTCTGCCTCCAAAGGCTTTTTAATATTATACCTTCTAGAGGTCAAAAAGCAAGAATAAAAACCTAGTCAGGTATAATTAACTCCTTGTGCAGTTCGGTGATGCTCAACCAGGCCTACATATTCGAATATGGAGATTTTTTAAAAGTCCCCATGCTGAGATCCTACTCCATACCTGCTGAATCAGCATCCTGCAGTGGGGTTCTGGGCATGAATATTTTCAAATTTGTATGGTGAGGCTGGTATTCACCCACAATTTGAAACCACTACTGCAGCTATTATTCAAGGAGAATAATCTCCAGGAACTAGAAATATATTTTATTTTAGAAAATAATTAGAATTACGAAAAATACGGTTCATGTAACGTACTTGCTTTTCACAAATTATATCTCTTCTTTTCAACTGAACTAATTATTCTGCATTTTGATTAGGCTTTTTCTTATTCATAGAAATAACTAAACAACTGACCTAATAGCACAGTTAATTATAATTATGACATCTCATCAGTTTGGCAACTGGTTATTTCTAACCAATTATTTTGATTATCTTTTAACAACCAAATATGATTGGCTATTCTGCAATGCAAACTATTTTTCAGTAGGTTTAAGGAAAAAAACATTTTTGCCTTATTGACTTGGAATTTATTAAAGGAAAATTGTTACCCCGATAAACAGTGACAATTACATATTTATATTTAAAATAAAAAACAGTTCTGTATATATGTTATTGATCTTCAAGTATTCCAAACCCTGTATCATTATTCAACCATATTATACCATGTCTAATTAATGTATTTATATTTATCATAAACTTCTATAAATCTATTTAATTTCCCCCTTATTTCTTAAATACATCCTTAAAAAATAGAGATGATTTGCCTCCTTGCTGAACCAAACAGACAACAATCCAAGTATCAACCCTAATATGTTGAAATTAATTACATAAAATGTATACAGTACTTTTTGGAATGGTCATAGAAAACAGTACTTTGTATGACTTTCCTTCTCTCAACTAAAACAAATTTAATCCATTTTTACAACCACCGATTTTGCAAAAATTTAGGATGGACAAGAATAACTATTTCTGATCTTTGTGTCACAAATATTTTTGAAGTAACTTTCATTGATATTTTCATCATCCATTATATTGTATTACTTAATCAACTTAGTTTCAAAAGAAATAAGGTCACTGTGTGCATTTAAATCTTGCTAGGATAATTCCATGTCATTTTAGATGGAAGAACATTACCCCCTCTAGTGGATAAAGGCAAAACACATTGCCTTGATGGGTGGAAAAGATTTTCCTTAAATTGTCATCATCTAATAAATTGATGGATTAATTTCCCTAGTTCATACTTTATTTCAAACATATTGTCTTGGAAAAGGTGCTATGTCACATATATTTCTTATATGAAGAGGAATACCAGTATTTGGAATTTAACACAGTATAGTAAAGGGAATTAGGTTCTTTCTAGGCATCCTGTTTCATATTGAAAGAATGGATATGGAGAACATCATCCTAAAATGTTTACTTCTAGTGAGCGAAGCACCATAAAAAACATGTTCTTTTTAACCAGAGAAAAAAATAACAGAAATCAAACTCACTTCTTTTACCAAGAAGTTTTAATCATTAGGTATACCTAAAGTACATTTTAAAAAATCAAATTGAATGAGTCACCCTTCGATTCTAGCATCTTTATTTATACAGAAAGTTGCTTAGAACCTATCAAATTTTTCTATAAAAGGAACATATTTGTTTTTAGAGTCGAGCAGCCTAACATACAGTTTGTATAGTATACACACATATACATAATACACACAAATTTGGGAGCTGGTTTATTTTCTGGAATTCATCTATAAGAAAATGGTCCATTAGATTCTGTTCAAATATAGAGCCTTAAGGTCATTCAACCTAATACGATGGTTGGCTTTAACTTCAAATAAATAGAATAAACTAATTACTGCTCAAGTATAAACTGATTTTACTTTCTCTATTTAATTCATCAAAGCCAAGTTTCAAAGATAGTGTGTGATGAGTGTCTGCCATTATCTTGTCTATTGTATTTATCACTTACGAAGTGAGATTATCCTCAGTTGCTTTGTCACTAACAGATTTTTTTTTTAATTGTGCTGCAGATGCTTTTGAACTACTCTTGATATTTCTCCCTTTGTTAGGTCAGATTTGATTGACTTATGTAAATATATTTTGAAATATTTGCAAACAGAGTAAATCTTATTTATACATATGTGCACACATCCTGAGGCAGCCCACTTAAGTGAGGCTTATCTCTTTTCCTTGGTAACCCCCCTTTAGACTCTTTAACATCAGGTATGTGGCTGCCATCTAATAGGCAAAACTAGAGGAAATAAAATTTTAACTTCTGATGGAAAAGTGAAATCATTAATCAACTATCACATAAGCTACATATCAAAATAAATTTGAAAATATTTACAAAGCAATTATTAACTCTAGCAACTATCATGAGAGTCTGCATAATAAAGGAATACATAAAATCATTTATACCTTAAACTAACTTAAAATGTTATTGCAGAAAATATTAAGATTGCAAAATATAGAAGATTTAATAGGAGGTCACAAACAGACAAAAATAAACGTTTTTATGGTTGTTTCACAGTCTGAAAAGTATTTGCACACAAATTATTGCCTCGGTTTCCTTATCTGAAAATGAAAATAAGACCTACCTATATCACAGATTCACTGGAATATTTTAATAAGATAAGATATTATCTATATTAGTTCCCTTGATCCTCATGAAGACCCTATGTGGTTGAGAGGATAGACATTAAAATTAAAAATAGACTTCCTTATAATCTAGCAATTCCTCTTCTGGGTATTTATCTGAAGAAAACCAAAACACTAATTCAAAAATATATATGCACCCCTGTGTTCACTGCAATGCTATTTACAATAGCCAAGATATGGAAGCAACCTAAATGCCCATCAATAGATAATTGGATAAAGAAGAGGTCATAGATATATACAATGGAATATTACTCAGCCATAAAAAGTGAAATCTTACCATTTGCAACAACATGGATACGCCTAGAGGGTTTTATGCTAAGTGAAATAAGTCAGACAGAGAAAGACAAATACTATATGATTTCACTTATATGTAGAATCTAAAAAACAAAATAAATGAACAAACAAAACAGAAATAGACTCATAGATACAGAAAACAAAACTAGATGGGAGGGAGTTGGGTGGCTGGGTGAAAAAGATGAAGAGATTAAGAAATACAAATTGGTAATTACAAAATAGTCATGGGGATGTGAAGTACAGCAGAGGGAATATAGTCAATAATATTGTAAAAATTATGTATGGTGCCAGTTGGGTACTAGACTAATAAGGGGATCACGTTGTAAATTATATAAATGCCTAACTACTATGCTGAAACAAACATAAAATAATATTGAATGTCAACTCTAACCGAAATATAAAAATAAATATACATATCTATATGTGAAATTTAATATATATTAAAATGAAGTTTTTATATACATAGAAAGCTATATAATTAAAACTTCATTTTACAGTTGAAAAACAAGCTCAGAGAAGTTCCAAGAATGGTAAGAAGTAGCATAAAGCTTAAACTTCTCTCTCTCTCTCTCTCTGTAAAGCCATTATGAGTAAATACATGGAAGTGGAAAAATGAAGAGCAGTTAAGGAAAGGTGCGTAAACCATTTGCACTGAAATAGAAGTCTTAAAATGAGTAGTTACATATTAGATGGTAAAGATATGGTAAGGACAAATTTAATATCAAGCTAAGGAGTTCAGATTTTATCTGAAGCTCAGCAGGATTCAAGGTATGCTTGTAGCACAAATTGTAATTGAAATACAATGAGGGCCTGAAGCTAAGTTTTAGGAGTCTTTACATTGATCGCACCAATGGCATAAACAACATAATCAAAATGACTTTATAGTGGTAGTTTTCAGGATGGATAGAAGGGAAGGAAATACTGAAGGCAGGGAGAAGAGAAGTTGTTGATACATTAGCTTGGATTGAGATAGAACATAGAAAAGAAGAAATGGAGAATGAAAAGAACGTGGCCAAAAATGCAACATGGGAGGTGAGAAAGAGGTTTGAAGCGTTTAGTCAAAGGTGATTTTGTGATTTTAAGTCTTGTGTCTGGTACCATTTACAAAAATAGGGCAGTTGGCTTGATCAGGAAGATGAAATTTTCATTTTTAGATTTGCTGAACATATGCATCTTAATATGTTGAACAGCTTCTTTGGGAGACTAATTAGATTCTGCCACTAAAGCATTTACTATATAACATTTTTCAAATGCTAAGGAAAACTTGTTCTCAACGAATGATATCATGGACTCTAGGGAATCCTGTATTTCCGAAGTCAACTTCCCTTTTTCAAGGTAGCTTTTGCACACTTCACCAGTTGTGGTTGAGGTTGGACACCTGCGGGCACCACTAGTGCCAGCTTTAGGCAAAACTGTCAAGTAGCAGAGTTGGATTTGGCAAATCTCCTTTCACTGTCCTGTGCCTCTTTCCCTTGGGTACTCTCATCAACTCAGTGTTCTGCTGCCAACAGTGGTAGGGGGTGTTGGGAGGTGGTGAGTTACTCAAGGGCTCTGATCAAGATTTCCATCACCCAGAAGAGGGCTCAGCAACATGTAGAAGATGCTCCATAAATTTCAGTTGTTGGAATCAATGAGATGAGTGAATGAAGAGTTAATGAATGAATAAAATATCTGACAAATCTGTTCATTCAAAGATTTTGGGTATTTAATTTGGGCATACCTCCCCAAATTATCTATATTGAAAACAGCCATCTGGAGAACTACTATACTCTACTGTGTTCCAATGGAAGAAATTATTACTGGTAGATTTCAGAAAACAGTAGAGACTAGAATTTGAGAGCAAGGGCTTACAACTTTACATTACATGATAAAGGTAGTCATTCACACACAAGATTGGCTCCTTTTAACAGTGGTCCTCATTTTGGTTGTCATCCACTATTTAACAACTGTTGGTGAAATAAAATTATATTACATAAAAAGAAAATTCTGTATAATTGGTAGTATTCAGTCAGGATCAGTATTTGGGCCTAAAATATAGTTCTACCCTCAAAAGTTCTTACAATAGGCAACCTGAGCATCAGGTTGAATGTGAATGTCAGTTCTGTCCTGTCCAGTATGCCAGGAGGCTACTCTTGTCAGAGCTGTCAAGTTGCATGGCCAGGGACCATCAATATGATGATCTAATTTGGGTTTTGGTTGTTTGAGTTATTCTTTGAGGAGAGAGCCTCCACTAAAAAAAGAACTAAATTTCAAGTACTTCTAGTAGCGCTGTACATAGAAATAAATGATAATGTTCATGGTCATTGATTTTTATTGCTTTCATATAAACATTTTAGTAATATTTCTTATAATCAGTGATAGATAGAAGCATAATCAATATTTGGAAACAGTTCTAGTGGATAGCCAGGGATTTTCATGTCTCTGAATCCCTCTAATTTTGAATTTGTGGCTGGAAGTCTTGGGAGAATGACTCAGTTTCCAGCTCTTTTCAACAATGGCTTTTCTCAAAGTTTTTGGTGCTTCTGCTTTTGGCTGCGCATCTGGCTAAGAACAGGAAACACTGTGGAGAGGACGGAAGAGCTTTAACCAAATGTTCTGAGTCACTGAAGAATTTGAATGAAAATTTGCTATTCGTTATGTTAGATTTTAATGGCATTCCCTGGGTGACTGTCTAGTTGTTATTACTCATATTCTTGGTTAAAATAATAAGTTCATGTATTTTTTAAAAATCCATGCATGTAATATTAGCATCCAAACATATATGAGTTTAGATTTTCTACTCTAAAAAGAGTACAAAAGTATGAACCGTAACCCTTATGTGGGTCTTAAAACTCACAAAATTATGTTTAGCACTATGTATATTTATATTTGGGTAAATTATAATTTTTGCATTTTCAAGTATAACAAAATATTACTTAATAAATTAACAACCATAAACATTAGAATGTAATTTTATGTGTAGTTTTACTTAATATATGAATATTTCTAAAATCTGAGAACTTATTACAATCCACCCTATGACAAATCTTGAAGAAGGAGTAACTGAAGTTCATGTGACTTATTAAAGATGGTTTGATGAATTTCAGAAAATATAAAATAAGTTAATAGAACTTGAAGTTTGTTTAAGTCACCTATCTTGTTTTAGAAGAAAACTGAGGTGTAAATTTGTATATCCCAACAGATATACAGAGATATCTATCTATCTATCTATCTGGAGTCAGTCTCCAAAATTACTATATGAGCTTACTTATTTAAAAATAGTTTAAAATATATTGTTATGTATTAATACTTTTAAAACATTAGCAAGCTATGTAGCTCTTTATGGAATAAGATACTCAATAGAACATATTTAATCTCATTTAACATGAGACTTACTTATTAAAAAGTTTAATGTTTAAGTGCTGTTCATAATGACATCTATTTGAAGTCTTTAGTGTCAACATCCCAGTGTTCAATTCTGTTGTGTTGTGGAAACAGTAGAGTCTTTTTTTATGTTGCAATCTACTGACCAGGCCTCTTACAACAATAAAATATAAGGCACAGAAGGAGAAATAGTATATTTAAAGATAAAATATAGTGATCTGCATTACAAATTTATAAAAAAGAGCCTGAAATGCTAACATGTGTAACAAATAAAAATGCTTTTCAATATTATATCTAGTTAAGTGTGAGAAACATAAAAGAATATATATTGGGAAAGTAAAATAAGTGGGAGAAAATAAAAATAGAAGGAAAGTTAGTGATCCGATGACCTGAGGAAGAACTTAGAAAAAAAGATAGAAAGAGTAAACAAGCCACACTAAGAAACTTTCGGGGAAACAATATTTGCATTGTATTGTTTTAGGATGTTGCTGTAGGACTCAGAAACTACATTTCAATTTTATAACCTTGGGCATAAATAGGTAAGTTATACCTAAGTGTTTTCCCACTCAGATGAACCAGCTTAGAAAGAACTGGAGGCTGAAGCACTCACAGAACTGAAATTCCCTATTTCTCTTACCATTTAAAAAACAAAAACAAAAACAAAAAACAAACAAAAAATCATGATGGTCCAAGCTATGACCTGGAAGTTGAAAATTAAGCTTATACAAACCTGAAAATGCTGGTCCCTCTCAACTTTAGGTAGCTTAAAGTAAAAGAACAGAGTTTACCATATATATGTGTTTATATAGACATATTTCTTCTCTCTTAGGGCTATCCCTTTGAAGCAGAATAATTTTGCATTGTATATCTAGGTATGCCACTGATTCATCAAACCCTTAATTTTCTCCTATGTGGCCACCGTACTTATTAGAGTACATTTAATATAGGGCTGTCAGAAAGCACAGGGAATATGTTAGCATATAGCCAGAACATAAGCAGAACTGCCAGGCATCAACACATATCATTGCTGTGATATTTTTGTTTAAAAGTGTGATAGTGCCATTTAAGTTAATCTCAAAATCAGCTGTGAAAATACTGTCTAGAAAAGGTTGAAACATTGACATTTCTAAAAAAAAAAAAAAAAAAATAGTAGAACTATACCATCAATAGTCTTCAAAATTATTTTAATTAGCTTTGCCTACTTCCTAATTTGCTAGCTGCCTATTTCTTATTTTATTATAGCAGATATTTTTTAACATAGAATCTATTTAAAGTATCAAGATAGACAAAGAGTGGAAAATCATTACCGGAACGTTTAGTTGTTAAAAAAAAATTTGCATTTTCTTCTCTCCCCCTCCCCCGCCCAAGGGATAGTGCTAACAAGTCTTCATAAATTCTAATAATGTTACTGGCCATTTTAGGGTTGATAGGTTGTGGTAACCATTTCATGGATTAAACAAGGGATCTAATTTTTTTTTTCTTTGTCTAACTTTTTTTATAGGACTTCATACCCATTTTAAAAACAGAGTAGAAAAATACCTCTTGAATGAGGATGATATTGAAAGGAACCAATTGCTCATCTCTAGAAGTTATAACTACAAAGACATCATGACTAAACCATGGCCACTCATTTCGGATGTGGCTGCTCTGCCAATTCTTCTCCCAAATGACAGTCTAGCATTTCCTATCCTCTGCTCAAGGACTTCAGTGAGCATTGGCGTTTTCATAATGTAGTCTAACGGGACTAATTTATTATATTTAATGCTTAATTTTTTAAATTTCTAAGCATTAACTTTTCAACCATTGATATGATCCAAATTCATAACCACTCATATGTGATTGATTATGTTATTCTTCCCAACTATAGTTCTCAAGTATTTTAAGTCTATGCCCTTTGTCTTGTAACTTCCCATGCCTCTCACAGCAGCATGTACTATCCTGTCACATTGTTGGTTTGACTAAATGATTGGCTTTGGCCAATAAAATGTGGCATACACATGATGTACGCCACTTCTGAGTAGAAACTATAAATGTATTTGGATGGTTCAATTTGGCCTCTTGCATTCCTGCCTTTGCCATAAGAACAGCATTTTCAGATAAGGACAGTTCCTTTAGCCTCGGTCCTTTAGCCTGGGATGCGAAGAAATATAGAGCAGAATTAAACAGGCAGAGCCATATCCAACTGACAGACCTGTAAATCAAAAATAAATGTTCGATGTTGAAGGTCACTGAGATTTAGGGGGTGTTTACTACCTCAGCAAAAAATGTTTAATAGGCTATACTGTAAAAAAAGAATAAATGATTCAAATTTATTTGTAAAAGGATTGGAGAAAGGCAGTACTGCAAATTGGGGGTAGAGATAAGAATAAAATGCTGCTAGGTAAAGTTTTGGATTAAGTTTCAATGATATATTTTGCCTCTTACTCACTCTAAACATTGGATACTATATTAGTTTGATATTGCTTCTTAAAAATTAGTCTTCAAATTTAGCAGTTTAAAATAATAAACATTTATTATGTCACAGTGAATTAAGAATCCTGTTGTGGCTTAGCTGGGTGTCTTTGGCTCAAGGTCTCTCATGAGATTTCAGTCAAGCTGTAAGTGGGAGCCGTGGTCTCATCTGTAGGCTTAATAGGGGGTATAAGGGGAGGGTTCATTTCCAAACTTGCTCACATGGCTGTTGGCAGGCCTTCGTCCCTTGACACGCAAATTTCTCCATGGGACTGCCTTATAACATGGCAGGTGTTTCCCCTTAGGGCAAATGATCCAGGAGTGAGCAAGACAGAGCATTCAAAACGAAGCTTCAGTCTTTCACAATGTAATCTTTGAAGTGACAGTCCATTGGTTCTG
>NW_011888863.1:1266692-1288941 GCF_000151845.1 Pteropus vampyrus
ATAGATGCTTTGTAAACTGTTAAGCACAAACAAATGTAAAATGCTTTTGTTGGTCTGGGTCTTCCAAGAAGCGGAAGCCCAGAAGGAATTAAAGGTGCAAGGATTTTTTTAGGGTAAACATCTGTGAAGGGAAGTGGAGAGGAAGGATGGTGGGAATGCTGGGAGAGCTATTAGATTTCAATTGATGCTAAGTGAAGGAGAGAGGGAAGGGGTGTTGTGCAGAATCCATCTAAGTTTGGCAAGGCCTTTTTGAACCCAAACATCTGTCATCTAAGGAGTGCCATATCTCCTAGAACATAGTCTGCCCAGTATCCTTGCCAAACTCAATCATTGGCTGGGAGTAATCCAGGGGGACACTGGAACATGGTACAAACATGATGAAAGCTTCAGTCTCAACAGTGAGGGTAAGTCGATTTCATTCTTGTGTTCTTTGCTTGAGTTCTATCTTGGTGACATTTCTCGTATTTTTAGTTATAGAACAGGGGCCATCTTGAAGGGGTTGCCCAGGGTTCTGCTGACAATCACCTGTCTGAATTTCCTCTCAATGCTCTTACTTGATATGTTAGAACTCCTCAACCCCAGGCCGAACCTCTTTGGGTTGACTGATGGACTGTACCACCACCTGTTAAATACTGCCACACCCTCTGGACACCATGCTCTGCCCATGGGACCAAACTTCCTCCTTGCATCTGCATTTGAGTCTTTACTTCCAGAGGTCAGCGTCATCCTAAGAGTGGTTTTCATGCTAGATCTGAGTGTTTTCCAGGCTATACCGTTGTCCCGTAGTTGAAGCCAGATTTCTCAGGTTTTAATTTATTCTTTTACTCTCAAGCTCTGTGACCTTTGGTGAGTCACTTAAATGTCTATGTCATTGTAAAATGGGGATCTCAGACAGCTTTTTTTGTTTTCTTTTGTAAAATGCCAAGACAGTGCCTTGCACAAAGAAAATATTCTATAAAATTTAGCCATTATTATTATTTATTACTTTAAAGACTCTCCAATGTACACACTAAAATACCCTATGCCTTTTAGAGACCCGTGGCAACCCTGATTTGTGGCAACACAGTTTCAGACTTGGATGAGAAAATAGATACTTGTAGAAAAAGAGAAGGGGGAGGGGAGGGTAGAAAAGAAAGGGTGGGAGGGAGAGGCAGAGACAGAGACAGACAAAGAGAGACAAGATTTTTAGGCACATTGATGCGACTTCTGAAAGCCTTATTAGTCAACTTCAGGCTGTTTCTGCTTACTTACTAATTCTGTTTTGGACTCCGAGTCTATTTGGTTTAACTCCTCATCTACCTTTTCAGCTCTAGCTGGGCTACTTCATTGGCTAGCTGCTTCTCAGGGTTTGGTCCTGGCTCCTGCTGCCAGGCCCTGCCTCCTAACATCAAGTTCCAGTTACCAGGTCCTGGAGCTGAACTCAGCTCCAATCCCAATCACAGGGATGGGGAGGTGGGGACTGAGGAACAGCAGCACTCATTTATAGGCATTTTTGTGCAATTTGGTCCCTTATTCATCTGCTTTCACAATAGGTTTGTTTTCTTAATTGCCTTGTTACTGCCTGAAATAGGGCCATCAATAAAGAAAAATGGACTGGAAATGGGGATGTGCTTTTGCTGGTCCCATTTGTTACTGTTTTTTTTTTTTTTTTTTTTTTTAAATACCTTTCCCCAAAGGTGCTAATTCAGTATTGTATTTAAGTTTCATGAGCACTGGATGGAGAGGTTTAATTAAAAACACTTCAGAAACAGCCTCCTAGGTTAACACAGAACTTCCATTGCCTCCTTCTCCCTCACAGTTGTACTCCCCCCACACCGCTCCTTTTATCACTTCATTATCTCAAGCCAAATGTTGATTTGGGCAATTTCCTGTTTGAGTGTAAGCCAATCCCTTGAAGTTATTTCAGTATTGTGGCTCTTAAAACACAAGGTTTCCCTGTTACATTTCCACCATTTTAACACTTCATCTATTGTTTCTTTTTTTCTTAATGACAAGCACCAATTGATATTTTAAAGTCTACCACTTAATAACCCATGTGTTTTTGATACCCAAACTCCGCCAGTCTGTGTTGATAGTGACTGATCCTCAGAACAGTTAAAACATTCTGTGCAAATAGAGGTACATGAGAGGAATTATTTTATATGAAAACTTTATTTAGGGAGCCACTTTCTTTCCCGTATTTGCTTATTCAACCTTTCCATTTCAACTTGTTTTGAAATACTATTGAACTACATAAATCTGAATTTCCTTTTTCAATTGTAGTAATATAATCTGATAAAATGGAGCCAAAATTCTTGATGAAACATTTTTCAAAACTGGCTATCCTTGATGTAAAAACATGAAAACATTTTGTCAGTTTCAGAGCTGTAAAGAAAGGTCATTTTGTTCAATATCCTCGTTTTATGTCTGAGGAAACTGAGGGTTAGAGAGGATATGCGATTTGTCCAAGGTCACCTGTTTAGTCAGTCAGATAGTATTTTTCTTCCAGCATGCCATCTCCCTCAACTTAAAGCATGATAATGTCTTTACTGGTCTCTTGAATTCCTTCTTTCACTGATTTTGGTTTCAAATTCAGTAACTTTGAGTCTATTTTTAAAATTAGATTTATTTAATTTTAAATTTTAAATTCATGCAGTAAAATTAGCTAATTGTAAGTGTATACCTTTGATAAGTTTGACCAATGGATACAGTTATATAACCACCACCACGACTGAAATATAGAACATTTTCATCACTACAAAAAGTCCCCTCATGCCCTTTTCTCTATATCCTAACCCCTGGTAGTCATTTTTCTTTCTCTCACTATAGTTATATCTTTTCTAGAATTTTATAGAAATGGTATCTTACAGCATGTAGTTATATATGTCTGGCTTTTTTCACCCATATTGTATACATCTGTAGTTTGTTATTTTTTTGTTATTGAGTAATATTCCATTGTATAAATACACCATAATTTGTTTATCCACCAGTTAATAAACCTGGTTGTTCCCAGTTTCTGGCTATTATAAACAAAGCTGCCATAAACATTCATGTACAAGTCTATGTGTGGTCACATGCTTTTAATTCTCCAGTAAAAACTTAGATGTGGAATTACTGGGTTGTAAATTAATTATATGCTTACCTTTATAAGAAACTGCTTCCCTGTTTTTCCAATTGGTTGTACCATTTTATATTCCTGCCAGCTGAGTACGAGAGTTATAATTGTTCTGCATTCTTGCCAACACTTGGTATGGTCAGTCATTATCAATTTGGCTCTTTCAATTGATATATAGTGGTATCCCATTGTGGATTTAATGAATAATAATACTGAGCATCTTTTTATGTGTTTTTTTCCATCTATCTGTTTTTTGGGGGGATATTTTTATTCAAATCTTTTACCCATTTAAAAAAAATGAGTTATTTTCTTTCTTATTATTAAGATTTAAGAATTCTTTGTGTATTCTGGATTTAAGTTCTTCATCTTACATATGATTTTCTTTTTTTTACAAATTTCTCCAAGCCTTTGGCTTGACATTTTATTTTCTTAACGATGTCTTTCAAAGAACAAAATATTTTAATTTTGATAAAATCCAATTTATCAAATTTTCTTTTATGGTGTGTGATTTTTATGTCCCATCTAAAAATTTTTCACCTAACTCAAGGTCACAAAAACTCCCTCCTATGTTCTATTCTAGGATTTTTATAGTTTTAGGCTTTACATTTATGTCTATGATCCACTTTGAGTTAACTTTTATATTTGGTTTTGAGTTCATTTTGAATCTTCACTCTTCTCATATGCAGATTCTGTCACCTGCTTCATGTACTTCTTGGGTCAGTCTCCCTTTGATTATGACACTTCCAAGCCCCAAATACTTTGTATCCAGATTCCTGAAGTCTGCTCTAGGTGGTTTCTGCAAGTGATCAAAATATTCCCCCTTCAAAAATTTCATCCTCTTCTTGAAACTTCTCTTTTACATTTAAATGTTTGTACTCTGATTACTACCTACTTGTTAAAGAGCTTAGAGAAGTCACCACAGCCAATTCCATTAAGTGAAAATACATTAAGACTCCAGTTTTGAAAAATCTTCTGGATAAAGGTCTTTTTAGTTAAGTTGGCTAGAGCTTAAAGAATATTTGGAAATGTGTCCTTCTTCTTCCACTCAGGAGAAATGCTGTTATCTCAAACAGAAGATACTCTCATGGTAGCCACATCCTACCACACTTCTTACAGACATTTAGTTTCGTTATACGCTTTCTGACTTAAGGAGGAGCTCTTGAAATTATCATGGATGCCCCATAAATGGTTGCCTTTTGGAGAAAGAGGTTCTAATTTAACCCCTGTTCCAACTTTGGTCCCAATCGCCCAAGTAGTTTCTCTTGGATAGTGAGAGAAGAAATCACCATGTAAAAGCTAGCAGGGAATAACTCATCCACCTCAGAGGGGCTTATCAACAGCTCACCATGGAGAGTCTAATGTCAGTGAAGCAAACTGAGCAAACTCTGACTTTGAGAAATATAAGATGAGTGGCTCACTTGATTCAAGGTTGTCTCCTGAAGCAAATTAGGAAAATCCCATGATTTCTTTTCAAGCCCATCATACTTCTCAGAACTGGAGAACTGTGATGAAAACAGTTGTTCTGTGTACCTTGAAATGGTTCTCCATCACTGGAGTCTCAAATTGTAGAGAATTTGCTTAGACAGACAGCTAGAATCCTATTGTAAAGCAGGTATAAAGATAACATTCAAACAAATAAGAAAAACTGATTCAATTCACTGAACTGTAAATTAACATATATTATTCTAGAAACACTATTACAATAAGTAAATGTACCTGCAGTAGCCTCAAAAGATCTTGTCTCTCTTTAATAGGGACACTTGAATGCAGGGATTATGTTTTCTTATGTTCTCCTCTTATCAAAATTTCCAAATATTTTGAAACTATTCAATAAATATTATTAGCTTAATATCTCCTGAGGTACACCAATTGAAAACATAGATTGTTACTTAACCAAGAGAAAATAGAGAATAACTATTCTTGAAGGTTTGATATTCATACTTTTTTGTTGTTGTTTCAGCAGAATTGCTTACATACAGGTAATTCTTTGTAAAATTAGTGGATATTCTCAAAACATGATATGAACACAATTTCCCCTCCAGTGGAAGTGAGGACCAGCCTCTGCAGCTGAGTGAAGAGGAAATTTTTGTCATTTAATTTTTCTGTCCTAACTGACCTTTAGCCAATGTAATTATTTAAGGTAAGACTGTATTCCTTCTTTAACATTGGTTTTATTGTGAGCATGGAGGAAATCACATTATTCTAAACTCTTTAGCACTTTATCATTTAAAATAAAGAGTAAAACCATGTCAGAGTGAAAATTTCATGGTAGACAATAATACCAGATATGTGTGTGTGTATACACAATCACTATCCAAAAAACAGGATCAATGAGTTAACACTAATATACTTGAATGAAGAAATTTAACAGACCATGGATTAAATTAATACAGCATCTCCAGAAATTGTTAGTATTATTGTTCCAAGCTAGGCTGCAAAAAGACAGAGAGATTAATTAAGCCTTGCATTGGACAGGACTAGAGCATGAATTAAAGGCTTCTAACCGAAAGTCCATCAGGAGCACTTACTAGGTGAAGGTCATGCTTCTGGTCATGCAGCCCCATTACTCACTTTAAACTGTAAACTAACTAGACTATGGTGAGTCAGAATTGTTTCCTTTTTATTTTCTCTTCTGGCATCCCTGGGGGGCTTCTCAATTCAAAGAAACTCTGGCAGAAACAGGCCACTTACTGTGAATAATCCGAAACAATCTATAAATTCAAAAGCAGTTGAAATTCCTAGAAGAGATTGAATGTTATAAGAAAAAACGGGTTGGTATTTTAAAGACAAAACTGCCCTTGTTTAAAATCAAGGGAGTATTAGCAGGATACAGGTTTTACAGTAACTTTCATTATTTATGTAGCAGTCTATATCACTCCACACTTCAGGAAATGGACTCCTTGCACTCAGCCCAAGCACATTTTAAAACAAAGGTTTTTTTTCTTTTCTTTCTTTCTCTTTTGAAGATAACAATAGCAGTGCCTCTAAGTAGTAGTTTTCAACTTATGCCACAATAAGGCCAAATACACAGAATTCATTCTTAGAACATTCAGACAAATTCAATCTATTGCTCCCAGAGGGAAAAATTATGTGTATTAAAATACATTTCTTAAATTCAAAGGCAGAAACTTTGTAATTTATCAAAAATAAGAAGAATGTTACACATGATGGCTGTAGGGAAAGAAAAAAAGAAATTCGTTTTGCACTTGACTCTTTTAACAAATATTTTATTTCAACTATATCCTTTTTTTAAAAAAAAAAATCTACTTCCAATAGTAAAGAAAGACAATTGAGGGTCTGGAAGATATTTAAAAAATCTGACTTCCAAGGACATCATCAAAGTTTTACACTCACAAGAATGAACATCTTTGAATATATATCATCATTAGGAGAGAGAAAGAAGGGAAAATGCCTAATTTTATAATTAGAGATTAATTTGAATAAATAAAAACCTATTTTAAAATGTAAATATCCCTTTAGAGACTTAGTTTTATCAGGCATTTTACTTTAATATGAATTAATTCAATGACCTAATCTATCACATGCATTACGAAAATAGAATGTTGCTGAGCAAGTGAGGTACTAAAGCAGCATTGATTTTGGAGTACAAAAGAGATACAAGCCAGGTCTAGGTAAGAAAGAAAAGAGCAGATGAGCAGAGTGATCTGAGACATCGAGGGCAAGAAATAAGAAGTTAAAGAAGTATCCAAAGAAGAGCAACAAGTCACCACAATGCATTTTACTCTCATTTATTTTTTTCTCTATTAATGGATTTTAGTTGAACTGGATACATGCCATAACTTGAATATCTATTTTTAGGTGAGAATTAACCAGGAATGTTACTAAAAAAAGAGATAAATAGTTCTGATATTACTTATTAAGAAGCAGGATTATAACCAGTATTATCTAACAAATGCAAGGTTGGCAAATAGTGTCCAACATGCTGGAGTTAAATATACAAAGCTCCATACAGGAGATAAATTTATTTAGTGATGCAGGCTTACTGTCTGCATAGTAGACAGTAACATAGCAGAAGCACATGTTTCATAGAACTTTTCCCTGAGGGTTACTGAAGCTGTCCTATGACTGGAGGGATGCCTGGGACCACTTCATCAAACATGTTAAACATTTTCCAGGCTCACTAATCCTTGCTGTGTGTTCTAGAATGGAGTGCTGTGGTCTTTAGTGAATATTTCCTGAGAAAAATCCTTTTATTTGCTACACATGCAAGTGAAATTTTATTCAGTCGAATCCTGTTAGACTTTCTAATTTTCATAACATAATATTAATTTTACTACCTCTTTATTTGCTGTCTAAAATAATGACATTACATTATGTCAGGTTCTTGCTAGAGAGAATAAGTTAACTATGTTTTCACCACGTTTTCACAAGTTGGTAAAGAAAGGAAAGTCCATCCGTTAAAAAAATGTTTTGTTCTATTTTTAGATTATTTGAAACTTGATGATACTCTGGAAACCATTTTGGAAGTTGGTTTCTAGTCTTAGTTCCATAGTGAATATTTACACGACCTTCAGCAAATTACTTAAGCTTTTCCTCATACCTTAAGCCAATATTTTTTAAAAATATTCTTTTTTATTTTAAGCGTTTTTTATGTTACTCATTGAAAAATTATAAAACAGGAAATTGTAAAGAAAAAAAATCCTAGCAATGGACAATTTATAAAAGTGTCCATTTTGCTCTACAGTTATGGATATTAATGGGCTGTTCTTTGTCTAGTTTGATAGAGAAAATTTCATCTCAATTCTACTTTTTTTTTAAAAAAGGCAGACTTTATCTTTTAGAGTAGTCTCAGGTCTATAGCAAAATTAGGCAGAAAGTGCAGAAAGTTTCCATATAGCCCCTAACCCCCACACAGGTACAATATCTCCCATTATCTACATCCCCCACTAGAGTGGTACTTTAGTTACAATTGATGAACCAACCTTGACACATCATTATCACTCAAAGTCCAGGGTTACATTAAGGTTCACTCTCGGTGCTATATATTCTGTGAGTTTTGACTGATGTATAATGACATGTATCCACCATTATAGTATCATACATAATAGTTTCACTGCCCTAAAAATCTCTTTGCTCTGCCTATTCATCTCTCCCTCTCCCTAACCCATAGAAACCACTGATCTTTGTACTGTCTCCACATTCTTCCCCTTTCAGAATGCCATATAGTTGGAATCATACAGGATGTAGCCTTTTCAGATTGACATCTTTCACTTAGTAATATGCATGTAAGATTCCTTCATGTCTTTTTGTGAATTGATAGCTCATTTCTATTTTAGTCTTGAATATTCCATTGCTGTATGTACCATAGTTTACTTATTCACTCACCTACTGAAGGACATCTTGGTTGCTTCCAAGTTTTGGCAATTTTAAATAAAGCTGCTATAAACATCCATGTGCAGGTTTTTGTGTGACATAAGTTTCCAACTCCATTGGGTAAATACCAAGGAATGCAATATGGTAAGAGTATGCTTAGTTTTTTAAGAAACAGCCAAACTGTCTTCCAAAGTGGCTGTACCATTTTGCATTTCCACCAGCAATGAATGAGAGTTCCTCTTGCTCCACATCCTTGCCAGTATTTTGTGTTATCAATGCTTTGGATTTTGGCCATTCTGATAGGTATCTCATTGCTTTTTAATTTGCATTTCCCTGATAACATATGATATGGAGCATCTTCTTCCTATGCTTATTTGCCATCTGTGTATCTTCTTTTTTGAGGTGTCTGTTAAATTCTTTGACCCATTTTTCAATTGGGTTGTTAGTTATCTTATTGTTGAGTTTTAAGAGTTCTTTTTTATCTTGAATAACAACAGTTCATTATCAGGTGTGTCTTGCAAATATTTTCTCCTAGTCTGTGACTTGTCTACTCATTCTCAACATTTCACCAAGCAAAAGTTTTTAATTTTCATGAAGTCCAGCTTATTATTTCTTACATGGATTGTGCCTTTGGTGTTGTATTCAAAAAGTTATTGCCATACCCAAATATAATATGTCATCTAGATTATCATGTAGGATTTTTGTAGTCCTGCATTTTACATTCAGGTCTATGATCCCTTTTGAGTTAATTTTTACGAAGAATGTAAGGTTTGTATCTAGATTCTTTTTTTTTTTTTTTAAAGTCTGTGGAAGTCCAGATTGTTTTTCTCCATTGTATTACTTTTGCTCATTGTAAAATATAATTTGACTATTTTTTATGAGTCTATTTCTAGGCTCTCTATTCTATTCCATTGATCTATTTTGTATGTCTTGCACTAATATCACACTGTCCTGCTTACCATAGCTTTATAGTAAATCTTGAATTTGGGTAATGATAGTCCTCTGATTTTGTTCTTCTTCAATATTGAGTTGGTTATTCTGAGTGTTTTTCCTCTCCATTTAAACTTTAGAATTCCCTGTTGGGATTTTGATTGGAATGGTGTTAAACCTATAGGTCAAGTTGGGAAAAACTGCTATGTTGATGATATTTAGTCTTCCTGTCCATGAACATGGAAAGTCCCCATTTATTTAGTTTTTCTTTGGAATCAGAGTTTTGTAGTTTTCCTTACATAGGTCTTACAAACATTCTGTTAGATTTATACTTAAATATTTCATTTTTCTTGATGCTAATGTAAATAGTAATATGTTTTTAATTACAAAATGAGGTTCTATCATGTAGATAAATAATGAGCTAAATATGTAAAAGTGCACTATTTAAGTAATATCAAATTTCCCAACCAAGTGTCCCTTCCTGTACTATATACAACCTTAATAAAAAGTATTTATTTTTTTCTTAATTAGAAAAATCTTTTGGAAGTATGAAAATTTAGATCTGATTCTCTGACATAATGATTCTTTACATTATGCTCCCTTCCCAAGAAATGTATTGTTTTTCTACTAAGATATACACATAGAACAATGTTCTAAAAATATTGTTTATTATTTTTAAAAAAGCAATTGACTTTTGTGTATTAGCCTTGTATCCTGCAACCTTGTTATAATTGTTTATCGGTTACAGGAATTTTTTGTCAGTTTTTTTTTTCAGATTTTTCTACACAGACAATTATATCATCTGAAAACAAATACATTTTTCTTTCTTTCTTCCCAATCTGTATGCCTTCTGTCTTCTTGCCTTATTGCATTACCATAAGCCATTTTTTACCAGATAGTTGTAATAGCTAATAATGGGAAATGACTTTTAAGATAATAACATGGAGATCTTTAACATTTAAGTGGCAAATTGCTAATAGTTACTGAATCTCCCTCTTCTAATTTTACATAGAAGTATTCAGCAAGGCACAGAAAACACGCAGTCATTAACTCACATACTAGATCAACAATTAATATGTGTTGAAATAACCAATGATTACTAACTCGTGAGGTTCTGTATGAAATTACTATGAATCACAATGATCTCTGAAACAGCTGAACCAAACCAGGTTGAAAAAAGTTTCACTCTAGCCCCTACTTACCCAACCATACCATAAAATAGAGCTTGAAAATGAGGCAGCCGCCACACCCTTGCTATGTCCTGGAACTGATTTCTAAAGAGGCTACTCCATTTTCTGTCATCGATTCTCTTCTACATTTGCTTGAAGTCTACAATTACCGGTATTGCAGCTCAACCCAGGAGGGGAGGAGAGGGCAGTATGGCATTGCATTCTGTGAAATAAAATTTCCAGAGACAGGGGGTGTCCTGAGAGCAATGCATTTGCATTTGTATGTTCTAGGTTTACTTTGTACTTTTCTGGTAGAAAAATGATGGCAAATGCTTCATGTTACCTAGAAACAAGCCCTCCCCCCATATAATACTATCGGACAGTGGGAATAGGTGATTTCTTCCTGTTAAGTAGAGCCACATTTGTGTATTTCTGTTAGATATTTAAAAAAAGAATCTAGCTAGGGGCTGTGCACAAGAACCCGTTTTCCTGCTTAAGATCTGAGAAGATTCTAGCAGCTGTCAAATAAAGAATGAGGAGGATTGATGTAAATCTCCTTACTATGTGCATTGGCAAATAGAAGGCCTGAATTACTCTACATTTCTGAGAAATAAACAGGGGATGGGGATGGAGGAAAGCCAACAAGGAGTTTATATAGTAATTAATTCTTGAAGCATTGTGATAACTTTTCTTAATTTATCACCTTCACACGTTACTCTTATCTTCTTCCCTTTTGTTGGGAAAAAAGCAAAAAGGATCATGGATGGCCCCATGATGATCATTCATCACTTCATTAACTTCCCATGCAAGTTGCCATATCAATAGGAATTACTTTTAGGAAGGCAAAAGTTGGTGTTTAGCCAAATGCTGCCCCTTAAATAAAATGTCTTATTTGTGTGATACTTAACCTTTGGTGAATATATCAGGAGGCACATTTTCTCATAGCATCTCATCACAGAAACACAGTATCTTCCAGATACTGACTATAGATCTGGCTGGGTTTACTCAGAAAAGTAATCTATTCACAGGTATACAAAACGAGGTTCTGTAATATAGGTAAATAGTGAGCTAAATGTGTAAAATCCCATTATTTAAATAATATCAAATTTCCCAACTATGTTCCTCTTTTTTGCACTATATGCAACCTTGATAAAGGCACTTATTTTTTTCTTAATGAGAAAAATCATCTGGAGGTATGAAAATTTAGATCAGATTCTCTGACATTAGATGCTGTACATTATGCTCCCTTCCCAAAACATGCATTGTTTTTCTACTATCATATCTACATAAAACAACTCTGTTTCATATTTGGTATATATATTATACCTATTTAGAGCAAACATGAGAATTCACTCTTAACCAAATGAAGAAGTTCTTATAACTTTAATAAGCTCTTTCTAGATGCAATTTTAGAAAAATATGTGTCCCTTTTCAAAATCCTATGTCTGTATTTAATTTTGGAAGGTGAGAAGGTCGAGACAGTCTAGGTCAGATGCAATACTTGCTAATGAAGCTGCATTTGGTGTTAAATGGTTCCACTGCTATACAGTTTTCTTGCCAATGTACCCCGCCTATTCTATGAATATCCATTCTGTTCCATGCTCTCTTTCACTATGCACCCATGGTTCCCTCCTCAGTGTTTTCTATATGTATCTTCATCGTTTAATTTTATTTTTGCTTGTTTGTTTTGTTTGTTGGCTCTACTCTTTCCAATGTATGCATGTGCATGTGGCAAAGCATATATTTGTATGTTGATATATGCATATATGTATATGTCCATCTGTAAATTTTTGTCTATTTAAAAAATGTATGTATGTGCATAGTTGGTTATGAGTATATAGGATATAGATATTAGGTTATATAGGGGGTCTTGGAGACCAGAAAAATTATAATTATTATCTAAATCCATAATGTATAATTTAAAATGTATGATATGATGAAACAAGTCATCTTGGAACTTTCTCCCTCTCCATTGCCTTTTAAAACACAGTGTAAGGAATCTTTTTATGTGCCAAACATTGGCAGAATGTTGAAACATTAAGACTGTAGTTGTTTCATGGCTTCATGAAGGAGTATATAGTCTCCTAATCAACAACTTTAAGAAAACTATAATTGATCAAACATACAGCCTACTTATTATTAAATGATTAATTCATTTAGATATTCACACTGGCTTGACACATCCTAATACTTTAGAAACAATATTGGTAATGTCATTCCTCAAGATATTTTAAACTCCCTAGGTGGAGAAACTATTTGGAGATAGTTTTGCTATGCTTTCAAAAATGACTTCTACTTACTACTTAAAATGTATCTAGTACTTTAAGTGATCTTGAGGCAAGTGATAAATGTTTTTTTGACCTTACTAGGAAATTGTTCATAAAGTTTGTAGAAATTATTGTTTTCTCCAACTATAGTTAAGTTCTTTTAAGGTATAAATAATTTTTAAAGAACATTTTTAATGTTTAATGAAGCTTCTGTGATCTTTAAAAACACTGATTAATAAAAATGCAAAGCATAACAGAATTTATTATAGTACTTGACAAAATGATTCTAAATTCACAAAAAAGAAACAGTGTATAAGAAGACCAAAGGAACTTTAAAGAAAAAAAATCAATACTGGGAATTTGCCTTATTTTATGGACCATGCAAAATTATAAAATATAGAAATTAAGTATTATAGCTTGGGCAAAAGGAAAAACACTTATCTATTTGATGGAATAGAGAAGTCAGAAAGAGTTACATGTGTGTAGACATTTAGAAATGGCTGCATTAGGAATGAGGATAAATTATGCAATAATTAATAAATAGTGTTTTGAAATTGGAAATTTATATTAAAAATTAAGTCAGATCTCTACATAACAAAACACATGAAAATAAATTAAAAGTGGATTTAAAAAATATGTAAAATAATAAATAATGAAAATATTAAAAGAGCGTCCTGGAAAAAATTTTTATAATCTTAATGTTATGAAGTTTTTATAAAGCAAAACTCAAATCCAGAGGCCTTAAATAATCACAGATTTAGTTACATGAAAAATTTTAAATTTTTGTATGCCTCAACACCATATTTCAAGAAAAAAGACAAATGACAGAGTTGAAAAACATAACAGAACCGTATAATTCACAAAGGGTTAAAATCCACAATCAATAATAAAAAGCCAGTCTAGTAGAAAAATAGGAAAAGAACACATGTAAGCAAACCACAACATATGTATGTGTATAATGACAAAAACATGTATTTATAGGATGTAAAAATAAATCATAATTAGTAATTACAAAAATTCAAGTAAAACAAATATATATATATACATACACACAGACGTATAAATGCCATAAAATGGATATACCCCACAATGTTAATAGAAGTTCCCTCTTGGGAAAGGAAATGAGGCAAAGGAGTAGGGGAAAATAGAATAATTTGGAATAGGAGTAAAGAAGGTCTTTGTTTTTAAACAATATATTTCTATGTATTTTATTTTTCTGCAATACACATGCATTTTTCAATATTATTTAAATTTAAAACAATAAATTTTGTTGCCAAAATCCAAAATCTGATTAAAAGTCTTATTACTGTCATGTTTTATCATGCTTATATTCTAAATTGTATTAGGAAAATTATGCTCACATTAAAGTTTAACTAAATACCAAAAGATTTTCCAAGTTGTATTAGTCACACAACTCTTAGAGCATTTAAAGTCTAATTTTGTTATCATCAACAAATCTTAAAATTACAGTGGAAACAATGCCTAATGTTATTTTCTAGTTTTAGAATAGATGTTATATCATATCATTAATATTCAATTATCATTGTTTTTACAATTAAGAATTACTCCGTTACTTGACTTAAAACATTTTTCACTTCTGATACAAATTACAATTGTTAGGATTTTAATGAGCTTCCTTTACCTGCCTTCACCTAATAACTTTAAATTGTCTCTATTGTTCGAAACATAATGGTTGCAATGTCTCCCTACTACATATACCTCATTTCCCAAAGTTAAAAAAATAAAGAAATAAAAGACTGAGGAGAGAGGAGACAAAGTAGTATCTAGAACAGAGATTCCCAGTTATTTCCTAAATTGAAGCCATCTTTCATTTTCTAAATTCTTGTGAGAACTAGTCCAAGTATCCAAACTCTACCTGTCAAAAGTGGTAGCATTAGGGGTGAGGGTGGTGATAGAGGGATAAAGGGCCTCCTTCCTTTCATCTAGATTGCCTTCAAAATTAGATGAGTGAACTCCTAGGCAAAAGCTACCCCTATGTTACAGGAAGCAGCCTGAGTATTAATTCCTGACCTGCGTGGTAGGAAGATAAACTGAAAGCATTGCTGACCTTTTGGGGGCCTTCTGAGGTAGAAGAGTTAGAAAACTTGGCCTGACATTCAACAGACTAGAAACTCCTTGAGGGCAGATATTTTGTATCTCTATTCTTTTGTATGTATCAGGTATTTGATAAAGTATTGATTAAATTAATTAATTAAGTGAAGTATTAACTTTAATTAAATGAATTAAAAAATCATCTATTTCAATGAATGAATGCACACATGAATGAATAAAAGAATGAATGAACCAATATATACTGGACCCTCACAAGATAGCTGAGTCGGTTGTTATGTTAATTCCATGATTTGCCAAAGGGATAAAAGAGGGCCTGAGAGAGGATGCAGTATACCAGTGTTCATCAATGTTTTCTTGATGAGAAGTCATAATTAATATCCTAAAAGTCTTATAAAAGATCTTTCAGTTCCTAGATTTCCAGAACATTTATGTCTTTAGTGGGCAAAATTTTGCCCACTGAACAATCCATTCTTTTTCCTAAAATATTGTCATCTAGAGTCATGAATGTTTTATCAGACTAAGGATATTTATTTATCTTCAGTTACTAATAAGCTGGGTCACTTCAACTCTAATCTCTAGCTAAAACTCTTAAGAAAAATGTGGATTTAATATCTAGGGATGGTTTATAAATTATAGTCTTTCCTCAAAACCCCTCGTTTTTTTGCATGTATATTTGTGCTTTCATAATTCATAATTTATTTCTCTTTTCCCTTTCCTCTCCAACAGTACAGCTTCTGTCTATTTAAATAGAAAGAGCTTTAATCTAAGTCAGAACCAAGCCTTGAGAATCAGGGGGAAGGCAAATCTCCCAAAGTTCAAAATCAATTTGGTTACTATTAACAGCTTTGCTCTTGTACCAGTTTCAGCTCTCAATGCTGAAGCTTGGAGCTTTTTTTTTTTCTTTAATCTGTAGCTGCTTATTTTATCTCAGAGTATGGTGAGGGTCCCCAAGAAACGACCCAGAATCAAGTGCTGGGGAGGTACTAAATTTTTATAGCCTGAGACGAAATACAAACTTCAAAGTAAATTTCATCATTAAAGCTAAAAGAAATGACAATAGGATTCCTGCTTCTTTTAAGAGCCAACACCAGAACACCCACTGGCAGTGAACACCAGGTATTGGAGATTTTTTTCCTTTTAACAAAGGTCATCTTCTTTATCCAGCTGCCTTTTTGTGTGGTAAGACAAAAATTGACTCAGCTCACAAGATTTACTTTATGTTTCTCTCAAATAATAGACTTTAATGTACGCAATAGATACCTCATTTGCCATTCCTGAAACTAATTACCGTTTGTAATTTTGAAGCTGTTCTGATTTCATCAATAATAAGTAGATGATCAAATATGTTTTACAGTTTATGGTACATTTCAACAAGAGTTCGAAAGTTTATTTTCGTGAATCACAAGACTCAGTTGTATTACAACCATAAGGCAGTTCTTATTATGTACACATTCGATAAATGTAAACTGAGGCACTAGGAATTTGCCTTGCTTTTTGAACATCATATAAGAGCAACAGAAAATTTGAAAATAAAACTTCCAGTTTGGTGACTTTCATGAAAAATAATGAGTGATTGTTAGAAAACAAAAGCTATAAAAAAAGAATAAGATTGGAGATATGTAATTCAGAAAAACAGAGAGCATGCCACATGCAGGCAACCACAGAAGATCCATTAATACTAAAGTCTTAACTACTGCTAAAAATTATGATGAAACTTCTGACCAAAAGAATAGCAAAACATTTTTTAAAGATATACTGGATAAGAAATTATCCATCCAATTTAGCTTCATTAAAAGAGTGTTTAGAGATCCTGGAAGTTTTTGTTTTTGGGAGAGGAGGGTGACTATTAGTAAAAGGAATACTGGAGAATTTAGGGATTGAGAACTGAGGAGGAAAGAGCTTGAAAATGTAAGGGAAGACATGAACTGATTTTTTAAAGTGTTTTTAAGAACTCAATTCTCAAAGCATTGATATCAACTGAATATGTATGAGAAACACAAATTCTCAGGTCCCCTTACAGATCTACTGAATCAGAATCTCTGAGGGTGAGACCCAGCAATCAGAATTTTAATGAGCCTGTGCATGTGTATGTTTAAGAAAGACTGCTTTAAAAGATATGAGTAAAGAATGGAATACTTTTTAAATTACTTATTGCTTATTAGATTATACCTCTCTAAATGCACACAGATCTGGGGACAAACTATTTGAGTCACCACTTAAGTAGGGTTATACACCTCTTCTTTCCTATTGCTATATCACATTATCAGTTAACCAAAATGTCCAACAGTATATGAATGATTAGGGACATAATGCTATACCCACTCAATAAAATACAACCATCAAAATATTTTTATCATCTTTTAAGAGGAAAAAAGCAGAGCACAAAATTACATATGCAATATATTTATATGTTATAGAAATTCAGCAGAGAAAAAGACTCCAGCTAAATATATCAAAATATTAATTATAATTATTTTAGGCAGTGGAAATATTGGTTATTTTCTCTATTTCCATTTATTCCTATATTTCTAAGTTTCTTACATCACTTATAATGAGCATGCACTAATTTTATAAAGAAAACATATGATAAGAGAGTTCTAGTCAAGATGGTGGAGTAGGTAATGCTGCGCTTGCCTCCTCCCATGACCACATTAAAATTATAACTAAAGTATAGAACAATCAACCTGGAGAACCATCTGAAGACTAGTGGAACAGAGCTCCTATAACTGAAGATATGAAGAAGAGGCCACATCAAAACTGGTAGGAGGGGCAGAGATGCAAAATGGGCTGACCCTGCACCCAAATTTGGCAATTGAATATCAGGAGGCATATCTCGGCTACAGAGAGTTTCCTTGGAGGAGCAAGGGGCTCCAGCCCCTCACTGGGCTTTCCATCCCAGAGTCCCAGTGCCAGGAAGAGGAGTCCCCACAAAATCTGGCTGTGAAACTCACTGGGGATTCTGACCAACCAGGTGAGGTGAAAGGCAGCTGGAAAAGGCCCACACACAGATTTGCTCACTCACAGGCACTCACCCTGGGCTCTGGAGAAAAAATAGAGACTCAAGAGGTGCTAGAGACACATAGAGAAAGACTGAGTTGTGTGGCTTCAAGTGAGGACTGGAGGGACAGTTGCCATTATCTCTTTGTTGAGCCCTCCTCTTATGCAGCCTACAGGTAAGCGCCATCTTGCCTATGTAGAGCCTTCCCCCAACACAGCCAAATCTGAATATGCACTGGCCTAGTGAACTTCACTCACTCCACTCTGGTGACTCCCTGAGACCCTGCCCCATCTAATTTGTACACCAATAGAGGCCCTTTCAGTAGCTGAGCCTATGGGCAGCAGGCAAGTGGCGTCAAGCCTTGGGGTTCCCTGAGCCTTTTGCTGAGTTGCCTCAGGCCTGGTACTGGTGGCAACCAGCCTCGTTTTGCAGTGTGGCCTCTCTCATGTGCCTCAGGTCCACACAGGCAGTGACTACAGATAGCTTTATAGCTTCTACCAGGTATCCCTGGCCAGTTACAGGTCTGCAAGGGATTCCAGAAACAACGCACTTGGAGGCTGGCTTCAAAACACAACAAAGCTCTACCTGATTAGCCCCACAAGTGGCACACCCAAAGGGTGAGTTCAACAAGCACAGGAGCCCTCTAGAGCAAATCCCACTTTGTGAGGTCAGCCTCCACATGGCAGCTCATACCCTATGGGCACAGCCAATCCTCGCAGCCAATAAGCCTGAGAGTCAGTCCCACACCCCTGATGTCCCAACAGCAATCAAGCCTCAACTACAACAAGAAAGCACCTACAACCCACACAAGTGATACTCCTGGGGCACCCGGCATAGATAATCAAAGAGATGGCACCACTGGGCCATACAGGATACCTACTATGTAAGGCCACCCAAGCAAGACTGGGAGACATAGCAGATCTACCTAATACACAGAAATGAACACAGAGAGGCAGCCAAAATTAAAAAATAAAGAAACATATCTCTAGTAAAACAATACAGAAAACTCCAGAAAATGAACGAAATGAAATAGAGGCAAGCAATTTACCAGATACAGAGTCCAAAACACTGGTTATAAGGATGTTCAATTAACTTAGGGGAAGAATAAATGATGTCAGTGAGAACATCAACAAAGAAATAGTAAGGACATCAAAACCATAAGAAAGAACATAAAAACCATAAAAAAGGAACCAGTAAGAAACGAAGACTAAAATAACTGAAATTAAGACTATACGAGAAGGAATCAACAGCAAATCAGATGAAGCAAAGGATTGACTCACCAATTTGGAAAATAAGATAGTAAAAAACACCCAATTGTAACAGCAATAAATGAATGAATGAATGAATGAATGAATGGAGGATAGTTTTAGGGATCTCTGAGACAACATCAAGCACAACATTTACATCATAGAGATACCAGAACAAGAAGAGAGGGCAAGGAACTGAGGACATACTTGAAAAAACAACGGATAAAAACTTCTCTAACCTAGCAGAGGAATAGACAGATAAGTCCAGGAAGTTCAGAGAGTCTCAAACAAAAGGAACCCAAACAGGCCCATACCAAGACACATAATTAAAACACCAAAGGTTAAAGAGAGAATCCTAAAAGCAGCAAGAGAAAGGTATCTAGTTACTTATAAGAGAGCTCCTTTAAGACTGTCAGCCGATTTTTCAACAGAAACTTTGCAGGCCAGAAGAAGATTGGCATGAAATATTCAAAGTGATGAAAAGTAAGAACCTACAACCAAGACTACTCTACCCAGCAAGGCTATCAATTAAAATTGAAAGTGAGCTAAAGAGCTTCCTAGAGAAGAAAAAGCTAAAGGAATTCATCACCACCAAGCTAGCATTACAAGAAATGTTAAAAGGGTTTCTTTAAGAAAAAGAAGGGGGAGGGGGGAGAACATAAATATGAATAATAAGATGGTAATATCTATGTACCTATTAATAATCACTTTAAATGTAAATGGATTAAATGCTCCAATCAATAGACATAGGGTAGCTGAATGGGTAAGAAAACAAGACTGTCTAAAAGAGACTTACTTCAGATCAAAAATAGACACAGACTAAAAATAAAGAAATGGAAAAGACATTTCATGCAAATGAAAAAAATAGCTGGAGTATCAATACTTATATCAGACAAAATAGACTTTAAAACAAAGGCTATAATAAGAGACAAAGAAAGATATAATATAATGATAAAGAGATCAATCCAACAGGAGAATATAACCTAGTAAACATGTATGCAGTAAACATAAAAGCAACTAAATATATAAAGTAAATATTGACCACCATAAAGGGACAGATCAACCATAATACAGTCAGAGTGGGGTACTTTAACACCCCATTTACACCAATGCGTATATCTTCCAGGCAGAAAATCAACAAGGAAATAGCAACCTTAAATGATGCACTAGATTAGATGGATTTAATTGATATTTTTAGAGCAGTTCACCCTGAAGCATCAGAATATACATTTTTAAAAATGCATTTGGTACATTTTCCAAGATAGACCACATATGAGGCCACAAAACAAGTCTCAATAAATTTAAAGAAATTGAATCATATCAAGCATCTTCTCTGACTATAATGGTATGAAACAAGAAATCAATTACAAGAAAAAAACTGAAAAACACACAAACACATGGAGGCTAAATAACATGCTACTAAACAATGAATGGGTTAACAATAACATCAAGGAAGAAATCAAAAGATACCTCGAGAAAAATGACCCAAAATATATGGACAAAATGAAAACAGTCTTAAGGAAGAAATTCATAGCAATACAGGCATACCTCGAGATCACATATTATAATCAAGCTGGATTTATTCCTGGAATGCAAGGTTGGTTTAACAACCACAAATCAATTAATGTGATACACCACATAAACAAATTGAAAGATAAAAATCATATGATCATATCCATAGATGCAAAAAGGTGTTTGACAAAATCCAGCATCCATTAAGATTAAAAACTCTCCACAAAGTGGTAGAGGGAACTTACTTCAACATAATAGAAGCTATATATGACAAACCTACAGCTAACATCATATGCAATGGTGAAAACTTAAAACCATTTTCCTTAAGATCAGGACCAAAACAAGGATGTCCACTTTCACTACTTTTATTCAACACAGTGTTAAAAGTCCTATCCACAGCAATCAAACAAGAGAAAGAAATAAAAGCATTTAAATTGAAGAGGAAGAAGTAAAACTGTCATTATTTACAATTGACATGATACTATATAAAGAGAATCTTAAGGAGTCTACCGAAAAACTATTAGAACTGATATATGAATTCAGTAAAGTAACATGATACGAAATTAATACTCAGAAATCAATGGCATTTTTTATGCACCAGTAAGAACTATCAGAAAGAGAAATTAAGAAAATCGTCCCATTTACAATTGTATCCAAAAAAAAAAAAAACAAAAAAAACCTCAGGAATAAATTTGACTGAGGAGGTAAAAGACCTGCACTCAGAAAATTATGACATTGAAGAGATACAAATAAATGGAAGCATATACTGTGCCCATAGATAGGAAGAATTAACATCATTAAAATTTCCACAATGCAAAGCAATCTATAGATTAAATGTGATCCCTACAAAATACCAATGGCATTTTTCACAGGACAAGAACAAATAATCCTAAAATTTATATGGAACCATAAAAGACCCCAAATAGCTGCGGCAATCTTGAGAAAGAACAAAGTTGGGGGTATGACACTACCTGATAGCAAAGTATACTACAATGCTATAATAATCAAAACAACGTGATGTCGACATAAAAATAGACACATATATCAATGGAACAGATAGAAAGCCTGGAAATAAACTCAGGCCTACATGGTCATTTAATTTATGACAAAGGAGGTAAGAATACACATGGGGCAAAGACAGTCTACTTAATAAATGGTGCTGGCAAAACTGGACAGATACATGCAAAAAAAAAAAAGAAAAAAAAAAAGAAAAGAAACTGGACCATGTTCTTATACCATATACAAGAATAAACTCAAAATGAATTAAAGAAGTAAATGTAAAACCCCAAACTACAAACTTCTAGAAGAAAACATAAGCATGAAAGTCTCTGACATTGCTCTTATTAATTTTTTTTGATATATCTTCTTAGGTAAAGAAAACAAATGAAAAAAATGAATAAATGAGACCACAAAATTAAAAAGTTTTTGCACAGCAAAGGAAACTATCAACAAAACTAAAAGACAACCTACTAAATAAGAGAAGATATTTGTATATGATACATCTGATAAGGGATTAATACCCAAAATATATATAGAACTCATAAAATAGCAAAAAACCAGCCAATTAAAAAATGGGCAGAGGATCTAAATAGACATTTCTCCAAAGAGGACATACAGATGGCCAA